>NC_143458.1:3511967-3820100 GCF_987193195.1 Phasianus colchicus | reverse complement strand
TAAAAGCTGGATCTATTAAAAATGATCCAGTATTATCAGCTAGGAGCCATTTTGGGCTGATTGCAATGGGGCTGACTCACTTGGAGTTGGGCTCGGAGAATTAACGCCGGTGTCCGAGATCTTTTTATAGAGTTAATTGGGGACATGGATTGCCTGCTCTCTGATTTTTCCTGCCATCGAGCAGCACGTGGCAGAGCTGGGGTGAGGCCTGTGCCCTCTGCTCTGTGTGCTCTGCTCTGATATCAAGGCCCGTGGTACCAGTGCTCAGTGTTTTGGGTGTCCTGCAGGATGGCTGGAGTTACGTGCCGTGCCAACACTTCCCCCGCTTGGCTGCATGAGTTGTGCAGCAGCAAGCAGTGGCTGTGTGTGCTCACGAGCCCCAGCTGGCAGCCTGCAGGTGTGCAGGGCAGCACGACGGGTACCTGCAGGGCTCTGGCAGCGCTGCTGAACCCACAGCACGCTCTCAGGAATTTGGTGCATCAGATGTTAGTCAGAGCATCTCGTTATATGACCTCGATCCGAGCGTATATCCACGTGATGTGTTTAGGAGCTGAGCTGCTGGCTGCGTTGGATGCACTCAGGTTAGAAGCACTGGTTCTGGCCTTTGCTCCAGTCCCAAACTGAGTGATGGACTGCAATGTTACAGTGATGGACTGCTCAGCCCGATACCGTTGGGGGTACAGTGCTCTGCCTCACAGTTACTTGTTTGCACGTGCAAAGAGGCTTCTCCTCCTCCGCAGCGATGGAGACTGTTTTCTGTAGGGTGGGTGGAAGGAGTATGAGGAGAAAAGGCAGCAGAAGGAAATCAGCACACCTGCAGCAGTGCAGCAACTCGTGTCTGCAGGGCTGCGGTACTTCGTAGTGTACGTTCTTCCCCTGTGGGGGTTTCCAGGTTGTGAGTAAGGTTACTGAAATGCCATGGGACCCTCGTAGGTCCCCCAGATGTAATTATGACTCTGTTATTTCCGTGAGCAAGTCACACATTTTTCCCCCTTTTTTTTAGATTCCCTTTTTTTTTCTTTTCTTGTGCCCTTCACCCAACTCTTCATTAACTACGTTACCATCTGAGGACGTTACGACCAATTAAAATCATATATATATATATATTTGAGATGAAAGCTGAGTCTCTGCATTACAAGGCAGGCCAAGTGGAAGGCTGAGACCGCCTGCTGCAGTCGTTGCTGTTGAGCAGCTCTTCCCAAGCAGCAGCCAATGTCCCTCTGATCCTCAGTGCCCAACACTGAACCCTTCATTCCCAGTATGGTGGGACCTACAGCAGCATCCCAACAGAGCGGGCTGATGGATGGGACACTGTATCTCAAGTGAATGTTCTTTGTATCCTTATGCAGTCTGGATGGAGGGAGGTGGTCAGGAGGAGGGAGGGCGTGTAAGGGTGAGCGTAGGCTTTGCTGTGTAATATGTGCTTCTGTCCTTTAAGTAAGGCATAGCATCCAGCAGCCGATGTCCAAGGATGGTTTGTGACACTTGTGGGCTCCGAGGGGTGGCTGGGCTCTGGCAAAATGTACACAGAGTGCAACTGCTCATCTCAAATCCAACGCGCTGAGCCCCACCTGGGCTGTGTGTGTGCTGTTGTGTGACTGTGGAAGATGGGACACAAAGGGCTCCGTATGGCGCAGCAGAGGATGAGCCAAACCAGCACCTGAGAGATCCCCAGCAGCTCCTCTGGTTCCTGCAAGGCGCTGAACGACGGCAGCTTCTCCCCAAAAGCTGAAAGCACTCCCAGCCATCACACGCTGCTCTCTTCGCTGCTGACGCCGCTTTTAAGATGAATTATGTGAGAAATGCTGCAAAGCATCAGAGATTGAGGAGCTGCTTCAGTGCACGGACACCGTTCTGCGTGGAGCCTGCAGCTCACCTGAGTGCTCCTGTGGGGAGAGTGAGAAGAGGGGGGAAAAAATGAAATAAAACGACAACCGAAAAAGATTGGTGGACTTTGGTTTTCGTATGCACCTGTGTTTGTATCATGCCTGAACTTGCAAAGAGTATACGTGGTTATTCGCATGGAATCCAGTAAATGGTGAATCTGTAAATCAGTGACCCGAAGTGTGCTTGTCTCATTTGATCCCCTTTCCCCCAAGGTTCCCCCTTTGGAGCACCTGGATGGAGTGCTTGGGGTTGGGGTGGGGAGGGCTGAGGGCAAAGCTCGGGGCACCCCATGCACAAAGGGTCCAAATTGGCCTCCAGTTGTTCGGATGTGTTTTCCCTTCATGGATATTCAGCAGGGCAAGGCGCTTTAAAAGAGATTTTCCAACTTTTAAGGCCAAACTACACTAAAAACCAGTGGGGTCTGTATTTCTCTCGCCTACATTTCACAGGTAACTCATGAGGAACAGTGCAGCTTGGGCATAATTCTTTTCTTCTTCATCTCCCTTTGATCTTTCCCACGTGACCTCCCATCCCGTGTGCAGTTTTTGGGCTTTAATGTGGATTTTGAAAGATGCTTAAGCGGAACTGGAGAAGGAGGGAAGCCACAGCTTTGCATTGCTGATGCTCTGCTCGCTGCCATTATGTCAGTGCAATACAAGAAGAGTTAGAAATGACAAACATGTAAGCACATGGCATTTGTTGCAATTGCCAGGAGTATGCAATGAAACATAAAGTCCCCGTGTTCTCTGCACAGCCAAATGCTCCTTTATCTCACACTCATGGCATAGAGCTGACACTGCAAACACAGACAAGTAGAAATGCTCTACTTTTTTTTTTTTTTCTCCTTGCCCTGTTTTAGGAAGAACTGTCCCCAAACCCCACCCACAACAAGCACAACCCTCTGGCCATTGTGCCTGCATGGAGAGCCTGATGGCTGCAATCCCATGTAGTGAATCTGGGAGGCTACAGCCAGCAAAAGTCAGCTTTGGGGGCAGAACGAAGGCTTAAAGTCAACGTCCTGTGAGGGATTCTCTGAGTCCTTGCACAGAACGTGGTGGGACAGCAGGGAGGTGAGATTGCACATTTATCTTTTCAGTTGAGATACAGAACCCAAGGTCCCTCTTGTTCAGGGACGGATGTCCAAGGAGAAGCTGCATTCCTTTGGCACACACCGTGTGAAACCTTCCTTTTTTGTTGTTTGCTTTAATTCCTTTTTGGGTTTCAATGCTCAAAAGGAGACAACGCTTGTTGGGAATGCCTCCTCAGCACAGAACTATAAGGACAAAACATTCTGGGATGCATTCAATCCAGGCTGGAATGTATCTGTCAGAATACAACACAGGGCTTCAAGCTATGAAACACGGAGCAATGCATGAATGTGTTTTGTTCACATGTTTTTGTACCTCATTACTTAGTAATGAGTCCCTTAATTTCGAGATATTTTGCCTCTGTGTCCCCTTCCCTGCATGCTGTGGGCAGGGGCTGCCTTTCAGCTCTCCTCATGCCTGGTTCTGTTCCTCCATGGGGTGGGCAGGTGCCTAAAAGCACTGATTAGGAAATTTGGCCAAGGTGCTTTGCCTGAGATGGCAGAGCTGATAATTGGATTTCAGTCCTCTGCGATCCAGTCCATTACCACAGCTATAAATCACAGTGCCTGCAATCACTTGTCTAATGCACCCTGAGTTTTAAAATGTTTCCTTTACGGCCTTTTCCCTCCGTGCCTGGGAATAAACCTGAAATAGGGCAGTGGGGACAGATCTGCCCCTTTGGTCACTCTTAGCACAGCTCTCCATCACTTGTTGACTCCTACCCAGCATTAACCCTCCCCATAAAAGAGCTCCTAAGGCTCTGAGTGATGCACTGACAGCTCAAATATCTTTTACACCTGTAAGGATGTTATATCCTAGTGGGGAAGGCTTCTTATATCTGCTGAGTCATGCTAGGCTCATTGCAGCACAAGCTCCCCCATCACCTGCACTGTTAGCTTGGGATAAAAGGAATTTGTTCTCTGTGCAGGATGGGGACCCACCTCTCTTCCCAAAGCTGTGCAGGCTTCATCCAGCACTGGAGCTCAGCCCCAGTTTGGTCCCTTTACAGGGATGGAATCTGAAGTTCTGGATCTACAAAAAAAGGCAACAAGAAGGTGAAGGTATCAAGAGCTGGGGAATGATGCCCCTGTGAAGCAGTAACAGGAGAATAGGGCATGATTTGCACATGTGAAGTATTAACTTAGATCAGGCAATACCATCCCTTGCACTTCGTTAGCTCCAGTTCTGCTCCAGTGCAGTCAATGGAGCAAACACAGGGATGCATTCAAGTCTCACAGCGTAGTCCAGAACAGCCGAGCAGAGAGGAATCTGGAAGCTGTGACTGAGGGATTGAGAGGGGTGTGCCAACAGGGAACTCACCCCTTCAGGTTGGTGGTTACACCTCAGGGACCAGAATATCTTCTGTTCAGCCCTTCCCCACTTGCTGCTAAAACAGCAAACAGAGGTAACAGGCTTCTACCCACTCACCAGCCTCTCAACTGTCTCTGGTCAACAGATGATCACTGTTATTGGTGATCATCTATGTGTCCACCTGTCTATAAGACAAACATTTTCCCTTCTGGAAGAGATGCAGAAATGGACACCTTGAAAATCATGAGCGTTTGAAGGTGGTATTTCTATGTTATTATCATCATTTTATTTTCATGCTTTTGTTTCTGAGTTTTGGCTTTTTCCCCTTTATCCACCACCATCAGAGCCTTACCTCTTTCCCAGGAGCTGGACTTTGGATCATACAAAAACCACATATGCAGTAAGAAAGCATACTTGGGTTCTGGTGTCGTTGACTGAATGGCACCAGCATTAGATTTGGCCCAAAGAATGGGATGTTAAAGCACTAAACCCAGAGCTCCTCAGCAGATCCTGCTCAGGTTAGCAGAGCTTATTCCCCAGGGCTTTTAATCCGTATCAAAAGGAAGTCTGGAACTAAATTTAATCCATTTCCCAGAACTTGCTCACGCTTTCATGTAAGATGAGGAGTTTGTTGTCAAGATAGGAGCTGATTTTTGGAGCCTTCACACAACCTTCTCTGATTGGTGTACCGAAGAGATGGATTAATGTGACATAGGATGGATTGTTCTAGCAGTGGTAACTACCTCTCCATGCACACACATCAAATTCCTTTCCCACCTTCACACACCCACAGCCCCCTGCTTATGCCTAGGAACACAGAAACAGAAGATCAGGCCCCACCTCAGCATCCAGTGTTCCTAAGGAGATCCAGCTGAGTAAACCCAGGCGATTGGAACCAGCCTTTCATCTACTAATGGTCTAATGGGATCCCTTTGTGTTGATTTTAGCACTTTCTCCTCTTGGCTGAATTAAAGAATCCATTGCAATAATGCCCAACCTTTTATTGTCGTGCCATGTTATTCACCAACCCTTCCAGCCCCGTGGTTATTTTTGTTTTGGCATGGAGCCGGTTGAAAAATATTTGTCAAACAAAAGAAAGGAACAGTTTTTCCACTTCCTGTCTGTCTGTCTAGAGCCGTGGGTCTAAACAGCTTCCAGCTTTGGGAATCTAGAGGATGATTTATGAGGGTATGGGATGGGGTGAGCCCAGAGCTTGGCATCCCTGGGCTTGGTGCATTCGAGGCAAGTTCTGCTCCTGTTTCTATCCCAGGGTGATGGTCATTATGGCCCATCCCTAGAAAACATGGCAAAAACACATCTTGTGCCCTCATTCCACTTGAATTTCAGGCAAAATTTGGACTTGGGCTTGATTTATCCTACAGTTTCAGGAGTCCCAGTGAAGTTTGCTGAGATGTCAGTCCCACCTTTGGTGATTAAAATCCAGGTCTTCATGAAACTCTTCAAAGGAAGAAAGCCAGCAGGTAACACTAAGAGCGCTGTGGGATAAGGGATTTCACCCCACCTCCCCAGTAACAGTGGATCGGTCCATCCAAAATCACACAGACTGACATCTCCTCCAAAAATAGATGTCTGAACATTCAGTCAATGGAGTAATCCAATTGCCTGAACATTCTTGGGTGCTTTATCATCGAAATCGTAATAAATCACAGCATGCCACAAGCTGCATTGAGCTGCATCGAGTTACATTCCCACCAATAACATGCGGTAACCAGATGAAATCAGTGTGACATGATGTAATTGATCCCAAAATTCAATGCATGCACTGTTTTGTCTTAAAAAAAAAAAAAAAGAAAGAAAAGAAATGGCCTAAAGAGGTCTCTTTTAAAAAATGAGGGGAATTTTATTAAAATCACCGCTGGTGTCACATTTTGACTCACTATTTCTCCCTTTTATTTACTTTAAATAATGAGCACATGGGGCCTGCCCTGTAGTCCATTGAACTCTATTGAAGGATTACTATTGATTCCAGATTTGGACCTGGCCTGGTGGGAATTTTGCTGTAAAATACGGCAGAATCACTATTCTGCATATTTGAGGGCAGCTGGACTAACACAGCAATGCTCCCACGAGTTCCTCAGGAAGATGCTTCCACCAACCAATGCCAATCACCAGCTGGAAAACTCTCCTTACATATAGCTCAGACTTTTAATTAATTAAAAGCAACGGGATAAAATAATTTCACATCTCCTAAGCAGCCCCTTCTTCCCCAGAGCAATATTCCCCTGGACCACCTTAATGAATTCCCTCCTCCCCTCGGTTTTATACATGTTTCAGATATTTATACAAGATGTATGAACATAAAAGGATTATTCATAACATTGTTGTTTCTGAAACAGGGGACTAAAGCTAAACATAATCTGGTTCAATCCCCAGCTGATGTAAATCATTCCAGCTCTCCTGGAAGTTGCTGGATGCGCACCCGGTTCAGGATGGCTTCCTGCAGGAATGGGAGGAGGGGAACAAAACGGAGCCTCCTGTGGGTGATGTCTGCTGGAAATCCATCACGGCGGTCGTCAGAGGGATGGGCTGCCAGAGCTAAAGCCACTGCAGCAGGTAATGGTGGGGCAGGAATGCAGGAGTGCAGAGTTCAGATTGAGTTTGTAGGGCTCTTGCTGAGCTAGAGCACGGAGAAGTGCATGCCACGTGTTTTGGCTGAAGTATCCAGGTCAGCTAGCTCCGAGCTAGATGCAGACCCTGATCTTGGTGGCAGTGGCAGTGAGCCCCTTGTTCTGCCAGATTTATGGCTGCAGTCTGATGACACGGCTGGAATCCCTCGTGGGGTGAAGCCGGCTTCTGCTTGCGGTGCCCAGAGCTGAAGGGTAAGGAAGAAAGTCACACTGTCCTGAAGTTACAGGCATTTAATGGCAGTTCGGAAGTGATAAGAAGGATGAGAGTAAAATGGGAAAGCAGAGCAGAAAAATGAAGTGAAGTGGGCAATAAGGCAGTGATGGATGTATCTCCTGCTGTAAACTCTAGCCCCAAGGGTACAAGGGAAGATGCAGCTATGATGGAGGGCAGAATGTGTCTTTGTACCCCCATTTAACCACCTTGTCCAGAGCTGGTGCAGGGTGCAGCCCTACTTTCCCACAGGCTGCTCAGAATGCTCCACTGCCCATTAAACCGTCAGTTTTAAGCAGAATTTCTAAGCCCAGGTTAAGCAGTGATACTGCACTCAGTGCTGGCATTTCAGTGGGAGATTCCTCCTGCCTCCCCCTGCCCTGAAAGCAGCAGCGAGCAGCAGCAGCTGCTGTGAGCAGAGCCTTGCTGCAATCAGAGCATCCGCAGGCAGAGCTCTGAGTTCCATCCTTCTTTCTCGACATGCTTCAGAAAAGTTAATTAAAGGAGGCTGGGATATGAAAAGTGAGAAGTGCCATTGCCAAACCAGCTCTTCACTGTCTCCTTTATTGTTCCCTCTGACCAGAACATCAGTGCAGACCTCATTCCCACCGCTGACAAACTGTATTTCCACAAACTTAATGATTACAATGTGGTAATGAGCAGTAGATCACCAGATGTTTGAGTGAGATGGGCCTGATGGCTGCGTTACAATTCGCAAGGTAAATAAAACAAGCATTCTCAATCCCTCTTCTACAAGCATGGGGCAACTGACTGTTTTGCCCCGAATCTCAGATGAAGTCATTCACAGAGTGAGGGAAACAGCGAAGGTAATGACACAGCTCTGTTGGCAGTGATGAGGACCTGCCAATGTTCCATCAGGTAGATGCAGGCTGTGGTCACTGAGGAGTGGATGCAGAGAGCAATAAATACAGTGTGATGCTTGGACCAACCGTGTGCTCCTGCACCAATGGGTGCATCCCCATTGCTGTGCTGTAGAAGGGGTTTCCCGTATCTCCTACAAAGTCACAGCCGGTTGTAATGCAGAGACAAATCTTGAACAAGTGGGGCCAGGAAGGAAGCACAGCTTTAAGAAAGCCTGGAGGGTTCTTGTCTGCTCGTAGTCACGTAAACCGCTGTTCACCAGAGCATCTTTTCTGGCCAAAGAATTAACATCTTGTGGTCTTCATATTTATAGGAGGAAAACGCCAAGAAATATCAAAGCTGCATCTCCTCTTGGCTTGTCAGCACGATTCCCCAGCCTGCAAAATTGATTCTTTCGATTGGCCATGAGGAAACCCCTCTTCTCCTGCCTGTACCCAGGGAGGACCCTCTTAGCTTGGCACAGCAGCTTTCCATGAGGTCTTCAGCCTCTGGCCCTGAAGCTGAAAGTTACCACGGCCTTTTTGTGCTTAGATCCCTGGTAGGAAGTTTGGTTTCATGCTTTGCTAGGGTATTCCTACTCACTTTGATCTTCACTCTTGGGAGTCTCATTTACACTCAGCTGTATCTGCATCTCTGGCCTTAATCTTTCATAACGGAGTGCCCTACTTATCAAAGTGTGACAGCTATCTTAACCCCCACCCACTCACCAACGTAGACGCAGGAGACTCTCCAACTGTTATGAAAGCAGATAAGTTAATTGAATAGGCTGTTTCTTGTCATACTCCAAATATTTGGTCTCCTTTGTCACTAAAACTTGAGCCCCTCCATCCCCCATCAATGCATCCCCCCCCCCCTCCCTGCAGCATCAGAGAGTTGTTTTTCAGAGTGGTGCATTTCCATAAACAACGGATTCATTTTGCTCACCACTTTGCAGGATGTCGAAGGGCCACTTTATCACCAGTGAAGTCTAGCAGTTGCTAGCTCCTTAACACACGTCCCTACAACCAGCTGTCTCAGCATGAGTCAGCACGATCATCCTTTTGGGATGCTGTGAGCAAGCAAGAAGCACGAACCTCCAGCACACACTGCAGATGAGGCCCACGAGGCAGTTCTTTCTGCTCATGATTTTGCTTAAAGAAAAGAGGAAAAAAAAGTGCCAGTGCAATCTGGCAGAAGGAGGATCTGCCAGGCTGCGGAGTGCAGTATATTCTGCCTGCATTTGTTGGTCTGCTGTGGATTGGTGACAGGGCTTTTTTCCCCAGCTTCCTCCTTGGCAGTCCATTTGAAAGTGGCTCATATTTTGTTATTACCTCTGATGGTTAGCAAACGACCGTATCTGCGAGTTAACTCTCATTTATGATCTTCTCATAATGATAAAGTGGTCCTTTTAAGAGTCCTGTTGCTTGCCAAAAACCTATTATTGCAAAAGTCTAAAGCCATTTCCAAACTAATTTATTGGACACTGCACTCTGAGCAAGAAGCACTAGGAAGGCTCTCATTTAATACCAGCAATCAAATACATTTTAATGTACCCATAACCAGAGCATCCAGATGCCATGGATGTAAGTGTAGCATTGCGTCTCTCCAGAAGAATCACATTCCCAATTTTCTTTTACAAATACTGCATTGTCCCTGGGATATCTCTCAGGAAGGACTTTTGGAGAAGCTTGCTAAGGACCTGCCTATCCAGGGCACTCTTCTGGGCTGGCTCCCCACAGACTGTAAGAAGCAGAATAGCACTTATCTATGTGGGCAGGTGCAAAGAAACTATGGCTTCTCTGGTCCAGAGCTGGCCAAACCGAGCCGACTGCGGTCTGCAAACCATAACATGTTTGGAGAGAGAAACTGAGGCTGGAACTGGCTCAGGTCCAGAGCTCCCATGGAAGTCAAAGGAAGGGAAGCTCTGCATCTCAGGCAGGTAGGTCTCCAAGAGGGTGATGGGGAGGCCAAACCAAGCCTGAATGGACTGTGCTTTGGGTACATAAAAATGTGTCCCTTGTGCTATTTCATCAGTATATTTATGAATCATTCTCTCTTGTTGGAACACAAGACCATTCACAAATAGAAAAAGCCTCACTAGCTGAGCTATTTCCCTTTTTGCGCCTCTGATACTAAGAATTAGTAGTGGTTTTTTTTTTTTTTTTTTAAATCACATGAGTTCTGTGACTCATGAGAGCTGTAGGTGGTATTATTTGTTTTGGTGTCTGGAATCCCAACGTCAAACTTGTCTTTGTCAGAAGATTGATACGAGGTTGGTTTTGGCGAGAAGCACGGTAGGAGAAAGGACATCACTTAACAGATACTTAAAATGTGGTCAGGCTCTGAAAAGCGACTCTCAGAAACGACATTGTGGTTTTCCATATTTATTTTCTCTCAACAACTTCCAGAAACAATCTGCTGAATTCACAAATCTAAAGGTGATTTGTTGAGCTGTCACCTCTCTGGGCTCAATGGCGGGTTTGAATACCCCGCCTATTCCATGTGCCTCTTCCATCATCACTGCTAATAAGGATTCCACAACTGGAAAGTGGCTGACACGTTGCTGATGGATGCACGAGGCTGAGTAAACTCCAGCGTGCTCTTCCATGGCTCCTTCGACTCGCTGGGGATAAGAAGAACCATAACTCAGCTTCAGGCCGAGTTAACCCAGAGGTACACGAAAGGAAGATTATAAATCAGGAGTAGGATGGGCTAATGGTTAAGATATGGCTCGGAAACTAAGAGGTCTTAATTCAGTTCCCATCTGTGGAATTTGTGCTCTATACTGTCACGGTGAGACTTGGACAACTGGGGACTTAGGCAGAGCTAGTTCTGGATCAGTCCACATGGCTCTCACGTGTGTGTGTACCTGTGCAATCTGTTAAACTGGGGGAAAAAACACCAGTTTCTTTCCTTGCTAACAGCAATCCAAGCTCTTTCTTTGACCTACGTAAGTCGTGAGGCAGGTGAGACCACCTTTTACTATGAATGTACACAGTCCTGAGCATCATTTGTGTCCTCTTCTACAGATGTGCCTGCGGATGCTGGCACAATTCAAAGGACGTTCTCCTGTAAATAGGCCAAGTCTCTTAGAAAAGTCTGTACATAGGACCTTTCAGCCTGGTTGCTTTTCCAACTGGCTAAGACATGTCTGACAAGCACCCTGAGTGGAACAGAGCTCTTCCCAAACTTTGGTTTTCATGGCTCTGCCGTTCAGCCACGTGATCTGAAAAAAGTCACCTGTGTTACTTAGTCCCATGTGATGGGGCAAAAGTAGAACTGGCATGTCATAGCTGGAGAAGTGGTACATGTGGCTTCCTGGTACTTGTGCAGGATGTCAGCTAAAGCTATGTGTCATGTAGAGATGAAGTTCATCCAGCTCCAAAACTTAGCAGAACTCTGCTAAATGCATCATTCCCGCCTGAGAACCAAAGCTAATTAGTCCATGTGGAATGAAGCTGCTGATGCAACTAGACTGCTTCTGATGCCAGATCTAGCAGGGGTTCTTCTCCACGGTGCCATGTAGACATAGTCATAGGATGCTAGTCAAGCAAAAATAAATCAAGATAACTGAAATATCCTGGACTTGTCATGGCAAAAAAGTCAATCATAGAAGTGATGATATTGAGAAAAATCACTTCATTTTTCCATGGAAAATATTCAAAGAGTCCAGATGCCAAAAAAATTAAGTCATTCTTCTATAATCCACTAGACTGGGTGTCTATGGAGAAACAGTAAGGACAGTCACTTTCTTTAGATACTTTAAAATCAGGGCACTGATCTTCCCATGCAAAGACATGCACAGGTGATGAAGTTTCATTTCAAGAACACATCATCTTTACTACTGTAATTCTTAGGGTGTAATTTTCCCGTGCAAAGGTGGGGTAATTTTGGTTAAGCAACATTTATTGCTTTGCCTTTTTAATTTAATTGAATTAAATACATTTTAAATCAGCTTGTTAACAGAAAGCTTGTGGGGAAGAAAGTTGGCTTTCGGAGGCTTGAGGTTTTGAGCCAGCAGTCCGTATTCCCCTGTGCATACATCAGAGCCATGGGAGGCCGTTAGGCTTGGTCCGAAGCTGACTGATGGAAAACCAGAGTCCCTTTGGCTTCAAAGGGCCTGAGTCAGGCAGCTTTTCTCTGTGCTGGTTTCCTCATTTTTAAAGTTGGCAAAAATGCTGCCTTCTTTGGTAGGAGAGCATGAATGATTCACCCACTCTGTGCAAGGATCATGGGGAATTTTGCCCAAGGGACAAAGAAATTAGAGGGCCAGAGAAATTGGAGGAGGCTTATTTTATCAGCAGTTCTTCCACAAAATGGTAGGAGGAGGTTTTGTCTTATAACCCAAGAGGCTGATAAGAGATGTCTGTAAAATCCATGGTGAGAGTGGAAGATGGTGACTCTGAAATATGAAAGTTACAAGGATTCAGGTTACATTGCTGAGGATATATGGTATAGCTTTAGCTAATATGGCTTGGGCAGAGAGGTTCTGTCTCAGTTATGAATATTATTGCTTGTTTGTGAGGGTCTGTGGGTATGTTATACTTGCATTGCAGATTGGGCATTTTTTTCAGGTCTAAGACTCACTTGCATTTTATTTTATTTTATTCATATTTTGGGGTACAAAGGAGAAGATAGAGAAGATAGTCTACTACAGTTTCTGCTCATCTCCAAAAGGTCCAGGCTTGAAGTCATAGCCCAGATCCAGACACCTGATGTCTGAAAGTTGGTCCCAGGTCAGAGTTTGGCCACTGACTCCTCTCCAGTCTTCCTGCTTTCAACCTTTTGCTGAGTGCCCTCTAACTCTGTGTCTGTGAAAACAAATTAGAGCCTTCCTGGCAGGGTCTAAACCAGAGACTTCCCTGAGAGGATCCCGACCCTGGGGAATGTATTGGATCCTGCCCTTTGTTATGTTGGGTTGCGTTGGGTTGTGTTGGGTTGAGTTGGGTTGCGTTGCATTGGGTTGGGTTGGAGATTCTACTTTAGCCATGGGATGAATGACTCCATGTAAGGTCCTACAACATCTGCCCCAGCATAAACCACAGAAAAAGTGTGGGCTCCCCATCTTCATCTTCAAGCTGCGGCCTCAGCTGTGTGGGTGGAACTGGGAGGAACTGGATGAGGTGCAGCTGGGTGCAGGGTGGGGGCCAGCATTTCAGGGAGACCTATAGTGAAGGTGGGTGTGTTGGAGAGGCTCTCTGAAAGGTACTTTTTAAAGCTTTCTATATATTTCTGGAACAAAGGGAGTGGCAGCGAAAATGGGTAAAAGCCTATTGACAAATGGTAGCTGAAATGGCAATACAGACGGGCAACACAGATACTACATATTACAGTAATTTTAATTGCTTGTAATCTAGCCCCCCTGCCCCTCTTGCTTTCTCCTTCCTCCTCCCGCTCTCTCCCCCCGCCGCACCTCCCCGAGTTAATCTGTCGCTAGATTCTCAGCTTTTCTTTTGCTTCTGGTTTCATTTTCAGATGACAAAATTCAAGGCACACAGCTCTGCTGTCTGGTTGCCCTGGTAACGGCAGCCTATTATCGTACCTTGTCATTCATCAAGAAAGGATTGCACTTGACAGAGATAGACCAAAATGCCTGCAGTCTGCGGCATAAAAAAAAAAAAAAAAAAAAAAGAACGAAAGAAAGAAAGAAAAAAAAGAGAAAAACTGTTTTCTTTTCTTCCAAGTATGTAAAAGGCCTTTAATGCCTATTTAGTTACATGTTTTATTTAACGTTGCTTATTATCCGCTAAAGTGATTGTCGATACTCATAGCGATAGATATTTCCCCCTCAAAAATATATTTAAGTCAATTCTGTAATTCTGCCTCGCTTTGGAACCCTTCCACCCTGGTGCACAATATAAAGGAAATGGTTAAATGATAAACGTTTTGCATGTTGAATCCACCAAGTGACCACACAAACGCTGCCTTTCTGCTTAATTATGCCTTGTGTTGGGTAGCTTTCCTGCTCTCCTTTATAGAGCTTCAAAAATAATTAGCAGGGCATGTAATAAATAATTGAATTTTATCTTTAATTAAACCTCCAAGTGTAGAGTGTTACTGAATACAGATAAGTGTATGTAAAGAGAAGGTATGCGCATAGCACGCATGTACAGATACATACATTGTATGCATTAAAAAGGTGGAGGTTTGGGCATAAAATCTGTAATCACTCTTTCTGGAGTTGGACCGGTCCCAAATTCATTGTTCTTCAAAGGCAGGAAAAGGTAATTGCTTGTTATTTTGCCTACCTCGTCTTTGCCATTGGAATTAACCCGAATTAATTCCTGAAATCTGTGGCCTCGTACTTTTTGGTTAGGGAGCACATGATGACAGTGAGACTGTCAGCATTAGGATTTTTGAAATTGGGGCAATTTTTCTTTCTGATAATCGTACGGCTGCTTAAATGGCTGCAATGGAGGCGGGTTTTTGTGTTTGGTTTTTGCTGTTTTATAAAGGGGTTTTGGGTCAGAGTTTTTGCTTACATTGGTCAATTTGCTTGTTAAGGGTGGGATACGCTGTAAAATAGGTTTTATTGGCCATGTGGTATTTTAAGTACATATCCTCCTCACTTGGTTTTGAATCTGTGATGGTTGGCTCTTTTGTCCTGGAGATCAGAGGAAAGGAGAGAGAGATAGTGGAGGGGAGAGATAGAGTGCACTTAGAAAAGGGGGGAAATCCCTCTCTCGGATCCTCTGGGCTCTGTTTATTTTCATTCCATGCACCATAATTGGAGCTGAGATGCTCTGAACTTCGGGAGCTCCATTCGCGCTCCCCCAACCCAACCCAAACACCGTCTCTGTCCAGACAACCTCCCACATGGGCTGAGGTTGCATGGGGAAATGTACAGCTGGGCTTGCACCAAATCCAAGGCAGAGCTCATCGTCAGAAGGGGAAAACCTCCGGTGGACACGTCCTTCCCATCCCACACTCACCAACCGTTGATTTCGGTTTCAGTCGCGACAGCGACAGAAAGAGCAGAGAGAGATTGGAGGAGGAGATGGCATTGAAGCCTTTGCTGAGCGCCGGCTCCTGGAGCCACTCCTGAACTTTTTTGCTTTTTGCTTTAATAACGCCGCAACACCGGCATTCATTTCCTGTTCGACTCCGGCCCTACCTTTTGATTTCTAAACCTCCCTTAGGCGAGCGGTTTGGGCGGACAAAGAAGCGAACAGGCAGAAACAATTAAACCAGCAGATACAGTGAAAACCAACACCGCAGCACTTGCACAGCTATTGCAGCGTCGGAGCGAACGCTGCCGTGTATTTGATGTTTCCGCCGTCAGCCTCAGCCCTGCAGTTTCTTCTGGCCTTCCTCCTGGCTAAAGGAATTCTGCCATCCCTTAGGATCTCATAAATACATACAGGCCCTGGAAATGTACATATGCGTATATATTTTTTCCTCTGTATTAGTATTACATGATAATCTGGTGGAGGAAAAAAAATAAAACGCTGGATCTCGAGCTTCTCAACTGCAAAATGGCTCTTTAAATCCCTTCTAAATGCTCGCATATGTCTTTATGAAAAATTGGAATTTGGAATGTTTATACAGCCCTGAATAGTGCAAGTGAATATCCTTAAATTAGCTTTTCAAGTTGATTTACAGCCTGAAAATTCTGTAACAAGACACGAGAATTATCTGTTGAGAAAGGAATAGGGTTTTTTTTTTCTGTTATTGTCTGTCTGTGTGTTCTTTGCTATGATACAAAATGGGAGCCAGAACGCCAGCTACGATGTGTGCTCTCAGGAGGAGAAAAGGCTGTATGAGAATTAACAAAGGAATTAACTGACTCAAAAATTAGAAGCCTACTTGCTGGGGAGGGAAAAGAGTATTTTAGCCGAGATTTATTGATCAAACCTTGCAACACAAGGAAAAAAGTGTCCCTGAGAGTTTATGGTAGTTTTAGTTGAGAAAGGCCTAAGCATACATCAGCCCCACCTAATTAATTGGTTCTGTCTATTGACGTGAGCTTCATTATCTCGCTGTCTTTCCGGGCTCTTATTTTGTGCTATAGCTCTGGCACCTGAGGTTGCGATAGATCAGAAAATGAGGACTGTGGGACAGAGGTTTATGTAGCTTGGGAGTTTTTAACCCTACGTTCTGATTTGACCGTGGAAAATGTGTTAGCTGGAGGTTCTGTTGGGTGGAAGGCCATTGGAGACCCTCGTAAAGAGCTCGTCTGGCCCCTCCGTGAGCCTCGCTCAGCAAACTCTCTGTGCAGTGTTTCAGCAACTCCTTTGGCTTTATTGGTGCTCTGGCACATGGGGAATAGCTGATGCTCTGAAGCCAAGTTTTTAAAGCGCACTTGGCACATCCTCTGGGTTTGAAGTCACCCTTAATCTCAGCAATGAGTGCAAGTCGAAGAGATGCTTTCTGTGGGTCTGACTCAATAAAGAGCCCTGTCCTGCTGTGGCGGGAGGGAAGGCCATGCAAACTCCAAAAATTGGCTGTGGAGGTGAGGAGGGCTGCTGCGAGGTCTGAGAGGAGGTTGCTCTGCGTGAGAGCCAGATGGAGGTTTTATTGAATCCAGCCTTTGGGTATTGACACAATAAAACACCTCCTGTAAACCAAACTCCTTCTTTTTCTCTGCTTCTTTCTCTCCCTTCCCTGCTCTTTCTTGTTCCTTCTCTTTGTTTTCCTCTTTTTCTCTCTGTCCTCCTCCCGCAGTGAAAATGTGAGGAATGCTGTGAGCAGACTAAAAATCATGGCACAGTGTGTGCTTTGCCAAAGTTCAGTCAGAACAGAGATTCTCTTACCTTCAGAAGTGTCTGAAATTAAAATGTCATGGCTCAGCTCCTGACTTCGGCTCGCGATGAGTTATATCCTGTGCTACAAAGCTTTCCTTGCACTGAGCAGTGCTTTCTGAGGGCAGGATGCAGTGGTGGGACAGGGAGAGGTCGGCTCAGACTGCTTGTGTCCTTTTTCCACATCTATATAAACCATACACATTTCTGCTCTTACATAGTGCATAGCACTACTCTATTTGGTGGCACCATTGCATGCAGGGGTCTGGGTCTGAGGAAGGGATTTGGGCTCAGATTGCAGCTTTCTTAAGTCCTATTCCAGAGGCCAGAGTTGGGGTCTTCAGTTCCAACCCCTATCTGGAGGCACTCCTATGGGCAGGAGAGCTGTGCAGTGGTTTTCCCCTTGAGCACCCCTAGGTCCTAGAGGATGACAGACATATACAAGGCAGACTTCAGACTTTATTTTTATTTTCTATGTTTTAAATCAGTGAAAATGGAATGAAAGTGAGTCAAAGATACATCTGGAGAGTTGAGGGGCATTTCTGCAGGACAGCATGGTGACATTGGCTTTTCCTTCAGCATGATCAAGAAACATTTAGTTGTTGCACTAAGGGACGTGGTTTAATGGGGAGATTTTGGTTGTAAGCAGACAGTTGGGCTGGATGTTCTTGGAGGTCATTTCCAACCTCAGTGATTCTATGATTCTTCCATTCTGTTGAAAGTTGCTTATGAACATGCCATCTGAGCAGGGCAGTTTGAGTGCCTGAAATTAGGGAGCATTTGTGGAACCAGGTTATTCCACGGTTTTTCCTTTCAATAATACTTTTCCCTGCATAAGAATCAATGGCTGCAGATCATAATGAAGGATTCTGTACTTAAGCACTTGGGCAAACCATTCCAGCTGCAAGTAGCAAAGAAGCTCCAATGCTATGCAGGTACCTTTGTGGGTATTGCTAGAAACAGTTTCAAAACCTGAGAGACTGGTTAAAATAAATGTTTAAATAATCTTCCTGTGTCATATCAAAATCAATGAGAGATCATCTCTGCCCATACAGTGGACAGCATCATTATTATTATTTTTTTTTTAAATCCATAGCCATATATTAGCTTACATGTGGATAAGAAGTGTTTTCTAATCTTTTTCTCATTCCTCCCATGGCTGTTTTTAAGCTTAATTGAATTAATGCAACGAGGGAGTCCTTATTTCTTACAGCAGGACAAACTAAACCACCCCATTTAAATATCCATTCTGGTATTTTTGTGACATTTGTCTCACAATTTAGATGAAGATTAAAAATTTGAGTGGGGAATTGGTTTAATCATTGGATGCAGTGTTTTGCTAGACCAGCTATCTGCTGTGGCTCTGTGGGTCTTCTGTGGTTTCTTTTCTCAATTTAATTTGTTAAAAACTAAATGCTGCTTTGTTTCATTATCACTGAAGTGTTTTGGCAAGGACTTGGGTTAGATATTACAGCCTTTCCACTTTTTTTTTCCTTGGACTCCTGTAAACAGGCTGTTTTAAAAACTGCTGTCTGATTATTCCTCTGTTAGTTTGCCCAGAAGTGAATCCAAGGTGGTTGGAAGTGGTGGTAATGTCAAACTGCCACCACTGGTAGTTTAAAAAGCTCCTATTTGGAAAATGAGACAAAAAATCCAAATTCAGATGAGGATTTCAAACATAAAAAAAAGCAGAACAAAAACGCCTTTAATATTCTCACACCTTTCCTATTTGTTTCAGCTGGATCATTTAGATGTGGTGACATGGGGAGGCATAGGACGGGGTGCTTCATGCCTCCAATAAACACAATGCAGTTACAGCAAGACTTTGCCACCCAATTGTTGGCTCTTAAAACCTTCTGATATTTTCTTTTATTGACCAGCAAGGATTTGCATTGAAAACCAGAACACAGGAAGGAAAAATATCAAAAATGCCATGTGTATGTACACCACAACTATAACTGAATATTTCCCTTTGCGCCATGGGTGCTTCTGTTGACTTTTCAGCATTACCCTCCAGCACCAACTTCGTGCCTGTTTCTATCTTCCTTTTCTGCCTGCCCAAATGGTTGCTTGGGTAGCATGGAGGTGTTGGGGTGTTGCTACAAATGGATGTGTTTAGAAGTAGGCAAAGATCATGTGCCCAAAGCTGAGAGGTGAGGGAAGCAGGTGTGCTCTCATTGCCTTCTGGCTTTTGAAATTACTGACTCTCCTTGGGTAAGTTTTTACAAGATTTTTTCTCCTTAACTGTGAATGTTAAAGACTTCCTCTTTTTTCTTGCCCCCCTTTTTAATGAAAACTGATATTCCCAATGATATATGTGATTTCAGGAACTGGGTTTCAAGGAAGGCTCCGTAAAAACACGGTTGGACTTGTGGTAAGCACAGATGAGCTGAAAAGCTCTGTTAGCAGAGTTTGATGTCTCGGGGCTATAAAAAGCATTTATAGATTACAGCTGAGGGACACAGGGTCAGATATTGCAAGTCTTATCTCATCCGAACCCTTGAGTCCCTGCTGGCTTCGGTGGGAGCTTGGAGATGGAGCCGTGTCCTACATATAAGTTTGGGCTCTGCCTTGCTGGCAGGGGGTTGTTTTGTTTGGTTGTTTTCATTTGGGAAGCGACAAGAGATAAACACTGCTTGGAGAAACAAAGGGAGCTATAACCGGGCCACATTCATTACAAAAGCACGATATTTAATGATGGGAATTAAACAGAGCAGAAAACACATTTTTCTGATAGTTCAGGTGCTGCTGTTGCTGCACAGAAGTCCGTGAGAAGCATTTAGATGTGTTCGGTTCCATCTGTGGTTTTAGGACAGGATAATTTTTCATCCAGCTTTAGAAAAAGAAAGCAAGCAATGCTCTGTGGCAGAAAGTGAGGCTTCCAAAACACGTCCTGATCTCCGAATTTGAGTGGATAGATCTTGTCTCCAGCATTTCTGCCAGGGCTCCTTGGGGAAAGCAGGGGGGAGACAGGAAAAACAAAAAGATAAAAAGGCAATTATGTTTGAAAATACCTATTAATGAGCAGCTCTGCTAAAAGCACCTGTCATTTACTTCGAAATGAGTTGTCTTGTGGATCCTTTGCAACGATTGTTTGCAGCAGACCAAATAATTTGTAGCTCCGAGCGTGCAGTTTGCAACAGCAATCCTATGGCAAGGATTGTATCAATACATGTTGCTCAGATGACCATTGGTGTTGGCCATCTACTGGGCACGGATGCTCAGTGTCATGTATTGTGATGTCCTGCTTGGGTTCAGCCAGAGCTGTTCTGAAAGCAGAGCCTGTAACCACGAGCGATAAGCACTGTGACCATGAGTGATGAGCACTCCCTAAAATCAACCATTGCAGCTTCGTTGTTGACTGGACAAACGAAGCAAAAAAGGACATACTCCAATCTTCATAGTTTTGATGCAGTTCTGGAGATATTCTGCAAATCTATGGCTGCTCCCAGAGCCGTAACCAGCAGGAAAGGTGCATGGAATCTTCATTTTTCTAAGCAAATCAATCAGTAATGTAGGGAAGAGTGCCAGCTATGCAGGGAACCATAGCAAAGGTTTTTAGGAAACATTCCCCTCCTGCCCTGTGCCATGAGCTCAGGGCTCCAATAACACCTTCTGGAGGTGATCAAACCTGTCTGTGCATTCTGCCATTGGAGCACAACAACAAACTCATAGAGCAGAGGGATTTTTGATCTTATTTGGGCATAGGGAGGAAAAAATATGTTTTTTTTTTTTTTCTTGGTCGTTTCTGCATCTTAATTTAACATAAACTGCCTGAAATCTATGATGCTGTAAAACAAAGGAGAGAGAAAAAAAAAGCTCTTAAAGGAAATGCTCTTCAACGTAAGGACATGAGATAATGAAACGGGCTACTGGGATAAGCATATTTATTGGGTTTGTTATGTATCAAATGTAACAAAAGTGGAGTGTCTGAAGAACTCCATGTGTGGTTCCTTCACACTCTTTGATCACACAATTCCCCCTTTAATTCAGATGCAGTAGAGCTTAAGTGGCTTCATTGATGTGTTAAGTGTGGAATGATTTTTGTATAAAATAAAAAAAAAAAAAAAAAGGACAAAAAAAAAAAAAAAAAAAAAAGACCCCATTATGTGTCCAGAAAAGCCTTGTGTGCACTTGTTTATTGAGACAGGAAGTCGGTTTCCCACACCGAACAACAGTGCTGAAACACTGAAAAATTGTGTAGGGAAGAAAAGTAAAGGAAACTTAATTTTCTACCTGGCAGAAATCGGCCTCCGGAGGAAGAAGTAGACAATGAGATTGGGCTTAAAACGAATAATAAAGCCTGATTGATTTTAGGAAAATGCTCCATGCCATTTATACTGGGGGGGTTCATGCGCTGCTTTTGTTAACACAAAGCAAAGCTTTGGGACGACTGTCTTTGTAGCCAGCCTGCTGCTCCCAGCCCAGAGCAGAAAACAGCCAGGAGAAGGGAGCTCAGGTAGCAATGCAGCATTTAAATATATATTAAAAATAAAGGAGCTGAGGATTGCTTTTAGGTCATTTTGTAGCGGTCGACAAAGCGTGGGAGCCACGCCATGGAAGGATGATCTTTTTGTCTGACACAAAGGGGCAAGGCTCCCACACCTGCCCTGGCATCACTATTCCTGTAATGGCTTTGGGTTGATGTTAAAAACGAGGCCAAAAATATGCATGGTATATGTGTGAGGCTCTGATCCTTAGGAATGGAAATGCAGGTCCCGAAGTTCCCATCACATGGTTGGTGGCATGGTGGGTTGGAGGTGGAGCAGTGGTTGCCACCAGCTCTTACTGCTGCCAGAAATGGGCCCAGTGCTGTGGGCTCAGAGCCCAGAACTTTCTTTGGACAAAACAAACCCAAAAGGAGCCAAGAATGGCAGCAAGTGGCCCAGCGAGGGCTCCCAATGGCAACCAGAAGTCACAGGTTGCGTAGTGTGCTGTGATCTGATGTTTCCTGGCTTTTCTATGGTTTTGTTCAGCAAATAATGTTATCTTCTGCCTCAGCCAAAGAAGCTTTTGTGCTTTTGAGTCTTTCACCGGTGCTGGGGTCTCTTTTTGCTTTGGAAGCCCATAAAAACATGAGGTTTCTTACACTCGGATGCCAAAACCAAGGTTATTCAAAACAAACAGAGAAGCCCTCTGAAATGCTGGGCTTTTTAAACATTACCCTGAAGCAGACCTGTGCAGGGCGGTCCCTTTGCAGCTAGCAGCACTGCTGTGGCAGTGGCCATCATTTCTGGTGGCTGGGCTCCCTGTAGCACAGCGAAACACCTGTTCCTTTCACCTGAAGGCCAAACCTCCACCAGAAATGCAAGTGGGAGGAAAATGAACGTAACTCTTCCTACCAACCTGTTCTGAATGCTTGCAAGAACAGTGCTTTGGGAGAAGCCTCCTGCTGCTGCCTCCTGCACGCTGCTCATCCCAATCCCCCTCCAGCCTGTCCTCAGCTCTTCCCCTTTCAGCACTGTCTCCCCACACCCAGCACACTCCTTTCATGTGCTCCAACCCACAGCCTTATCTCCCTGCAAGGCTCTAATTATGAAATGTGTGGCATGCTGCTGTGCCATGAGCATGGTGCTGCAGTGGGGCCGGGGTCCAAGGAGATGCTTCTTGTTTCTATTTGGGCAAGCCAGGGTCAGAGAAAACTGTCATTGTTTTGGCCTTTGAAGATATATATATATGTATGTATGAGTAGTTTAATATATATATTAATATATACGTTTAAGCTATATATATTTCAGAGCAAATAGAAATGATCACTAAGCCCATAAGCTTGCTCAGGATGATGGTGGAAGGAAGGCTGCAATGCACTAACTTTCCCAGCTCTGCACATGGTTCTGCAGCATCTGTCCATTCCTTTTCCACATTGATGGTACAAAGGGTTTGGGGTCTGTCCATCCCGGTCCCATTGCATCTTGCCCGCAGCCTGGGTGAGCACAGACGTTTCCTTTTAGAGCTGCAGGACCTTGGTGTGCAGCAGGAGGCTGTGTGTCTGGCAGGCATGTGGTCCTGCAAATACAACTGTCAGATGCTCTGCGGTGGGGTTTCCAGAGCTGCTGGCTGCTGGCTTACGTCTGCTTCCACCCCAACTGTCTGCAGCACTGAGGCTGAGGTAGAAATGCTTTGCAAAATCCCACCTCAAAATAGTGAGAGCTGCATTTGAATCTCACAGCACCCCCTGCTTCCCCTGTTATTTTAAGGCACGGGCCAGGCTGTGTTCGCCTGGTCATCGGCTGGGAAGCAGGAGTGTGTTCGTGACCTGCCATCCATCGCTGCTCGCCCCGACCTCCCCCTGCCCCCACGTCGTCAGCCCTTGGTGAACCCAAAACTGGCTTTTCTGATTTGAATCATGATTCAGCCTGATGCGATTTGAAATGCCTGAGTTCTTAACCCCCTGCATGATGGGAGTTTATCTAATGGAAATGCCAGCAGCCTTTAAGTCAGGCATGGCAGCGCCTTGCCAGCCGTTATACTCAGCATGCTAAATAAATGATAAATATTGTTGCACATATGTTACATCTGTCAAAAGTCTCAGCGTCACGCAGTCACCACGTGGCCTTTATAAGGTGATGAAAGGAGCAAAAACAACAAACCCCAACGCAAACATCAGACATGCATTCGATATTCTCTGCCAGTGCAAAAATGTTAATGAAATAGGTCTGCGAGGAAGGGGGATATCTTGTGTTAGGGAAGGTAAAGCAGTGGATTCAGAGTCTCCCCCCAGGTTGAGCAGCCTCCAGCACCCCGTGTCCTTGCTGTGCTGTATATATGGGGTGCAGTTTTCATTTCAGGTTCTGCTTTTAATCCTTGGTTCAGGTATGGGAGAGGGGAAGGCAAATACAGAAACTTTTGGTGATCTGAAGCACCAGTGTTACTTCTGCATGTGGCATGTGGTCTCACTCCCATTGAAGCATTCTGGACTACTGAAGGTTGGTGCAATTTGTTTGACTCTTTCCCATAGCAAGAACTTGTTGTTTCCTTGCTATACGACTGGTGCTTGGCCAGTCATTGAGGCAAGGCAGTGGACAGCCTTAATGCCACCCCTCAGGAACGTGCACCTTCTTTACTCATCTGATGTTTATCAGGGTGACCTCTGAGGGCACCCCACTTCTGCAATGCCTTTCCCAGGGAAAGGAGAAGGGTGAGCAGAGGGAAGGGACATTCATCAGGATGCTGAACCGTGGATCTGCTCCAGCAGCGGGATGCTGCAGAGCTGCTGCATCTTCCTTCCATCCAGCAGCAATGAGATGTGCACCTGAGGGGCTCTGAGCACAACCCCAAGCAGCACACAGCAGGTGGGGCTGCTCCACCTCCTGCCCAGGGCTCTGCCTTAGGGCACGAGCTCAGCCCAAGCATCGGTTTCCTCCCTCTCTCCCCCCTAGTTAAAAATAAGGGTCGCAGTGGCATTTACCTTGAAGTCTATTAAAAAAAAAAAAAATTGAGCTCCCAGAGTGTGACATGTGTGTTTTGTATTAAGAAAGCAGTTCCAGACTAATAACCATTTTTAATGGCTGTTGTTGTGCTTTGCACTAAATGATATCAGCTATTATTCCATGAGAAAGGCAAAGAAGCCTGGAAAATTAAATGAAAGCCTTCCGTGGAAATTTCAAAGGGGATTAAAGATGCTCCCCAGCTTTTCCTTTAACCCTAGGTGGAACATTTCCCAGCTGTTAGATAGGAAACCACTGGAAAAACAGTCCTGCAGAAGGCAGGTAGAATTTTCCCTTTCTTTCTTTATCTTAAACCAAGTAATTTTTGGAAGACAGATGATTTACCTTGTGTGGAGCCCAAGAGAATCAGATCCATCGAGGCTCTCATCCTTCAAGGGTAAAGAGTTGTGTTGGGGGTGAGTTGTACCCCAGGTGTGGTTATCTACTGTGACCAAACTACTTGTGTAGGAACCAAGGCAGGGTCTAAGTGTAAAGACTGTACCGTGGGGAGCAGTGACAAGGAGAGGGAGCTGGGGACAGGTCTGTTGACCTTCCCAATGTGTTTCACATTAGTTGTAGGCTAAGGCTGCATGTTGGGGAAAATTCGAAACAGCCTGATGGGATTGAAGCAAGTCAGACTTGGTTGAGGCCAAATGGTTTGTAATTTAGTTTAAGACCATGACTGTGAGTCTTAAAAATCCCCAACTGTGCGTCTTGGGGGTGAGTTGAGCACTGGCTGATAATATGGCTGTGGAAAAAGGGCTTTATCCACCAGGCTCAGTCCTACCAAGTTCTCAGCTGCTCGGAGCTACCTCTGCTCCTGTGAGAAGTGAAGGTGTCCAGTGCTTGGCAGGATCTGACCCTGAGGATGGGCTGCATCACGCTCAGGGATCCATCATCCTTGTCCCATTACCCCATTTAGACTGCATGCAGAAGCACTCCTGGTATCCATGGAGCAACTCCACAAGTCGGGGTGATCCATTTTGATTATCCTATTAAAAGGATGCAGCCTGCTTTCCAAATGCACAGGAATCTAACTAACTTAGTTGCTCTAATTAGCCCCTGCTGCAATTTCTGCTATGCTATTAAAATACTTTATACTCAAATGCAATGAAATGCTTGTAAATCAAGGGAGATTAAAAATCCCTTTGGCTGCAGAGTTGTGTTTATTAGAAAGACTTTAACATCCTGAATTTTAAAAAATGCTGCACGCTGCAAAGGGATCCAAAGTGCATAGGGAGGAGGAGCATCTTTTATGGGATCATCTCATGGAGTTGAGGAACAGTAGGAAAAGCCAAGAAGACACTTCCAGGCACAGAGACCTCCTTTGTGGAGGGACCAAAGCAGGAGTAAACACACGTGAAATCATCTCATCTGAGGGTGGAATGAGCTCTGGGTTTAACTTCCCAGTTTGGGTTGGGTTTGCACAGACCCAGATCTGCAAGGGATGTCAGAATGTTGCTCCTGGCGTGTAATGGCAGTGGTGCTGCATCTCAACTTCAGTGTGGATTTTCTTCAAAAGGAAAATGGTACCTTTACATGTTTATGTTTGACTGAGGAAGGGATCAGGTGAGAATTTAATCCCAGATTTTATGCATGTGTTTCCTCGCTGCTTATGAGGTTTATGTTTGGTTACTGAATTTTATTTTCTCCCCTTTCCTTCTGGTTGGTAAGATCCTACACACCCTCTCACTTCTGCTCTGCTTTCTTCTATGCAAAAGAGATGAAAAACATGGCAATGTGGTGGCAAGACTTCCTCAGCCCTCAGAGAGGTTAATTGCTGACAGTCTTGTGGGGAAGGCTGTGGCTAATCTTCAACCCAGCCTCCAGCCTGGCAGGAGAGCAAGCTGGTTATTTTACATGGTGACTCGTGTTTATTCCAGCCGAGCACTCGCATCTTTCCCTCCATCCTCACTGCAGTGTTGCTGCAGAGCTTTTCTCTTTACAGCAGTTGTGCAGAAATCACTTTCCTCTGTCATTCCCTTTCGGCAGCAGCAATTTAGTGTCGGCCAGACATAGCTGCAGCCCAGCACCTGTTGTGCAGCCCAAGCAGTGATCATCTGGCACGCCGCAAACAGAACTTATGCTCGCAGCGCTGGACCCGCATCCTCCCTCTCTTTCGATAGAATTCTCCTTCTGTTTTCCCAGACAAATAATCTGTTGCGACTCTTATTGCTTCTTATCTTTTGCAGCTTGGACCGGTTCCATGCACCATTTTGTTCTCAAAGATGCCGAAGCTGATTCTTCAGTGCTAGCCAAAACAAATGAAGTCTTGGCTGGCGGCGTGGCGGCAGCAGCTGGCTTTGCTGTGCCTTCCTACACCTAACACTGGGGCAGTTCTGGCTGAGATAAAGACCCTTTTCCTTACGAAATACTGCACCGTTGTTGGGCCGGTCTTGTTTTTAATGGAACAGCGCAGAGGTCTTTATTAGAGGTGTTTATTTATTGCATGTTGGTCTGAGGCATCCGTCAACAGGAAGAGAAGGGTTGAATGGATGGGAGACAAGACTGGGAACTGAGATACCCCAAGTCTGTCCCAGACACTCACCTGCTGTGTGACTGAGTTTTCCCTGCCTTGCCTTGCTGTGCCCATTCAGGCCAACAGAGCTTCACAGCTGGAGCTGACTTCTGACATAAAAGGCATCCGGTCCCATCTGGGCATACAAGAGTTGGTGCAGTGCAAATAGTAATAGATATCATCCAATTTATCAGCCCTGAGTAGATGGTACAGTGTCCCTGAGAGGCTTTCAGTGATTACAATAAACATAATCTGAATTAGAAAAACAAAGGGAAAGCGTAGGAGAAGAGAGATGGGGTTAACAAATAAGTGCTGCAACAAAGGATGAGGTCCAGCATGTTTCTTAACTTCAGAAAAGTTCAGCCCTAGACTCAGTCTGGAATGGAACTTTCTGGTTATGCACTGGCATTTGCTATTACATGAATGTGAGAGCTGGATGAGCAGCAGCCAAATTGCCTTGGGAAAGTTCTGCAGTGCTGAGGAAGAGATAGAGGTCGCAAAGAAAAGTACGATGCTATCTCTGGCATTCAACAGGTTTCCCAGTAAGTGAAAGCTAGGGCTAGCTTCTGCATACAAGTTTTTTTCTGACTTCTACACATAAGCAGGTGCAGCACAGCCTCTGCAGCCGCACTGGGATGGGTGGGCGATAAATGTAATGAAGCTGGTGAGATGTTTGGTTATAGGGAGATGTGAGATGGTGATGGGTAGGTAGACGGATGGGCAGATAGACAAGATAGATGCTTTCCCTTTGCAGTATGGGAAGGCCAAGCTGGTCAAAAACTTCTAGACACAGTGTCTCTTCTGAGCTGAAAGAACATTATGTCACCGTGAAAATGCCACGCATTTTATTTTAAAAGGACATTATGGCAAGGCTATAATCAGATCTCTTAGTGCCTCAGAACCTGATTCAATAAAAACATGGCTGGGCTCCAGCAGCGTGAGGAGAAGCAGGCTATCTGCAGGGCCTTATCTTCTCCTGCAAAACCTCTGTTTTGGAGCCCTTCTAAACACTTGAGTCCAAGATTCTTCTGTTTATTTGCTATTGAACAGGGAGTTTGAGAGGGGGACACCAAAAAATATAGCAATGTGATATGATGTTTGGGTGGGGAAAGCTAATTGATTTGACAGTTAATCAAAAAACTACTAAGGGAAAATCAATATGGAGTAAAACAATCTAGTCTTCTGTTCTATATCGTATTCCCAGTGGCATTGTTGATTGTATAGCATCAATGTCATCTATTTTAGATGGAAATGTTACCAACTATAATGCCACTGTTGATGTTTCAAAACGATTCTAATCTCATTTCAATAATAGCTTCTGTCTCTCTTAGTGACACACATGCCATAACATTCTTGGCTAAATTGACAGCACTAATAACACACTCGGTTTTTATCTTATTCGGACCACTGTCTGCATTTTTGAGTCTTCATGTTATTTCATCACACGGAGGGCCTGTGTCTGCCTGGAAGGATTCAGGTCACCGAGGGCCAGCAGTGCTCTTCCAGCCACCTTGACATGGCCAGCACTGTTGGCACCCTGCATGGTCACTTATGCGAGGGCATGGGGAGATTTGGCTGGAGGTGATGCCCTCACATGGCCATGGAGTCATTCAGGAAGGGCAGGGGCAGGGTTGAGATTGTGGCCAGGTCTGTGGTTGAACTACGCTTCCTCCCGAGGTCTTGAATCTCTCCAAGTGGACTGGAGAAATCCCATGGGGAAATTCCCTGCTGGTTTTCTGGAAGCTCTTCCTTCACATCAAAGGCTGACTTACCAAACTCAGAGCCTCTCGTGTGGTTTTATGGCACATTTTGTTTTCAACCCACTGGGATGAAACAAAACGGTGGGCAAACAGGGAGGTGGACAGCTCATGGTGAATCAGACTCCAGACTAAGTTGGGCTTTTTCAGTTCCTGGATGCTTCATTCAGGTGAAATTCAGAGTACAGCTCATCACCCTTTCTTGGAGATGGTTTGACTCCAAAATTTAAGGAACTCTTTTGTGGGGAACTTTCTGATCTCTCAGCAATTTAGTGCTCCCCCCCCTATCCCTCCCCAGCTTTTTCCTTTGCTGATTTGAGCACTAAATACTCTGACCAGGCAAAGTGCTTGAGCAGATGCTTAGCTGCACATTTACCTTCAGCTGTGCTGAGCATGCCTCATGCTAAAATTTTAGCAAATAGAAAAAAGTCTCTTTGGAGTCAATGGACTTCAAGCCTGTACTGAATTTTAAGCATAGGCTTTGCCAAAGCCCTTCACTTGAACCTGTTTCTGGAATATGCAGTAGATAATTGGGAACACAGGAATCAAATCTTTCCAATAGATCCTTCATTTAAAAGAGCTTTCCTCTTCAATTATCAGCTGTGGATTTAAATGGGATGAAAACTCAGTCTTCTCTCTCAGAGTTTATCTTTCCTTCCCTCATTTCTTATGCAGGGGAATTTTCCCTTTATTAACTTTTAGGAGAATAAAATGTAGGAAATAACTGAACAAACAAAACCCGGAGCAATATGTGAGATCTTTAAACTAATTCGGCGGTCATCATTACTGACATCAGGGGAAAGAAATGCAAGAACACAAGTCTATTGCTTTAAGCAGGGATTTTCAGGAGAGCCTGTTGGAGTTTGGCACTCAAATCCCATCAAATCCCCTTTATACTTTTCACTTCTCTTTCTTTCCTCTTAATTTATTTTTCCTGGACATGGGAGAGGCCCGGTGCATTTTGTTAGGGTGCATTATTACATGATGTTTAGGATCAGCATCTGGGATTAAAGCGGGTTCAGAGCCCCTGTCATGCAGTGAGTAATGGGCAGCTCCTTTTCTGAGGATGTGATGACTGCGGGTGGATGTGCGGCTGTGGAGCTGGGGTCAGTGCTGTAGCACACCATGCTGTTTATTGCTGGTTGGTGATGGTGATTATTTTTATTCTAGTACTGTTTTCCTGCTATTCTGGCTCAATTTGTACTGAAATGGATCAGCAGCACTCTCCTGGATGTTTCTGCTCCAGGAGGAAACAACAAATAGGACAGTTTCTCAGGTCTGCCCATGCCATTGCCAGACTCCAGCCAGAGGCTCCAGGTTGCACAATTGTGATGCTCTGCAAAGGGAGGGCAAGAGGATGGGAAGCCACGGTGGAGCACAAGGCCCTTGGTTATGGTGAACCCCCATTTCCCTGCTGTCCTGAACACTGAGGGACTGGGGGCACGTTTTCTTATTCCTAACTGTAGAACAACTTGAGTTGGTAGCACAGTCATATTTTTGTTGTTTATTACAAACAAACAAACAAAAATCATCCACTCTGTTGGGCTGAGCCAGCCTGGAGCTGTAGGCAGTTAAGGCAGCCCCCAGCTCTGCTTTAATTCCTTCTCCTAAGAGGGAAATTTATAGTTGGCTTCAAATCACCATTAGTGATGACACGCTGTAAAATTTACTTAGTTTTGCCTCTTGTGCCATTACATAGGAATCACATCTCCATTCCAACCCAGGGATGGGAACCAGATTCTCTGCCCTTCTGCTTGGAACTCCAAAAGATTTCAGGGCTGCAGTGACTCTCTGCTTTTTGTTTCCTATGCCTTTGGTCAAGAAACCACCGTGCTGATTTCTGACCTCATTACCGTCTCTCTTATGAAGATGAGGTACCAAAATTTAATGCATGATGTATCCTCTGAAATACGGTTGTATGCTATGCTGGTCTGACCTTTTCATTATTCTGCAGTTTGACGGACTGGCTATCCCAGCCCTTCCCCACGAGTTGAGGGGGCTGTAATCATCGGAGGAATGGAACTGCTGGATAATCAGCATACAGAATGCCGAAAAGGTCAGGATAATCCAGTATACATAACAGATGGATGCACAGATATGTAATACACAAGCAGAACTTGAGGGCTGGGGAAGTTTTCTAACCTTCAAAGGAAGTTTTATTCTTTCTCCAATTCCCTCCCTGCCCAAAGAAACCTGCACACTTGCTATTTGTTGTTTCAGAAATGCAAGAGCCTCTCCAATTTCTGGTGTACTGAGACAAAACGCATTTCCTGCCTGGCTGTGTGCTGGACAGAAGTGACAAGGTGCTGGGGAAGATGCTGGAAACCTTTTGGAGTTGTTTTCTTTCTGAAAATATTGTTTCAAACATCTTATCTCTGCTCACTTTTTTACTCCTTTCCTTTTTAATACACAGAAGTATGAAAAAAAAAAAGGTTATTAAAATGGGTATTTCAGAAGGAAGCTTGTTAAAATTTGCAAATAGAGTGTAGTCAGTCGTTCTCCTTTTCCCACTGGTATCACAACAGGAGATAAGAGTGGAAAATGGGAGAGATTTTTAAAAGCAGCGTTTTGTTCTGTTCCTCAAGTGAAAAAACAAAATAAAATCCTCTAAACTACAGGACTGAAGATTTGAAACAATGGGAATATTATTATTTTCCTCTGGAAAGTGTCATGGCCAAGTACCAAATCGTTTTTATTATTCCCTCTCCTGAAGAAATGGCTGCAAGGAGGTGCAATGGCACAGTGGCACCATTTTGAAGACATGGACCTGTCGCAGGATGTAGATAAATGTCCATGGCAAACAGCAGCAGAGGAAACCTGAAAAGTAAAATTCAAGCTCTACGTAGGACGAACTTCCATATTGTCACAAATCAGCCTGGCCCTCTATATAAATCAAGCCAGAAATCAGCACTCTCTGTTCTTAGAGGTTTCCTTCACAAGGTTCAGTGTAACCCAAAGGGTAGAAAATAATTACCTACAATTACAGAAGTTGCAGGATGAATCAAGGACAAGGCAGAGCTCTGGGGATCTGGCATTAGCCACTTGAAGGTGGGTTTGGATGAGGCTGATACAAACCTGGACCTTCTCTGTTGTGTTGTCTAGGAGAACAGAACCTCGTGGAGCAAAGCAGAAGGGATCAGTGCAATGGTTCATAGGCACAGTAAGGTTCGATGAACTAAAAAACCCACAGGTCATTCACTGTGGTGAAGGACAGCAGTGAGTCTGGGTGTCCTGCTGGTGGGAGGAGGTCTGCAGCCCCTGGAATAGCTGTGTGAGAGCAGACCTCCTCGTGTCCTACTTTAGTACCCAATTCCATTCTGGTTTGGGTCTGGCCCTTTTTTCTCACCCTGCAGGGTGTCTGAGCACAGATCCTCTGTTATCCATTTTGATCCTTTTTTGGCTCCTAAGCCAGCCTGCACCTTGTGAGGCTCAGGTACTGGTTTATTAATTATCCCTACTGCAGGCTCAGGAGAGCAGGTGGAAGGGGCTGTGTTAATTGTGCCCTGAGGCTCTGATGTCCTCTTCCTAATCAGCCGCCCTCAGCAGCAGTGTTTTTGAAGCAGGTTACAGGCATCCAATGCACACTTGAATTCTTAAAAATTAGCTCTCTTTTGACTGGCATCTTAGATGCATTGCTTCAGGCTGGACAGTTTGTGACCAAAAAATAAAAAAATAAAAATAAAATAAAAAATCCCCAAATACTTGGTGTTACCACATCGTTTCCCAGCACTCATGCTTAACCCATCCCATCCCACGATGAACCCTGGCTTGTCAGGCAGATGAGTCTCTGTTTCCCAAGGAAGGAGCCCAAGGCATTTTGGGAAGCTGCTTTTCTCTCATCCTTTTCTTTCAGTAGGAATTGCTGACTGGTGGCTGCCCCTCAGTGGATGGGGCAGGTTGTTCAGGCAGAAACCGCAGCACAGTCTTACATTTGCCTAATTCTTATGAAGACAGAGTGAATTTATTCAGGAGCCCAATTCACCAGGTCCAGCCAATTGGTTTTATCCCACTTATTGTCTCCATAGCACTGAGGATGGCTTTCCATATGGGATTGCCATTTAAATGCACCTAAATCTTCCTTTTCCTGCAGCATCCTTTTTCTGACACAAATCCCAGAGAGGTTTGTCTGTCTGATAGCTCAGAACCTACTTTCAGTGAGGGACCAATTCAGTGGGGATCTGGACTCAGTGGAGAGACCTGAACCCTTACAGAGGACAATTTATCCTGTCCTAATTGAGGTGCTTCAGAGTGATGGGGTGAGTTACCCCTCAGCAACACCCCTTCACTGTGTGATGACACAATGTAGGAACATACATATGTGTATTTTACAGTTTCTGCTGCCTGGAGCGATGCCTTCATGTGAGAGGACTCACTCCTGCTTTCTTTCTTCCATTTCCTCTCTGGCTTGGGGAAGCAATACAGGAGAGATTTATTCCTAAGACAAGATGTCAAATCGCAGCAATTAGATCCAGGTTAAATCTACGGTGTCTCAGCCTCTCTGGCTCTTCCAACCAATGTGCCAAGCTCCAAGGGAGAGCAGCTTATGAGCTCAAAACTCAGAAGAAAACGAAGCAGCTTTGGGGAGTGAGAACTTTGTGAGAAGGGAACTAAATTAATCCCTTCTGCAAATCCATCGTAGTCCCAGACAGATTGGGCTGAGAGCGATGAAGGTGATGAATAGCACAGGTGAAGGCACTGTAGAGGTTGACTTATTTCTCTGCCAAACCTGGCTGCTGTCTTACCCTTTGTTGGTTGCACCGTGCAGCCCCGATATTTAATAACACTGGGACGAGTGTGAGAACTAGAAGCAGTAAACTTACTGGCTTTTACTCTTCGAGGTGCTCTTTAAATCTCAGTGGCACTTCTTTGCCCTGCAAGCCAGCGGTCCCCAGGTCAGGTTGCAAAGCAAGATTGCAGAGCTCTGTGTTCCCAATATCTTGCATTGCAGTATTACCCTCTGCAGCATCCACAAAACAGTGGGCAAAAACAACACAGAAGGATTTGAGAGCTGAATTTAAGCAGAGCAGGTAACACAGGCTGATTAGTAATATGATAAATATGGCAGCTAGTTAAATAAACAATTTGAGGTTTTTCTCTCTATAGCTGTTTAACTGGAATTAAAGTCAAAATTCAGTCCTTAGAGCATCCAGAGCCATTGTGTGCACTTTCTAGGGCTGTTTTCATTGTTTGAAAACAAAGGAGTCTCAGAAAGCAATTGCAGTAAACTGAACTGCTTGTGTTACAGCCAGGTAAGAAAATGTTCAGGTTACGATGAGCAACTTCCATGTAATAAAGCAGAGTATACAGGTCGTTAATTTTAATTGAGCAAGACTTTCTTAATCTATCCTGTTGTCCCGACTAGGGTTAAAGCAATCAAAATGATTAAAAAAATAAATAAAGAAAAAATCAGTACCCATTCCTGGGCAGTGTGACACAAATGAGGTAGTATTGATCCAGAAAAGGAGGACAGGAATGACTTAAAGGTGGTGATTTGTCACAGGTGGACACATCTGCTGAACTGTGTGTTTCACCTCTGCATGCACCGATCCTCGCAGTTCCCCTGGGGGGCACACAGGGAAGCTCCAGCCCCCAGCCCCTCAATTGCATTTTTACTTCCCGCTGCCACTACCTATTAACCCACAAAACCCCCTGTTTTCTTTCGGCAGCCCATGACTGGGTTAGTGGGCATGGTGGGGAAGGGTTGATGGTCGGACTAGATGATCTTTGTGGTCTTTCCAACCTTAATGATTCTACAATGGTTCTACGCAGATTGCAGGCAGGAGGTGAGGACACCACCACCTCTCCTGGCTTTCCTCAAGCATGCTCTAGAACAAGAAGGAGGATGTTCCTTATGGGACTTGGCCCCAAGCTTTCTTTTTCTTTTTCCATCCTTCCTTAAGGAAGCCCTCTTGCTTATTTCTAACATCCTTCCTGACCACATCACGGCTCGTTGTCCCCATTCTTGCTTTACCTGGCTGCAGTAAAATTAAAAAGAAAATGAACATTTCTTCCACAGGCAGATGATTTCCCCCTTGTTGCAAAGCCAAGTTACAACTTTAGGGGGTTCTGCTCATTCCCTTTGGCACTCCTGCATGGGCTCATCTTTGGGTTCCCCTTTCACATGATGAACTTGATGTATAGCAGCGTAGATAATCGTGTTACTGAATCCAGACTGTTAATAGCTGCCCATGCCGAGACGACGTGGCTCCATGGCCGTGCCGTGAGTCATTCCAGCTGCTCAAGAATGCTATCTTTGTAGATTCCCCGTTGGTCAGAAAGAGGAATATGGAGATTGCTCCAGTTCAGCAGTGAAAATATCTCACCAGTTTGGAGACAAGAGAGCTCTTTCAGAGACATTCTTGCACAAAATACCTAATGGGGCTGAGCATGGCACAAATACGCTCCAGTTCCTGAGGCCAGCGGATAAAAGACACACATGCTGTCACAGATTAGATATGAAATGAGCATATGTTTCTGCACTGAATCAACCACAGAATCAAGTTTGCTGGTGTATCTAGTCACAGGACAGGGCCCTGGCATATGTACAGGGCAGGGAGTGTGTAGGTGCGCGGAGTCAAAGATTTACCCTGCTGTAGAGCACTGAATCACAGCCAGGGCGGAATGACAGCAATTAGAGATGGAGATTAACGCTGCTGCATCTGAGAACATAATTTCAGTGGAGTCATTTCTGATTTACAAGAGAAAATGCAGATCCAGCAGCTCCAAAAACGTGCTGAGGTCTGCTTCGTATTTTCTCTCCTACCATAACTAAACAATACAAGACACAAATGCACATGCGCACACACACACACACACAGTTCCAGCATTTCAAAATGAGGGTATGTTTTAAATTTGATGCAAGGCCATGTAGAAATTTGTTGTTTTCCTAGCAGTAGAAGCGAAATTTATTTTCCTACAGGCAAGTATTTATTTATTTATGTATTTATTTCTCAAATAACAGTGCAAAACCAAGTGAGCTCTTTTTCGTTATACAAGTTGTTACTGCCTATTTGCAGGATGGGGACACTGATCAAAGGGGGCTTTGAATTTGGTTGTTCTTGCTTTCCAGTTCCACTGCTGATGTGTGACAAACTCGGCGCAGAGATGCTTGCTGTCCCACGGATGGAAATTTCCATGTTTCAGAGCCTGATAACTGAGGATTACCTTGTCTGGATTAGTCCTGTCCTGCCAATTGGTTGTTTCCTCAGTTCCCATTGCTTCTAAGCCTCTAAAGAACTTCTGGCTGTCTTGATGTGTCCATAGGTTTTATATTTTGAATAGCATTATGTAGTCCAGATGGGACAGTTTCAGGATGCTCAGGTTTTGTTATGGCACGCTTACAAGCATCCAAAGTTGAACTGCCAATCACTTGAAATTGCAGCTGTGAGTATACAGAGGTTCTGAAACATTCCTAAGACCCTCTCTAACACTTGTGTACTAGCTGATGTCCAGTCTGGATTATTCTGTGCAGTATCATTTTGTAATGGTTAAAAATGGGAACTTAGTGCCTCTTTTTGTTTTCCCATGGGTTTCAAAGCGCGTGAGCATGCGTTCCTCACATTCAGTGCTTCTGGCAAAAGAGCAGCTAGCAGCCTTGAATGAGGCAGGGTGATGCTGCAAAGTTCAATGTCTGAAATTCAGGTGGCCCAATGAACTTCACCCATTGTTAGCTACAGATTGCTTGATGTAATCTCTGTAATGTTAGCAGCTATCTTTGAGAGTATGTGGAGGATGAGAAAAGAAACAACTATGAAGGGTACACGTGATGCTTAGCTCTAAAAAAAGCTGTGAAGGGGAGGTGTGAAGTCCGGGAAGTGGAGAATCACAGATAGTCATTTCAGTTCCAGCCCCTGGAAAATGATCAGAAAAAAATAATTGAAGCATGTATTAGTTCACACCTGGAGGGGAACGAGGAATAGAATAGCAGACAGCATTGATTTGTCGAGCAAATGTGCTGAGCTCCTGGTATGGGACTCCCCAAATTAAATCCAGAATGAATAGGTCATAGCAAAATCATAGAATCATAGAACCACAGATGGCATGGATGGTATGGAAAATGGTGGTACCTGCCCCCAGAACTGTACTGTCCTGTGCTTGATTCCATTTTGCATGGTGGTGATGGATTGATGGCTGGACTTTGTGGTCTTCTCCAACCTTAACGATTCTATGATTTTCCTGCTGGGATGTTATTAGGACCTGATCTTTAAGGCTCTCTGTGAGTCTGGTTCTATCAGAAATCCTCCCCCACAAGTCACGGGTCACTGGGGCAACAGCACTTCTCCAAGGCAATGTGTTTGTTGGTACCCAAGGGCCTGAGAGCTAAAATAATAATAATAATAATAATAAAAGATTTGCCTGCACACTGAGTTTATTCTGAAGTGCTTCCAAATGGCCACACATCCTTGTTTCGGTGGTGAAAATCCCTTTTAAAAATTATTTTATTTGATTAATTAAATGCTACCAATTTCTGGATGCACTAACCACAAATTTGCTAAATTCCTGAGCTAATGAAAGGCTGGCTTGCCTTGACATGAATGGGAGTTTTGTTTGAGTAACAATCGAATAAGGACTTGGCCCAAAGACAGCAAGGAAAACATTTAGATGTTAAATATGTATTCAGAAGACCTTTCTTCAAATCTTTTCTATTGCAGCAACAGGATGGTAATTGTGTTCTCTAGAAACGACAGTGCGGTGAAACATCCAGCACCTCTCAGGATTGAGTGGGGAGAGAGAGAAACTATGCAAATATTTTAGTTCAGAAATCCTTGTAGCTCCTTCTCAAACAATGAAAACCTCAATTAAAGCCAGATCTCCGTTATTTAAAAATTCCAGGCAGCAACTGAGAGAGAAAGAAAGAGAGGGAGAGGGTTCAGGGTATTTTTTTCCCTTACTCAAAAAATAAAGTCCAAGGTGTCTGAAAGTCAGAAAAATTGTGTTTTACATTAAAAGTGAGAGAAGTCTGAAGCTGTGGTTCTTATCTTCCAAAGAGTTTTGCAGTCATCAATACCTGAAGTAAGCCGGAGTACATGAAATAGGTGACCTTAATAGATATAACTCTGTATGGGTTCATTGTACCATGAAATTAAATTTTTAATCTGAATTGATGAACAAAAATGCTAGTTTGATTCTCCCCCCACACCATAGTTTAAATAGTTAGGTAACTATTTCACTTCCAGAATGTTCTTGCACAAACCCACTCGGTAGCAGAGAAATGCAGTTCATGGACCGTGGGTTGATCCAGGAACAAACAGGTCTTGGAGATTGTTTTGTTCTTGCAAACAAGATTTAGGATTATTGAGGAGGGAAGTTTATGTTCTTCTGCTTCTGGGAACTCGTAAACATAGGGGTTAATCCCACAATCATCAAAGTGAGCCTTTTGATGGACTTCATTGGTCTTTGGCTGCAGTTCCAGGCTCCTGTCTTCTGCCAATGGAGGCCATCCATTCTGTATAAAATCATGTTCAGCAGCACTTCATCCTCAGAGCTCATTTCATTTCAGTGGGCTTCCCTTCCAAGTGATGCACTTCCTCCACGTGCACATTAAATGCCTACTGGCAGGCTGAGCTCCAGGCTGATGTGTTTTCTGGGAGGGAATTACTGATTCTTCATTTGGCTTATGGCCACTTGATCTCAAGAACTTTAACAGAACTTGTAGAAGCCTAAAAATAAATATTAATAAAACACCCTTGGCAAAAATAGAAAAAGATATATATATATTTAAGCTAGCTTCTTTTCTTTTTTTTTTTTTTTCCTTCAGGTTCAACAATATTAATACCCTTTATTTATGGCTTTTTTTTTTTCCCCTCTAAAAGTGCCAAAACAGATTTGAGAAATAAAAATGAACAGGAAAAAGTATACATCTATCTTCTTCACTATAGAAACCTGAACTTGGATGAGCTGAACAACTGAAGCTGTCTGGATGGCTGGAGGAATTATTTCCTATTATCTCCAAGTAAATACCATCACAAAGTAAAAACTGATGCCATACCATTTTTTATAATGCAACAGTCACGGCCCTCACTACTGAGTACTGGAGTTAAATGTTCTGCCATGGCCCTATACAATAGCACTCTTGGACAATAGCTCACTGTTTAGTTTGTTATGAAATCCAGGCTATTTTGGGAGGGCCCTATTGTTTCCATTTTATATGTACTGTAGACTTGTGTCTCGGAAAGCACAGAACTAATTGCAGAAGTTGTCACTGTTGCTGAGAAAAAATGAAGGTATTGTACCACTGTGAGTGGAGAAGCATCCTCCTTGGCAGCTGAGCATGGGAGTCAGCTCAATGCTACCTATGGACATTGGTGGAAGGGCTCAAGCTGCTGAGCAAAGCTGAACTTCATCTCGTCACCTTGTTGGGAGTACTTCTAGGAGCACCAACATGTGTCCTGCAGGTCTTTCCTGGGCCACAGAAACTTCATTTGTGCATCCTCATGCAGTCTTACTTGAGTTCCTGTAAGTTTGAACAGTCAGCCTTTCTGTGCTGAGATCGATCCGAGTAAATTTAGAGCTATTGAACCTCATTAAATATGTATTGATGGTGGTTGTATGCGTATTTTTTCCCCTTTTCCCCATTTAAAGTGATTACAAGTTTGTGCGCTGAATGCAAATCAGCAAACGAGAGCTGATGAGCCTGCAGGCAGTCAGTGCTGCTGCGTGGCTTTCTGAGACCCATTTCATCCTTCCATTTTAGAAGGCAGTAAGTGACAGCTAGCACAGGAATGGTTCATCTTCACGGTGACAGAATCTCCTGAAGGACCGTGCCCTCCCCTGGCAGCACCCCACAAGCATGAATGGAAATTAGGGACAGATAGCAAAGAGAGTAGAGGTGAGGCATACAGAAATATTCATCATAAAAATTTTATGTGAAAGGAGCTGGGCTGACAGCTGATGGGAAGAGCGGCGTGGTCCCACATGGGACCCAGCACAGCAGCAGGACACAGGAGCAAACCTCCCTGGTTCCACTGCTCTTCCAGCACTGACTGCTGCATTTCAAGTCCTGGGTTTTACTTTTTCATAGGCTCCAAGCATGGCTGCTCAGTGGTTTCAGGGACAGCAGCAGTTTCGTGTACATGTGTTGATATGTATGTGCTTGCACGTAGTTCACCTTTGGTTCCCAGTAATGTAATCCATCTTTGAAAGACACAGTTCATAAAAATTTCTCAGGCTTGTTGTGGGTCAGGCGCTTACCTGGTATGAAATGGAAAGTTCTGCTGGAGTCCAACTCAGCTCTGCTACTCTGGGCTGGCTTGGAGAAATAAATGGATGTGTTTTACTTATTTTGTACAATTGTAGGAGAAATGGCTTCCCTTGGAAACTCACCAACCTTCCCTTTTCTAAATTTGGGTGGCTTACACATGCCAAAGTAGTTTTAGGTGAAGAACCGTGAAGTCATCTTCCAGGCAACGTTCACATCCTCTGATGATCAGAATGGCACAACCCCAACAATAAAATGTAGTTGCAATCTGCAACATCAGAGCATTTTGTATTCACTGTGAGTGCTCTACTCTGAAAGTAGACTTTTGCTTTTCCCCCTCAGGCCCCAAAACACATCATGTAAAACCCAAGAATACAGCCTGAAGGGCCCCCGCCTTATATCTAATCATGGGAACTATTACTTAGTATTGATATTGCCTTATTAGAGCAATTAGCCAAGCATTTCAGAAGCTTGCTAATGTTCCTAGAGTGACTTCTAATGAGGGATAATGATAACAAGCATGCAAGGTCTCTGGTGAACTTTAGATAATGATGTAAATCTGAGAAAGGTCAATGGTATTTGTGGATTCGAGGATGGCCGTTCCATTTCCGTTCATTACCTAGTTCAGCTTTTATTTTCCCTTTCTAAGCCATTTACATCTAAAGAACCTGTTCCTTATCCAATTCGGAGCCTACCACTTGTTTCACAGATTGACTTAGCTGCAAAGTAAATGATGCTGAGCCTCAGCACTCCATGTAATGAGCTCCAGTCTAGACAACAGCTAATCAATTAGCAGAAGGAAAGCAGATACAACAGGGGGTGCCACGACAAACAATGACAATGTTTTGCATTTATATAGCACCTTTTCTCAGAAGATTCCCTAACAGCACACCACAAGGGGCAGGGTGTGACTGCGGAAAGGGAAATGCCAGGGGAAAGTGAGATCCAACAGAGATGCAGTCCTAAGAAATGGAGATTATTTGCCACAACAGGAAGGTCTAGAGCTGTGGTAAGGACTCACACTGGTGTTTAAAAGGCATCTGCTAGCATAGAAATATCATCAGACTACAATGCACTTCACCCATTCTAATATGTCCATGGTCAGGGACCATGAGCTTGCTCCACAGCACAGAGAAGTCAGTAGAATGCAACCTTACATGGGAATCAGGAGTGCAAAATCCTGGAAAGGAACTTGAGAAGGTTGCAGAGGTCATGCTGGATAATGCTTCAAAACAGGCTGTCACATGGGGGTTTGGCTGGAGGTCCCCTACTGTCCTCTAAGGCAGCACATAGCACCAGGAAGGGTATTTCCACCCTCATGCAAAGCCAGGACAGGAATCAGCACTGCATGGAATTCTGATATGAACATTGTCCTTGTAAAGAGCCTCAGAAGTAGTCCGAGGTGCAAAGGAAGCATCTCACAGTGATAGACTCAAAGAGCTGTCTATTTAGGAAAAAAGAATAGAAAGAGATGACTTGATTATTCCATGCTGGCACTCCACTGGTGTTTCATGAGAAGAAAATGCTAGATACCAAAAGGCCATTTAATCTGCTAGAGATAAGCACAAAAGCCTGTTACCAAGCCAAACAAATCCAAAATGGAAATGAAGCAAACTTATTTTTTATTATCATTTTAAAGGACGGGTGATCAGTTAGAAGAACCTGTTCAGTAGGCCAATAGGCTCCATTTTGCAATTGGTCAGGGATGTGAGAGCACCCCCAGGTGTTAATGGCCTTACTCAGCCTCAGCTGGGACCCATTGCCCCCATGGCCTCATTTAAGCTCATGTGTGAGCCTTCAGATCCACTGAGCTTTGCTGTTTCAGAGCTTTAGACTGGAGCTGCTGCATCATGTGCACTGGAAGGCCATCAGAACACCAGCCAAAATGGTAGCCATTGCTGATCCTTCCTTCTGGTGGGGCTCCCTGTGTCTTAGTTTCCCCATCTGATAGGCACACCCACATTTGTTTTATGGACCTAACAGGAGCTGTTATGAAAATGAGTAATTGATGGTGGGATTTTACTATCTGGGCTGACACTGTGAAACTGGTAGAGTTGTCCCAGGCTTGTGCAGAAATCAAAGGAGGCAGAATGGAATTGTAAATCATTTTCAGGAAGTAATGCTATGCCTTTGGTGGAAAGTAATATATAGAGGAAATATTATGCAGAAGGCTTGCCATTCAAACCCCCTGAACTAAAGCTGTGAGTCTGTAGATCATCTTTTGATTGCTATTAGTGCAAATACCTGCTCTTTGTTTTCTTTATTCTGCATCCCTTTAAGGTTGGAAAGGAAGGGAGCTACAATGTCCGCTGAGGGGGCAGGTGGGAATTACTAAACAAGTAAATAAAAGGGCAGTGCTCACATTAATCACTCTGTGAAGGTCCCCGTGCTGGTGAGCCCCTCTCCCTGAGCACAAAGCTGTTCATGAAGGTTTGTGCCTCAACGTGGCAGATCTCTGGTTGCTGAAGGTCTGGGCTCCTCGTCTGCATCTCACACTCATTCATCTGCCCCTGTAAGCTCCAATGTGTTTGGGGAGCACGGTGCATGGTAGGTGATTTGACTCAGTTTCAGAGCAGTTGATAACTATAGCAAGAGATTAAGTGCTGGGCTGGGGGGAAATAATATTACTGCATGCTCAAGCTGGGAGATGCCAGGCCATCAAGGTGTGCTGCAGGAAACAAGTGAGTTCATGCTCTTATGAGAGGAAGCTCAAAAGGGAGATGCAGAAACCAAGTGGCTTGACTAAGGTTATGTATTTGGTGAAGAGTGGATAATCCACTTGCTGGAGCCCTGCTGCTGGGCTCTCATGCTTTTCCAGGTCTATGATTTCCAGCTTCTCCCCCCAGAAGCCCCCCTACAGTCCCGCCTTGTTTTGAAACTTCTTTCCATGCTTATTAATTAGAACTTGCAGCAAACTGGGGTTTGCCTGAACATCAGCTCTGCTTGCCCTCTCCAACTTCCACGCTTCAGAAGTTCTTATTCAAAAGAAAAAAAAAAATAATAATAATAAAAATCTGCTCTGGAGAGCATCCCTCGTCTTCTCCCTACGTTTCTCTCTAAAGAATGTGTGAAGAATAAGAGTTGCTTCATGGTTTGGATGAAATTATGTATCTTTATTAGGTTTCTGTTCTCAGGAAACAATTTATTAGACGCAAGAATGTTCTGCTATGCTACCTCCTCCTTTTGGCCTGGGAATTTACAGTTCGCACACTGCACCAGCACATAAATCCATTTTTATTTCTCAATTTATTCACCTGGAACTAAGTGGATTAAATCTTTTTTTTTTTAAAGGAGACCGGCACTGCACTTTCAAATAGAAGCACTGCAAATAATCACGATTGTTAGGCAGACAAATTAGAGGTGCCTGTGGACATGCAGTTGCTTTCTATGCAAACTTTTATGCTCGCTGAGTTTAAATGGAGATTTTTTTTTTTTTTTCTTTTTCCCCCCTCTTCCAGTGCAAAATTTACCTTTAATGACCCTCTTTCCCCTTAATAAACCAGGATTGATTAGAATTTGGCTTTAAAAGATGAAAGGACTCTGCAATTATCTACTTGTATATGCCCTTCAGTAAACTACCTTGTCTCCCCCTTTCTACCTCCCCTTCTTAAGAAGACTTTCCCAGGTCCCTCTTGGCTGCGGTTGAACGATGTTGGCTCATGTCCATGCTGCAACAAAGACCTGGCATTCCAGCTGTCTGCTTCTAATCTCCAGTGTCAGCTCTTGTTAATGTTTCAGCATGAAATCAGAGGGGGCAAAGCTGCATGGAATATTAAAACCATGATCAGAATTCCACTGAAATGCTGATAGTCTGCGAGCACCATTAGGAGGGCCGTCAAATCACTGTCTAGCATTAAATAAAAAGAAAAGATTTCTATCGCTGGGGTGCACGGGAAGTACAATCAGTGAATCACCCAGCTAAATTAGCATTTTTTCAATTGGAGATCGAAGTTGATTTATTGTTCTACACAACATTAATGTAACTATGTGCTTGACCTGTTAAGGCAGCTAATTTTTCATTTAAATGGGTTCTTTCTGTATGCAAAAAGGTTGTAATCATATTTCAACTTTGCGAAGTGATCAGGAAAGTACTGGACTGTTTCAAAATTGTCTTAAGGAGTCCCTCCTCCTCCTCCTCCTCCTCCTCCCCCCCTTTCTGCCCAGTGGTCAAGGGCAAGTAGTTTAAGGAAGGGGGGGGAAACGGAGGGGGGGTGGAGAATGGCAAAAAAAAAAAAAAAAGCTGTCTTAAGTAATAAGCTTAATTGTCATTTGACTTGAGCTGTTTTACACCACTTTGGCCATGTAGAAAAGCATTGGAGGGGGGTGTAAGTTTCACACTCCCAATCACTGCAAAGGATCTGTCCCATTAACGGTGTAGGTTTTTTTTTTTTTTCAAACTAAGGATTTTTTTAAATTATTCTCCCTATTTTTTTTTTTCTTGCTGTCTTTATAAAGCTGTTGGATATGACTGTGGACATACTATTCTTCCTATAATTTTTTTTAAAAAAGATGAAAAACTCAGTTCAGTGGCAGCAGACAGAGCTAAAGACTGAAAAATGCAGGCAGCACAAGGCTCTGTGCAGCAATTCCTGCTGGATTTAATAGAGTTCACATGTAGAATGTGAGCTGTAGTTTTGCAGTGAAGTTTGTTTTGCGAATGAAAACGATAGCTGAGTGGAACTGAAGCTGCCTGTGAGAAAGTGTCACTGATAAGACTGGAAACACAAAGTGCAACTGCCCGAGAGGAAGTCTCCTTTTCTGCTGCTCCGTTTTGCAAATGTGATTTATAGTTTGGAGAAAAAAAAAAAAAGAAAGAAAGAAAAGAAAAAGAGGAATTTTTTTTTTTTTTTTGGAGGGCAAAAATCCAATCTATGTGCAAAACCCACTGAGATCATCCTGACCTGAGAGGAGAGGGATGGTGAGGAGGTGGAGAATTGAAATCTCCAATGCTGGCAGGATGGGAAACTCATTTCCTACCTGACTCCAGCGTGCCTCCTGTTAAATGTGTCTCCTTCAAACCTGGGCATCTCCAACTGTTGCTGCCTCGTATCCAGCATCCCAATTTGGGGAGAACTTTTCTACAGACTGACGTTATCCAGATGACAATGCAGAGCACCCCTGCGCCTCCTCCCAACCAAAATGAAGATAATATACATTTCCAATTAGTGGTACACATTCTAGTCATGTTCTCTTTTTACTCCCTAACTATCTTTGTTTTGCTAAGAAGCTGTTCGGTCATTAATGAAATCCTGCAGTTCTGCTAATCCTAGATACAATGCAGCTTTTCTCTAGCAAGCTATCCCTGACATAAAACTACAGTTACCCAAGCTCCCCGCCACATTAAGATTCGTTGTCATTTGCCTTTCATTACATACCTGATGTAGCACAGTAGCAGTCAAATGTCCTTGGCAGGCAAAGCAAAGTATTTAATTGTATTGGTTTCCGCTTGCTCCGCCTTAGGAACAATTTCTTTTTTCCTTGAGAAGGGGAAGGAAAAAAAAAAAAATACCGTGTCATGGAAACTTATACGTTCTGGTTGGACATAAATGTAATTATACTTAAATTCTCAAAGCAATCTCTCAACCTCCCCCTCCCCAACAGCACTGTATTGCCAGTGCCATATGAAATGCCTCTCCATAGAGGCGAACAATGAGGCATTCATCAAAGGGAACTAGTGATTAGATGTTTTTCATTTTCAGAACTTTAAGAGATAAATAGGGGCCCTGTTCCTTTATTTGATGTACAGTACTGTTGGGATTCAATTAATCTCTTCTGATAAATATCGGATTTCTGCAATATTATTTTGGAAGAAAGAGTGTCACATAGAATGTTGACTTCAATTCCTCAGAATACGGGTGCTGGTTTTCAATAAAGAAAAATATTAAAGAAGGCCTGGATGGCTATGGGGCCTGGATGGGGCTGTGAAGCTGTACGGATTTCCCATTCAACAGCCTTGTATTTTCCCTTCAAAAAAGATAGAATAAGGAGCTAAAAGTTAACGCGCCACTAACGTTTCAGGAGATCTGAATTTGGCTCCTGAATCTTAGAGTTGTAGAACTGTTAAGGTTGGAAAAGACCCCTAAGACCCCGACCATCCACACACCGCCAATATTGCCCTCAGTATTGGGAACTGCAGTCCTGGAGCTGCAGTGGAATCATGAAGTCTTTTGGTGTATGTGTATCTGCACCTGTTAAAGGCTTTTTCTTCATTAAGAAGTTGGGGATTTTTTTATTTTTATTTTTGTATTTTTTGTATTTTAAACAAAAACCTTCTGGAGTGCTCGTGTGCGCTGGGTTAGGCACCCAGGAGTGGGTATAGGCACCTTCAGCTATTTTGTTCCTACTGTATTTCACTTCCAGAGTCTTCATCTGATTATGCCGAGTTGCAACAAAAGCAGCTCTTGCTGGCTGGCTGCTCCATGCCCATGGAAAGTGGGTTGCTGCTTTCAGCCCTGAAAGCACACCCAAGTTTCCACAAAAAGCTGTCTCTGCAATTGATAATAATTCACCCGTCTATTCCCATTGACAATTTTATTAATAAGATCAATGGCTGAACAGGCTTCAAATACCAAACGTGCATCTTGTCGTTGCTGGAGCAAATGAGGGGTATTGATGGAGCAGCATTTGTGTTGCAGCTGTGGCATGGCACGTTAGCAGTGGATGGACCAAGAAAATAGGTTGGGTTTGATCAATAAGCCTGCTTTCTTGAGTTCTGAGCCTACTTATATAAACAAACCAGTGCACTTTAAAAAATTATAATAAATTAGGTAACTATCAAGCCCAATTTGTGCGTAATGTGAAGGAGTAACTCCGCTCCTGGCAGCAAAGAGAGGGAGCTGGGAGTGAGGAAGCTTGAATGCAATGTAGTGCCCATCAGGAAGGTGCCCTGGGAGTGAGTGAAGAGCCAGAACTCCCACCTGGTGTGATCCATGCAGCTAAAGCCCACCTCAATGCAACCCCAAATGTGTATCATCCTGTACGTGTTCTACTGAATCTGACTTAAACTGCCCCGGCCCATTTTGGTAGCATTTGTGGCTTTTATCGTGGTCGCGTTTCACTGCTAGAATTTATAATCTGCCTTTCCTTGTGATTATTGTGCACTAAAACTCATTTGTTTGTATGTTTTGCTATAAAATGAGCAGCCATTTATTTGGAATGGCAGACGCTGCATCGCTATGCTGAAAGACGTAACAAATGGCATTCATTAAGGGTTTGATCCTCCCCCCATTTACCTCCCTGGCAAATCTGCCACTGGTTTTACTACAGCAGAATCAGATACTGATTAAATATGAGTTTACCAGCGAGGACCAGATAGGGATTTGCAGTCAAATGCTGCAGCCAGTTTCCAGAGCACTGCTGAAATATCAAGGGACAAGTGGCAGATGTACCTACGAAAAAAGAAACATTTTTGGCACAAATCTTCCTCTTTTTATTTTAAGGATGCAACGCTCCTTTGTAGTCTCTGGGATTGATGTTAGGCTTGTTGAGGTCAGTAGGAATCTTTCAAATAATTTCAAGGGCTTTGGATAGAGCGTAAAGCCGAACTGCTTATAAAAAGTCAAGGACTACACACAGATTTAGGAAGGGACAAGGAGGTCATCTGGTTAAAAAAAGTGGATTTTCTGAATTTCTGCTGTTTTTATCAGGTGCTTTCTGAACGCAGCTCAGCTTGTATTATCTGCAAGATTTTATGTCGCTGCAGTATCTCAAGCTGCACTGATAACAGGATCTCACAATGTATTCTTAACACAAAACATGTAGAGAGTTTTGGAAGGTTTAGTCTCTGGATTAACTGAGTGGAAAATGTCTTTCATTGTAGCTACAGATGGTCTGCAACACAGGGGAGGAATCTGGAGAAAAAAGATCTGAACCTCTTTGTCTTTGCAACTTCATTAGGTTTTCCAAAATTGAACGGTGATGAGATTGTTCAAAAAGTGAGGGAAGGGAAGGAGAATTATTCTCATTTTTTTGTTCTATTTCCTCATTACTTTACACTTTTTTACTGTTTTCCCGAACAACCTTCAATGAATTTCTTGTGACAAAAATATTCATATGGAAAAAATCGTGCAACCTCTTTGCAGATCTGTAGGAGAAGAAAAGATCTGAAGGAAATTCAGCAAGGCACCTTACAAAGAACATGGAAATGTTGCAAACCAAATGCTGAATTTCAAACAATTGAAAGGAGAAATTAGACGATATTTGATTTACCTCCTGAGGAGTTTGATTTCCTATGTGCTGTAGTGAGATTATTGAGTATGTGGTGGCATGGGAGTTCATGTTCCCCTATGGCAAGCCATGCTTCATTTTGACTGTCATCAAAGTCAGAACTGCAAACCTTCTGCTGGTTGCCTTGCTAGTTCAATGGAGACCAGAGGGAGAGATGGGCAGAAGGAAGACAAGCAGTGATAATGTTGCTCAGTTGGGAACAAGATATCTTCCCGTGTAGGACTAAGATATCAAATTAAAGCCTTGTGTTTTTATCAAGATACTCAGTTCTCAACTTATGATTGATAGTCTGGGCCAAACTGATCCTTGACAAAAAGCCATCTGTGTGTATACCAGTCCATCCAGGCTGCTGTGGGTCTTTTGGTACTACTGAGGTCATCGCCACTGGTGGTGCATGCATGCAAACACCATTCTGGAGAAAAACACTATAGGAGTGATTCTCCTTTCATTTCACAAGCCCTTGCAGCCAGAAAACAGCTTTGCTTTGCGGGAAGATGAAAAACTAGACCAGCCAGCAATTTCAAAGGAAATCTGTAGCCCGTATTTGTAGCGCATTAGTAACATGACTAGTGACCTTTTGGAAGATGAGGAATGCGTAGAATTGATTGTCCTGTCCAGGAGTTGTGCAGAACTATAGATCAGTTACTTTCAGACCATTTTTTCTTGCAGCCACGTGTTTGGCCAGTGCAGCTTGGTCGTTTGGTCCCATTAAATCGAAATACAGCTGAGTAACTGGAACTATGCCTTGGTGTGGCTGCCAAAGGGACGGCTGCTGGTCACCATGCCTGAACTTGAACATTACAGAGTTTCTCCCAAAGAGAAAGTAAACAATTTTCCTATTTTTATAGCTGCAGAATCTCGCTTTTCAAGAATATATGAGGGCTGCTCCAACAGAAATACCTCCTATTTTCTTTTGTTGGCCCGTGACATCAGAGGTGGATATTTGTGGTATGGCAGCAGAGGTTGAACCTTCCCGCAAATATCCCATTACATTTTGTTGCTGTGTGACAGACGGCAGCAGAGGGGCATTCTGACAGATTGGCGTCTGACATGGAAGTGAGCATGGAGCCAAGGGGCGTAACTGAATTCCTTTACGCAGAACAAAATTGCAACCACTGACATTGCTGAACGTTGATGGAGACCAACCCGCGGATGTGAGCAAAGTGAGGTGGTGAGCAGTGCATTTCAGCAGTGGTAGCAGTGACAGTGATTCACCTCCGCTGCTGCAGATTTTTACCATCACGGCATGCAGGCTCTTGTTCATTGCTGGTGAAAATGCACAGCTAATGGTAGCACCTATGTTGAAAAATAGTCTTTTGTAGCTGAGAATTTGCTCTATCGTGTAGCATTACGGTGTTCATTCTGTCTGTTGTAGTCTCTATGGAAATATAGGAGGCATTACTTTTGGAGCGACCAACATATATACCCACAAACACGCAGAGGCTCTTTTCATTATGAGAGGAGGATTCTAATTCATGCTCCCAGAAGTTTTTGGTGTTTTTTTAGTCGTTCTTATTTGGGGAGTACAAACCCTTGAGTCTGGTGTCCTCCTGTAGAGGAATGAAGTCCAAGGGCATCTCTGTGGTGAACTGCTCTGAAAACCCAGACAGCCTACATCTATCTGCTGGATTATCTTACTGGTGGGTTTCTCCAGTCTGGGAACTTGAGTTGTTAGCAGTTCTCCAGGGCTGTACTTGGAAATCTGAGAGGGTTCCCTGGGTCATGTCACTTCTGCAGAAAAGAAACAAACCCTCCCTGGAAAATACTTAGACTTTGCAAACCTGCCATCTTTGTGAAACTGTGATTTTGTTGACAATCACTTCTCCTGTGACTTATCGCTCCAGGAAGACGAATGGGACATAGAAAGGCTATGTGATTTGCTGCAGGCCAAGGAAGAGATAGTACACATGTACGTCTTCTGATTTCTTTCACTCACGGCCGAAGCAACATCCTTCTATAAATTCTGAGGCAGTGACAGGTCCTCCAGACCTCTGTCAGAACTGCCTGTTTCTCTGTGGGCCTAAAAATTGTTGCAGAGCCCTCTCTTTTCTTGAGAACCCAGCTAGACAGTAAGGTCACCGTGGGATGGGGTTTTCTTTGCATTAGTCATTAGATAGTGACAGGGACTGGCGCTTGCTCTAAATTTCCCATAAAATATTGCTTTATCCGCCCAACAGTAGAAGATTCTACAGCAGCAGGGTGCTGGGTTTAATCTTTAGCAGGTTATTTTACAATGGGCTGGAACCAGTAGGTAATTGGCAAGTTGGGCAGTTGTTTGGCACCCAAGAGTGGGGTGAATGCTCTGCTTCCTTCGTATGTCCAGGCGTAATATACAGGAGCCATTAGAGAGATGCCTAATCATCTTACCCTGTCAGATCCACACCGCCCTCTTTTAAGAGCCAATTTGTTTTCCTGCCAGATCAATGTTCTTATCTGTAATTGCACAGGCCATGAATGGCACCCAATAACCAGTTAATACTCGATTCCATTCCATGGCAGGGTGGGGAGCAGGGAAATGTCTTAATTTAAGCATTTACTGTACAACTGTGAAAATGTCTCTAAGTGAAATTAATTGAAGCTCAGGGAGAATAACTTATAAATCACCTTGTCTGACTTGCATAAAATGATATAGGGATATGCCAAGGTCTTATCGTGGTGCTCTGTAGTGCTGAAGAAAGCTTTAACCCTAAGGTTACTGCTGTTCTTCTGGCTCCAAGGTGGTAGAAATACAACTCGTACGGGTTATGTGATAGAGGGGGAGTTGATTTAATTAATAAGAATCTGCAGATTTTTGCTGATACTTTGTGCTTCTCCAGCATTTCCCTGCAATGGGTCGTGCTAGACAATTTGAATGTAGTGTTAATGCTGTCAGCCATTCATCTCTTATACTTCAACAGCACTTTAAAGAGGGGTAATAATCCCATCAGACTGTGCTTTTCACAGCACAAATATCACCAGAAAATGGAAAAAACAGCCCTAGTGACATTACCAGAATGGGATATAAACAATACTGGCTAAAATACAAGATGGAAATTAGGTAGACTAATGGGGAATTTGAAGAGCACATAAAGACGCAAACAATTTGCAGGGAATTTATTGATTTGCTAGAAACAGAGGGGCTGCAAAGAAAATACTTGTTAGACTTGGGGAGGGTTAAGAGAACACTCAGGGAAAATAACAATATTGCAGACAAACAAAAGTCATACCTGCCTATTAACTCTTATGACAGAGGATGGAAGGGGAAGACGCAATGCAGTGATGGAAATGGAGCACAGAGGTGGGATGGAGGTGTGAGAAGGACAGCAGCCTTCATCTGCTTTTGTTCAGCATTCAGCAACGTGGAGGCCTGGTTTATGGCTCCGATCTGCTGCTCTAATACTGAACAGTGAAAGAACAAGGAGTTACGAGGAGCAAAATGCACATACCTGCAGTGAGAAAGATGTGACCGAGCGACTGACAAAAAAGTGATAATCCTGCTCAGATCAGCTGCTCTATGGGAAGCCTCCAAGGCTGCCTCTTTGGAAATGTTCATCCCGCATACTGCAAATCAGCAAGGCTTAATTAAGCACTGGGCAGGCTGAATGAAGAGATTATTTAAAATAGAAATCTGTAACAACTACTTGATATGATACAGATGAGCCAAGGCGGTTTCTGTAAAGGAAATTCACATCTCTATAACAGACTCTTGGGAACAGGTCAACAAACTGGTGAATAAGGGAGAACTGGTTGACATAATTCATATAGACATGCAGAAAGGCTTTGGACAAAGTCCCTAACAAGAGGCTACTAAAAAAACTAAGGACCCGAGGGCTGACTAGTAAAGCACTGTCGTGGATTAGATGTGAGTAAAAGACCCCCCAACACACACTGGGAGAGGGGAAGAGAATGGTTCATTTTTAACATGGCAAAAAAAACCCTTAAATTAGTGCTGTGCCTTTTGGAGTTGCTTAAAGATATTTATTGGTGAAAAGAGATGAGGAAAATACAGAGATGGTTTGAGAGAAGCTGGAGGTGGGTGAAGGTTTTTAATGGAACCCTACATGGAAAAAGGGAAACCTGAGGGTGGAAATTCCTGGCTGACAACACCGAGGGACTCTTCAAAAGAGTATTTGGACTGCCCATATCTATCGAAGTTATCACTGAAGGGAAAAATAACAAAGGTCTGTAGCTGAACGGTTCAATGGTATCACTGTTCAGTCCGCAGCAGTGGCTAAGAAAAACACCAGTGAAGTGGCAGAAAAAAGCCCTACTTGTATGGAACACGATATTGAAAATATAAAGATATTATATCAGTGTCCCATGGTATCGGTCACTCCTACCCATGTAGGATACAGAATAAATAGAAACAGCTGGGAGATGGACAACAGGAATAATTAGGGGCTTGTAAAGTTCTCAATAGAATAATTTCTTGAAAGAGATTGTTCAGAGAACATAGAAAGTAAATAATAAAAGAAGGGAGAAGGTGAATTGCAGTACATTCAGAACGGTTAAAAAGAACTGGGTTTTGTACAGTGTACAAAAACCTGTGGAGCTCTTTGTTTCTTGACGTGGCTGAGGCCAGGAATCTGGTGGGACTGAAAAATTCATTGAACGTCCGTACAGTGAATGGAAACATCTGCAGTAAAATGGGTGGGATGCCATTCTTAGCAAAGAACGGGCACCAAGCCTCCTACTTCGGGGCATAGTTTAAATAGTGACTGAGAAAAGGGTTGGGAAGAAACTCCCTCATTAAGGTTTTCCATTGTGATCCAGGAGGAGATACGTACTTTCTTCTGAAAAAATGCAGTTATTGGTGCCAAATCGTAGTAGGTTATCAGTCTAAATAAATGTAGCAATAACGCAGTCTTTATTATAGCATGTTGTCATTTAGTCTTTTTGTTCTTGCCTGTGAAAGGAGGGATAGTTGAAGAGTGAACTGCAGTTTCTCCGGGTTGCAATATGGCATCATCAATGCACATCTGCACACAACTGCTTCAGGCAGTGACTGAACGACTTTGTAACACTCAATTAAAATCTACTGCACAGGTATATGCAAGTGCTAGCAATAAGTGACAGACAGAGGGAAATCACTTGTGGTTATCCTTAATGGGAAAGATGACACAACTGCATTGGCCTCAAATCATTTGCCCAGTTGGGAGAGTACTGAAAATAATGATGATTTTGGATTGATGCCCCCAACCAGGATTTTGGGATGGAGTGGAATTTAGTGACGCAGGCTCTGAACTTGACAGCTTCTCATGGTGTGATTTGCTTTGAAGTTTTCCATATAAGCAATGCTAAGTTTGTACCTACGTAGGGCTTTTTTGGCCGCGTTTTGCAGCAATTCTGCAAATTCCTCCTGCTGAACACCCCAGCATCCTCTCCTCTGTCTCTGCAACACCAGTCCTGCTGGAAGGGTACATGCAGGAGAGCAGAATCTCTAAATAAAGAGCAGCAGCTAAGCGTGGAAAGGAAGAAAAGTATCCTATTGTGCCAGAAAACAGATCAGACAAATTACTTTTCATCTCTTCTTCAATGCAAGTAGAAGGGACTGAGCTAAAATACGTGTATATATACACACACATGTAGCTGCACCGGGATTTCTTTTTTCTGTTCCAAAATCCAGATCTGTGCAACAGGAAAGTAAAATGCTGAGCCACCACACAGACATCTCCCCTTTCTCTCCGTGCCCACTCTCACAGAGCAGCATTTCATTCCCTACTGTCGAAGCAGCAGCAACTAAAGCGAACGTTCGTATGTGCGGGGAGGCATTTGTCCCTGGAAAAATAACATCTCTCCTTCTATTAACGTTTTAATTAATCCCTTTTAGTTATGAAATGTAACTTTACATTACATAAAAAAAAAAAATTACATGCAGTCTCTTAATCTGCTAATCCTTTCTCCAGACAAGCTGGTTCTTTTTAAATCAACTGCCATTTTATCAACCCAATGGAGCAGAGATCCGGACTCAACTCTATTCAACAATACATTCTTTTCATGAGAGACTGGCCTAGCTAATATGACACCACAAAGGGCTCGAGGAATTCCAAATACCCAGCTCTTTGGATTAAAAGCATAATAATCCCATGCAGTTTTTTGTTCAGAATTGATAGAATGGTTGTATAGTGAGTCACACTTGTTTGAACTTATCAAAGTAACAATATATCAAGCGTTTCGTAGGATGATATTTTATTTTCTCAGGTTGATTCAAATTTTCTTTCAAGCCTTTTATTTTATTTTATTTTATTTTTTGAAGTGTGTGTTTATGACTGCCAAATGCCCCTGCAGTTAAACAATTTAAACATATAATTAAGCACAGACAATCTGATACCTTTAGCTTACGACGACATTTCCATACAGTTTTTATTAGACATAAGTATTGTTTTGACCAAAACAGCAACAGTGGCACAGCACACGGTGTGTGCCAGCAGAAAAGTGATTTATGGCACTGCAACCCCTTCCCCTGCCCATCAGGAGGAGCAATGCAGGGCTGCCACCCATCCCTACCCAGGGCCACTCATTGCATGGGATTAACAGAGAGGTGATGAAGATCTGATGTTTTCTTTCTGTTTTATAAGCTTATTTTAAAACAAAAACAAAAACAAAACACTGTGCACTGCTGTTGCAAAGCAGCCTCTGAAAAACATGTGCAGATGCTCGTTGCTGTATTGCAGCTCTTGTTGGAGGAGTTGGTGGTTTTATTGTTAACTAATTAGTGGGTTTTCTGCTAGAATCGATAGGACTGAGTAAATTTCATGCCTGGGAGCTAGGAGTTAATGGGTTGGAGTGCTGCATAAGGACCTGTGCTTTGGCTTGCATGGGAATAGCACATCAGCACTGGGAACACCTGGTGGGCTCCATGTGATCAATGTGCTGCTGGGCTGCGGGCATCTCTGCAGGCTTCCAGCAGAGCCCTGTGCTGGAAGGAGAGGACAAAGCAGCAGGTTGTTCCTCATCCCCGAGCAGCACAGGACACACTGCCGTGGCTTTACATTCCTACACAGCCAGGTACGACATCTTCCCAAACTGATGGGAGAACATCAAGCTGTAGGTGTCCCTGCTCATTGCAGGGTTGTTGGACCGGATGAGTTTTAAGTGTCCCTTCCAACTCCAACAAATCTATGGCCTTATTCTTGTCACGGGCCAGCTGTGATTCCCTATTATGAGCTGAAACAGAGAGAATTCATCTGGCCACTGAGGAGGAGCTGCGAATCACTGCTGAATGCTCATTCACTCGTTGGCATCCACAGCTCAGGGCTGGAGGACTCCTCCTGTGCCACTGCCATCCCATCCCCATGCAGCTCAAGGAGCAGAAATTTCTTGTGCCATCCTGGTGAGCCCTTAGTCATGTCCCCGCAGAGAACACAGAACTTCCTTCATTTTATTTATGTTTTTGTTTTCATTGTCATAACTCTTCCCCTGAGTTCCCACCCCTCCTACTCCATATGGCATCTCACAAGGGAACAATGGGAGCTCTTCAGGGGTTGGGGCTATAACTCTTCAGAAGCAAAGTGTTCTCGAAGGAGCTGGTTGAATTTTTCATCCCAATTATTTCAATATTTCTAATTAATTTCAAAACTTCATGCGTTCGCAGAAGAATTGGCAGCGTTTGAGGGAATATTTTTCATTTTTACTTTCGACCAACTGCGGAGCTAACCAGAACAGTTTGAAATTTGACTCCCTCGCCAATGCCTGCTCCAAAGAGGGGAAATTTGGCAGAGCAATGGCAGAAATGTTCGCTGATTTCCCCCGTTTCTCCTCTTTTCATTCCGGGCCCTGACCCCAAACCCAGCCAACCACCTCCCTGGGCTAACAGAACAAAAGTGTTAACGAGGAAGCAAATACAGTTCAAAACTTCCATTCTTACAAACACGGAGGGGGGGGAGAACAAAAAAAAAAACCAAAAAAACAACAAGAAAAGCCACAATTTTCGGGCCAGATTAGGATGCCTTTCTTTTGCCAAGTTAATATTGTTTGCATGCCTCCTCGAAGCAGGGCTGGGTCCTTCCATACCCCACCGGTGCCCCTTTAAACAAACACCTCGTAACACTCCAGCTATAAATAGCACCGAGGTGGAAATGGCTGGATGTGTTTCTATGCCCTCCTTTGTGTTTGCGTTTTCCAAACATGCGAGCCTTCTCACCCCCTTTTCTCCCTCCCCTCTGCTCCAATGCAACGCGTGGTTATATATAGAATATTTATAATAGTCCCATTTCTAAGCAATTTGCACCGCTGCCACGCAGCGGGAAGAAATTGAGAAATTGCTGGGTATTTATTTATTTATTTCTCCGTGGAAATCCGCACTTAATCCTGCACAGAGTGGCGATATATACGATATATACATGGCATGTATCAAAACACAGACGTTATATATAGAGAGAGAGAGAGAGAAAGAAAGAGACGCGAGTTGGTGTGTGTGTGCTTTAAATGCAGACCATATTGATTGCAATGTGGAACTGATAAAGATGGGAGATATTCTTATCTCTGCAGGAAATAAAGTGTTTGGGGTAGTATTTATGGGCAAGATGGTGATCAGCTTACGCACCCCATCCCTCCCAGAGCTGCTGCTTTGAGGTATGCCAGGGGTTGGCTGCTTGCTGATGGGGAGGGAGCTCACAGACCATCTTCAGAGATCCCACTGCTGCCCTAAAGTCACTGCAAATCACTTGAAAACAGAGCATCGTAGGGAAACAAAGCATGCTCTGCTCTTCTGACTTTCCCTCCACATCTGCTGTGGGCAGCTATTAATGGGATATCAGGCTTAAAGGCTAATTGCATTGCAGCCCTATTATGGGATGAAGTTTAAGGGGATCACCGCTCGCATCAGCCTGACCCCACATCCAAGGCTGGTGGGAGCTTCTGTGGGAATTTTAACTGGTTTAAGGCATAGGGCAGCTCTAGGTTATGCCATGTACCTGGGTTCAGTGTGGAGTTCTTGGTAGATGTGGTCCATATGAAAAGGAAACAAAAGCTTGTATCATAGTGTTTGGCTTGTGTCATGCTGAAGTGTGTTTGCTTTAGGTTTGCTTCTCATTCAGGACAACAACAACAACAACAAAAAGAGGATTCAGATGTTTCCATTTTGGAAATCAAACCCAGTGGGATAGGAAAAGAGGAGGGGAAAGAGGAAGGGCAGAGCTTCTGTCAGTATTTAAGGCAGTCCTGGGGCTGAACTTATCCCAGCTCCACTGCTGCCTGTAGTTTGAGCCCAGAGCTGTTTGCTTGGCCCAAGGTCTTCCTAAGCCAATCTAAAGCAGGAGCTGCTGTTCAGAGTTAAGAACAAGGCCAGCAATGCCTTTGCATTTTTCAAGGCTATGCTGTTAACTTCTGGCAGTCTGCTGTAGTTTTGGGTGTTTTTATTTTTTTATTTGGCAGATAGGTGGATTTTTTGCCTTTTTTTTTTTTTTTCTAAATACGTTTAAAGTTCTCCTTTTGCCAATGAACTTTACAGCATCCTGTGGCAGTGAGTTCCCCAAACTGACAGCGTGCTGTGCAAGAACCAGACAGAGCTTGGAAAGCTTTTCTAATTCAGAGGGGGAATTCTTTAGGTCTGAGACTCCTGCTCCATGGAAGACGTGGAATATGTAACAGAACAGGAGCAGTTTTGAGCTATTTTTTTGTGATTGCCTTTGACAAACCCTGTCTGTCAGCTTATGGGAATGAAAAAGAGCAAGCATCTCTCTCAGCCCTTTTTTCATCAGTATCAGGCAACATCTTAGGGAAAGCACTATTATTTGAAAGGATTAGGCCCTAAAGAATGTGCATGGGACATGAGAAGCATTGAAGCACAGTGGGTGTGATACCAGCAGCATCTGTGATCTAAGGAACCCTCAGAAAGGCAAGGAGGAATGTGTGGCTGTTGCAATGGGTTGCTGGAATGTCAACCAACACGTGGGTGCCACCGGGCACTGCTGGGAATGTGAAGCCATCTAGGTGGGCACCAAGATATGCACCAAACAATGCGCAACAAATGTGCCCTGGGAAGGCTGGGGGTGGGAGCAGGGTGCTGGAATTAAAACATAGATTAAGCTCCCGGTGTGTTTTGCTCTCACTTCTGAAGTATCTGTCTCACGCTGTTCCTCTCTTAATCTGTCAGCTACAGTTAATAGCTGATCAGAGCGGTACTTTAACGAGTCAGCTGGGTTGTTTGCATAAACAGTTGCTGGGCTGATGCAGCCAGCAGTGCTTTGGGGCTGAGTGTGCCCTGCACAGCTCCCACCTGCACTCATCCCCTCCCCACCCTCTGCTTTGCTCTCTGCAAAAAGGCACCTGAGCATGGATCCGTTCTCAGCATCCTTTTCCTCACCCGTCCTCAGCCCCACAACCAGGTTTGGCAGTGAGTCTGTGCTCCAGGACGTGACTTCAGGTGCAATAAGTCACAACCAGGGCTCTGCCTGGGCGCTGTCTGTTGCAGCTGCCTGTGAATTATTAAGCCCCGTTCCTCACCTTTATTAAGATTATAATAATAAAAGCAGTACAAGAAGAGCTAAGTGTGCAGCACAACTCCGGAGATTAAATTCAAATGCTTTTCGGTGTGCTCTGACATATTTACAACTTGAATATTTTGCTTTGAAGTGATTTCAGGCGTTTCCTATTGAGGTAATAGTTCTGCCTGAAAAACAAATGTTTGCAGTCTCATTCATTAATTACTATTGTGAGTGGTTCAAACAACCCAAGGCTTACAGCCACACAGGTTCTGATCCAAATCTGATTTCTTTGGCCTCATCTCAGCACTATTAATAATGACTTTCCACTTACGCAGAGCCTTTTTCTGTGACATTCTGAAGGCCCTTGACAAAAATTAATTAACCCATAATGCAAATCTGTCAAAACTGGAAAAAAAGAACACCCTGACTCTCAAAGGGTATTGCTTTGCAGGAATATCTGGGCAGAATGGCAGCTGGGATGCAACTTCTGATGATGCTGCCATGCTTGAAAATGTACCTTTTAAAACTGCTTCTACGTAATGCTGTGTGGGCAAAGTGAGCATTTGATATTATTTTCTTCCACAGATGGGGAAAACAGTCACCAAGTGACTAAACAGTTTGCTCACAGTCACACAGGAGAGGAACGTGGTGTTCCTAATTCAAGCTATGTACCTTTCTTATTCCCCCTCTGCATAGTCAGCATCGTATAGGGAACCTCAAGGTTTGGATTTTGCAAAAGGTACAGGAGTAAAGATCTGGCCCTGTCTGACAAGTTCATGGTCCCCTGCACAGTTCCCTGTTATGGAGCTGTGCCTGTACTTTGGCCAAATTTAAATTCACATTTAAACTGATTTTCTTAAAATTACGCTCATGTTGCAGAGCGGGTATTTGTTCCTGCTGGACTGAAGTTAACCTTAAATGCTGTGCATTTTAAAAGGTATTCCCAGCATTTCATCACTGAAAGTTTTGCTTTGCAAGAGGAAAGATTGCCCTTTTATGTGACAGTTACAGATGGAGCCACGGGAATGCCATCATGTTATGGTCCAAATGAATAGAGGTGGTTTCTTGAAGCTCCTTGTCAGACTTTTGGACATTGCCTAAGCACACCTGAAGAACTAGACTCTGTACGTGGGAACATTGGCACAAAGAAGTTGGCACCGTTTTGATAGGAAAGGGACAAAGACTGACCTCTGCTGTGCTGTGGGTTGATCATCATCGTTGCCATATAAAAGTTGCCTTCAGAGAAAGATGCATTAAAACTGTAGTACAATTCACCTGCAAAAAATGGACTCTTTCAGTGTTGGCTTTTCAAGAGAAAATCACACACCAGTCAGCAGTATTTCATCATTTCCCTAATTCGTGTTCCTTTTGTATTCTTCACCCTGTGTGTAATTCAGCATATGATATTTGGATTTTGTGTGGCTGCAATGTCTCTTCAAGCTCTCTCTGCAATGTTGCTTCTGTCTGGTGGCACAGACCTATTTTCCAGAGGTGAAATGGATTTAAAAGGGCATTTAAAGCACCCAGGGTGTTTCATGTTTCTGCAGTCAACAAGTGATGGGTAAGCTTATGTGTAGTAATGTAAAAAGGGAAACTTCCTCCCATTGTCTTTTCCTTTCCATCACTGTGTTGGTGCTGAAAAGCCCAGAAAGCATTCTCCAATTGCAGATCACTTGAATTCGGTTTGGGGTTTTTTTGGGGTTTTTTTTTTGGCTGCAAATGTTTATTAGCTGATAGATGGCACCTGTGTTCCTTGGGCAGTTGTGATGCAGCAGAGGGGAGGCCTGTGTCTGCATGAGAGCTCATCTCATCAAGGTAAGCCAGTTGGGTTCTTTCTGTGATCATTTGACGGTGTGCTTATTGTGGTGTTGAAAAAGCTTCTTGAAATTTGTTTCTTTTTGTAAGCATTTGTGCATTTCTGTCATTTGAGGGAGTTACTTAAGGCTTCTTGGTTGTGATTTTTAGAGGGCAAACCTGCTTGCCTCCCTTAGAGGTAGATGCTGGAGAACTCTATGCATCAAACCAGTCATCAGCTGTGTAATTTCTGAGTTGCTGTAGCATCTCTTGGGCCAACCAGGCTCTTGACAGGAGTCCTGAAGGAGCTGCTTGGAGAAGGTTTTGTTCTGTGATGTGTGGATGTAAGTTGGGAATCTGCCTTTTGGTGTGTCCAAGCTTTTTCCAAGCAAAGCTGTCCGTGTTCTGGGTCTGCCCTTTGTCCTGGTGTTATCAGCCCACTCTTCAAAGCTATTCTTCTTTCCACACTTGTTTCAAACAGAGGTAGTTTGGGGTTAGCAGAGCTGCAGGAGCCCAATTTCCAGCACCGTTTCCGTGCGGATTTGCTCATGTTGAATTAAGAGTGAACTTCTTTCTCTCAGTGGAGCTGCTCACAGCATTGGTTGCCTTTATCTGGTCCATATTTTATTGAAATTTGCATGAGATGAAGGATCCTTCATGCCTTTACTCCGTCTCTTTGGGTTGTTTGAAATCAGCCAGAAAGTTTGAGATTTGGAGAACACAGAGTGCCAGAAAACAGCATGCATTGTTTTGTTAAGAAACTGGGCTAAAAAAAAAAAAAAAAAAAAAAAAAAAAAAAAGCAGCTTTTACATTATTTGTGCTTTGATTTCTTCGGGGCTGGTATCTCTAAAGACTGTTTTGCTTCTGTTATCAATGGTTGTTAAGAAGAGGAATGCAAAGTGGTAAAGAACCCAAATGTACCCCACGTCTCGGGCACATCAATTTTATTATTATTATCTGTACCAATAATATGTTTACTGCAGTTGCATATGTAATAGCCTCTCCCACACTTTTCCTGGTTGTGGTTCCTTAAAAGCTGTTTGCATGCAGCCCCCAACTGAAATCGCAGCAAAACTCCAATTACCCACATAAAAATCAAAAGAAATTGAATTTTGTCTGTGTTTGTGAATTTTGGTGTAGGAGCTACTGGCCCATAGGCAGCAGCAAAGATAATTTTCCCCTGCCCCCAACCACGTTCTTGGTAAATACAAAGGAGGGAGTAGTTCCTGCTGGAGTATTTACAGGCTGAACAAACAAAGCACAGAAGGGGAAACAGAGGCATTGGAAATCGAGGACTCACACAGACTTAGGGGATAATATGGATCTTGTGATGCTCAAGGCAGTGCTGCAACTGCAACCCCTGGGCTACAATTCTCCCATTAGGTCTCCTGTAGGTACTTCCTCCCTTTCTTCCACCCATAGTCACACTTGCTTCTGCTCTCTCCTTCACACACATGCTGCTAAAATATTCACTGGGAGTGTGAAAGCAGCTGCTCTTGTAAAGAAACAACCTTGTGTGTTATTAAGGAAGTGCTCCCAGTTGCTGATGTTGGGAGTAGCCGCAGATACTCCCCATAAAATGACCCAAAGGGAATGAGGTATGCAGCTCTCTTCTAGAGCACTATTGTTTGACAAAGATGGCGTGCAAAGGGTTAAAGATTAGCAGGGCTGGAGATGACAGGCTGATGTGCTTTCCAGGTAACGGGGATAAGCTGGAGCTCATTATAAATGGGATGAGCATGAGCTGTCTGTAGGATAGCAGCACCTCACAGAGGGTGGGGTGGCTTTCTTGGAGAGCAGAGCAGGGAGGGAGGGAAGGACAGAGGGAGGGAGGCTTTCTTCCTCCAGTTGATAGGTCTGAGGGTGGCTGCTTTGCTCATTTATTATGTCTGCAGCAAGGCTATGCTGGCTAATCGATACGCTGCAGTGGAGGGTTTGATGGTGATCATACATCCTGGGTGTGGTGTATGGGCTGATCTGAAAGCACTGCTGCAAAGCTGTGATGTTTTGTGTTTTTCTTTTCTTTTCTTTTTTTTTTTTTTGTTAAGCTGCTATGAAAGATCCCCTGTAAGTGGCTGATTTTTGTTATTATTATTATTATTGTTGTTATTGTCTTCTTCCTGAGGAAGGCAGTGGGAAATGGCTGCCTGGCTGAAAGTGTCCCTATGAAGCTTTGTGCTTTATATCCATCGTGATTATTTTCTGCATCCAGACCATTCAAAAGGGGCGAGATTCTAGAAACAGGCATTGTATCTGTGATGCTGGGAGGTGAAGCATTTACCTTCCTGTACATAGGAAGGCTATAGGCCTCTGTTATGTACCTGAGCATGTCTCCCCTGCCAAGTGCTGGTCTCCTCAGCCCACTCGATATGCCAAGTTTAAACCTTTGGAACATGTTATTTTCATGCTCTGCAGGGACTTTTCCAAGAGGATTAAGACACTTCTCTTGTGTATTATATGAAAAGAAACGTTATTCTCTTTAAAATAAAAGTATTTGAGGGAAAAAATGCTTACAAGTGCACTACAACCAAGTATTGCATCTCCTAGCACAGTGCAAGTGCTCTTGCTGGCAGGCTCCCAGGCTTTATAGTGCTCTCAAACCTGTTCAAAGTCCTCCTGAATTCAGTCTGAATTGGGTGTTTGTTTTAATATAGGGTCCAGCTGAAGATTTATCTTCCATTTAGATAGCGTGTATAGCAAAATGGGTGAACTCCAGTCTCCTTTCTACACTCATTTGGTGCAATGCTACGCGGGGGATCGCTGGAGCTGGGAAGTGTAACAGAGCTGTAATTTCCTTCCTAGATGTGCTGCTCAGTGCTGAGACCACAACTAATGGAGCTCAGGCATCTTTCTAAACGCTTTCCTGTCTTAGAACTCTTAGCAGTCAAGTTTTAATTGCCCAGAGCCATACAGAAGGGTGGTTGCCTGAGCTTGAGCAACAAAACTTGGAAGGTTCTATGCAAAAAGAAAGAGCACTTTGCAGAGAACTGGCCTGGTTCTGAGATGCTCTGAGATCTGTGGGGCACTCAGTGATGGAATTTCTCTGGTCTCACCCATCTGAGGATGTTTTGGTTCATCTCAGCCTGTGCCTCAGTCCCCCAGGCAAGGTGATGGGGAAGGAGCGTGGCTGGCCTTGCCCAAGAGACAAGAGGGGATATTTTGTGAATAGAAACTGGTATCTGTTAAATGGTATTCCATCTTTGCAAGCCAGTAGAATAATTTAGGAGAAATATTTCCTGTGGCCAAAATAGGATTAGAAACAACCTTGAGATTTCTCTTTAATAATATATATATATTCCCTACTAAATAGGAGCTGTAAATGGTTTCCAGTGCCCAGGTACCAGTGGCTCTGTAGGTGTCTAACCATTGGTTATAGGGTATGAAGATGCCCAAAGTAGCTGTGTTTTCAGAAACTCAGTTCCCATACCTACTGCTGGCTTTCTTTTGTCTTTTCCATTACCTCCATGCTTCCATGAAGAAAATGCAGTTTTCTGTTTTAGGAACTTGCACATTAAGAATGTTACACTTTGAAAAAAAAAGAAAAATCCCTCCAATGTTTCCTTTAGTTTTTCCAACCTCTTGGCCACCTATCCTCTTTCTCCTTGCTTGACTTTGTCCTAGTTAATATTCCAACAGGTGTTTCCTTTTTCAGTGGAATTTTTTAGGCCGATGTCTCAAGAGGCCTTCTGCATAATAATGCTGTATTCATTATGTGGCAGCGTTACTGGGAGAGAACTTTATTTTCTTAACCCCACCATTTCCCCTTCATTCAGTGAGCGTGGGGGGTGGCAGAGTGAGCGAGCTGTGATTTTTCAGCATCTTCTGCTGCTCTGTTTTCTGATGGGACCTCTGCCCAGCACCGTTTCTAATGAGTCCTGCTGGGAGGGTGACAAGGATTAGGGAAAGGAGAAGGGAGGCAGAAAGTCTCTCTTACACCATTTGCAAGGCATCTCCCCTTCTGTCTCCTGTTTCATTTTCCCATTGAGAGACTACTGAAAAAAGGACGGAGTTTAAGAAAATAATGAAATTAAAGCTTGTTGGCAAAAGACTCGTCCTCTTTGTGCCCCTTGGCGCCTTCTGATATCACTAGAAATGCAATGACTTTTATTTGAGGGTTAACAGGAGTAGTTCGTTAATTCCTATAGCAATTTGGAAGAAGTGTTGGGGTGACTTCTCTGCGTCTCGTGAAGTTCAGCCATTGAGTGGAAATGTATACCTGAACATCAAACTAAGGAGCAATTTTTTTCTTTTGAGATTTTCTTTTACCAACCTGCAGACATTTGTAGAGGAAGGATGGAGGTTCTGTGAACGGTGTCAAAACTCTCCCGTAGTGTGTGAAATCTCTGTGCTATTGGTGCTCTCCAGTCGGTAGGGTTGCTGATAGAACTTTCTCTGGCCAAAACTAATACAACATGATGCTCTTTCACCTGTCTGGTCTAGACTGATGTGAGATCCCAAAGCAGTTCTTCATATAAACTAACCTTTATTTTGATGGTATGCACCAAGTCTTCAAAGCCTGGTCCTGGGTTTCCCATGAATGGGTGGAAGTTACCTATTGCAAGGAAATCCTCTTGTGGGCACTTCTCCAAGGAGGGAGGAAAAGGATTTACTACCTTGTCCATTGCTGCTGTCAGGCTTTTAAAATTTCCAGATGAGTCCTCCTTGCAGAGTTTATTCAAAACACACTTTATGTACATCTGGGAACATTATTAGTAACGGATGAGCCAGTCTGTAGAGTTTCATGTGCAGAATAAGCAGGAGGAATAATGGATTCTCAGCTCTGTAGATTTGGGGTTTATACATGTATCATAAGCAGATTTGTCTGTGGAATAGCAGCAATCCTATACCTATCCAGAATATTAGAAAATGGAAACAACTAGCCAATTAAAATTGCAATATTTGGAGTAGGGACTGAATTGTGCTTATCTTCCAGCATAGAGAACTACTCTTCTAATCATCACTGTGGTGCAAAGACTGTGATGCTCCACTGCCAACAGCTGTTCTGCATGCTGCCAGTGTCTGCACTGCACAGAAGCAAGCTGAATTTCCTCTGTTTTTAAAGCACTGATCCCACCTATGAAACGAGAATTTCTCCATTAGCTGGGAACTCTCACTTTAAGCTGATTGTCCTGATAGAGATGTGCAGTTCCCTATTCTTTATGTGAGATACCTGCGAGGAGTTGGGAGATCTTGAAGGAAAAAATTGAAGCTTTGATGGTGTTTGATATATATATATTTTTTTTGCTGGTGAAGTGGCCAGTAAAGAAATTTTGGCATTCTGAGTGTTGGGTGTTGATGAGCTGTGGGTAGAGGACCCCATATGGAAAAGGAATTTAGATGGTTCTTCCAACCTGAGACCAGGAGAAGTCAGGATTCTGTGTCAGTATTTTCTTCTACTGGCACATCTACTTCCATAGACGTACAGTATTGCCTAATTATATATTACCTATGGCAGAGAGGATGAGGAAAGAGGGATGTGAGTGCTGAAGTAATACAGACTGTGAACAGATCAGACTTTCTGTTATAACTCCATTAAAAATTGAGTGCACAGTAATGTTGTGCTATTCTTAGTACAGATAACTTTTAAAAAGGTTAAGACCAATAAATGTGCTTGCTGTTGAAGAGCTCCTAATTCTAGCATGGAATGGGCGAGGTGACCTCAGTATAATGCTACAAGTTATTGGAAATAAGACGACTGCAGTTCTTGGAACCTTTAATATCGATTGCTTTAGTAAATCACATGTTAAAAGCTAGTCTAATTTGAAAGGTTCGCATTGAATTGAATTAATAAGTGAACCGATCAGTTTCAGAAGTTAAAAATAAAATGTAAAAAAAATCCCAACAACACAACAGTACTGCTCAACTCAGTTGATTTGGTGCTTATAAGCAAATGTGGAAGGTGAGATGACTGTATTTACTTAAGGCTTTTTTCTCACCTATTGCAGCAGCCAGACTTTAAAGACACACGGCTGTAATTTTGGCAATACAGCCAAAATTATTTTCACGGCAAAGATTCCTTTCCCAGGTAAATAATGCATGGAATTCTTAGATTGAAAAGAATCACCAAAATCCAATGGGCCACTGACACACACCTTAGGAGGATCCAAACCATAGCAGCAGGATGCTCAGAATGCTGGCTGCAACTCATGCTATGACGTGTACAAGTCACTCATACATGGCTGACCCATACATAATGTTAAAATATTTATTCTTGTGATGCCATGACATTTTACTTTACAGAAAAATCTTCATTAGGAGAGCAGCGTGCTTCCATAAGGTGGACTTTGTGTTGCATGGCAATTACAAATGTTTTTCAATATTTTGGATTACGAATAAAATGTAATTGCTTACTGATTCCATCCTTTATGTTTACATTGTGTAATTACTAGCCTCTCTTGATGCTTCATAATAATTGACTTCATATTGATAAATAGATTAGCTAATATAGTAAATGATTATTCCCCAGTAAATGAATCAGTATGCTTTTGATTTCAAGTGCCATTAACAATAAATGCATGGATTCGGGACAGCTTATGCATTTTACATTAAACAGCCCTTGAATAAACACCCAGGAAACAGGGACTGGCGCCCAGGGCTGCTTCCCCATCCTCATGTGTGTGCTGATTTCTCGTGCTCTCTCTCCCCAATTTCCTCTTCATTTTCCCATTGAGGCTCAACTCTAGTTTCTGGATCCTACAGCAGACCATGAATTTATTGGATGTGTTCATCTAAATTCTGCATGTTGAGCTGCTGCAGAATGGAGATGTGGGAGTTTTCAGTTGGAGAAAGAGAACTGAGGCTCCTCCCCAGAAATAGCTGGCTGCAACCCAAGGCAATTTTGTGTCCCTGCTAGAGGCTTTGGTACCTGAAGACCCCCTATGTCTTTTCTGGGTCTGACCCAATCTGCTGAAGGAGTTGACAGTCAAAATGATTTATGGGAGTAAATTCTAGACCATATGTTGAGTGAAATCTTGGCTCCATTGAAGTGAATTGTGGGGGAGGTGGGGACACTGGCCTGGATTTCATGGCATCAGGTTTACAGCCACTGCCTGCACATGGGAAGGGCAATGGCAAGGAGATGGGAGAGAGCTGTAAGCCCCAAGTTCATTAAGCCAATGGAGAATTCACTGTTTTAAGAAATCAAAGTGCTGCAGGATTGAACCAAATCATGACAACATGATTTTCTGTACGTCTGTCATATGATCTAGATTTATTATCGCCGTGTGAAGTCCCACTGCTTTCCTTTCCCCCTCCCCTTATTAACCATAATGCTGGCTAGGTGTTATGTGACACCTCCAACATTAACATACATTTTATTACATAGAAATACACTATTCCAGCCTCATAACGGGACCAGCACTAAAAAAAAAAAAGCAACCTAAAAAAATACAATTAATGCAACCAAATTGGAACCAACCCTTAAATGGATATGAAGATACAGTTCTACTGCATCACATCCAATTTGCTGAGTGTCTGCAGTTGCTTTGCATGAGGATCCCAAATCCTAGAAATGTTTTAGCATGTGCTTAGCTTTAAGGTAAATGATTCTCCATGGCTACTCCCTCTGCCCTGTGACTGTGTCAGGGTGAATTTGTTGCTGAGCTCAGAATTCCCTCCAGACTTTTGCTGCTCTGCAGCATGTTATGGCTCTCCCAGCTGCCAAAATTAGTGATAGGTGCACATGTAAAATTGTAAAGATTGTTCCTGGGACTGTGAGGAGAGATGTCTATGCAGCCATATTCAAATGGGAAAACTTGTTGTTCTTCTCATTGTTATTCCATGGACTGGGTGCATAGCTATGGGACCAGACCTTGAGGTCCCTGCAGAGCAAACAGTTCTGGAAACCTTTCCCTTTGAAGAAATGCAGTGTGTTTGGGTCTAGTAAACTAATAAACTTCTAAAGGTGTTATAGAGCTTACATGCCAAGGAGGAATTTTATTAATGCTAACATTTGAGTTTTCTTATTAAAGATCTTTTGCAAAGTAGTGAAATTCTCTATTGAACTGGGCTGTTGGCTGCTCAGTCTAAAGCACAATAATTTCTTTTTTTTTTTTTTTTTTTTTTCACAGTTATCTCCATCCAGCCTTTCTTATTTTCTTTTGGTTATTTCATTTTCTTCATGCTTTATCTCCTTCTCTTTCTTTCAGTACTCAGTACAGATAAGCCAGAAGTGTGATGCTGTTGGTGTGACATCACGGTGCGGTTGCATAAGTCAGCTGTTGTTGTATACTAAGGACTTTTCTCTGGAATGCAATTCGGGGTTATTTGTGTGTGAAAGATGAATGCAAAACTCACACGCTGGTGAAGGAGACAGATGATGGAACTGAAGCTGGTTGATGCCAAAGCAGGGCTGGAGGGACCATGGGAGCATCATCTGCTCCGCAGCACAGCGCTGCCTCTCAGGGACCTTGGGAAGAGTGCTGGGATAATGTGTTCACCTTGGTGAGGAGATACAAGATGCTTGTGGGTGCACCTGGCTATGGAAACCTTGGTATGGTCAGGTGAAGGAGGACTGTAGGAAGTTGGATGACTCCAGGCACTTTTGGATGTTGGCATAGGGATGTGGCCTGCATGGATGCATCTAGGAACTGTTCTGTCCTCCTCCAAAGGTAAAGTTACAGCATGTGCTCGTTTTACCCTAGCTTTGTGTGAGACTTTTTTTTAAAGCACAGCAGGAGAGAGTAAAGCAATCCAGGATGGGCAGATGGTAGAGAGGAAAGAGTTGCCTACAGCTGCTGGGAGCAGCAAGTAACAAAGCAATGGCAGCCAAAACACGAGCACATCCAGCTATGGGATGGGGAAAGCAGAGGGCTGGTGTTTGGATGAGGGGTGGGAACAAGGTCAAGTGCTCAGCATTTGCTCAGTGTATTTCAGCGTCTGGGAACTGAAATACATTTGTGTTGATTTTTATGATCCCTCCACACTGCATCTCACAGAAAATCAGTAAAGAATTAGCAACTATAAAGTGTTATGTTCTGAATTTTGACAAAACACGTTGATTTAGGCTGTATTTCACTAACCAGCGAAACAAGATTGATTCCCAAGGAGCTTCTCTGTGACTCCAGGATTTAGTGAGAGCTCTTGACTCTCATCCAGAGCAGAACAATTCTGTTCTTCACTATCAACAGAGCTGTTGTCAAGAAAGATTTAGGAACAAATGAGCTCAAACCTTAATCTCTCCACAGAGGTAGGGCAGAAAGCATATTTGTACGCATTTCTTCAGTGCCCACCTATTGAGGAGTCCTTGAGCAAATTAACCTTTAGGAAAACAAAGCCTGTGGTTATGATATAATCAATATTTTTAGGGTGCGGAGCCACATGAAATCGAGACCCCTATGGAACAGTTCCATGAAATTTAACGATAATAAAATCAGTAATGGAAGAATGTATTGGAGAACCTAGAGGACTTAAGAGACAACTTTCTTGCTTTCCCTGGGTTTTCTTTTTTCCAGCCCAGAGAAACCTATAGCAAGACTTTTATTAAATCGCATAGAATGGCCCGAAACATCCTTATAAAAGTGATGGCTCCTGTTAAAGATTGGAACTTGTATGCAGTTTAGAGCAAAGGAGAAGACCTACAAGATACCTGTTGTATCATAGAGGCCATTCAAAAAGGCACATTTATGTGCAATTTTTTTCCCCATTATATTACACAGCTTGCTCTGCACCTACAGCTATTCCAAACAACAGTGTGGTCCCCTTGTGTCATACAAGAAGTTGAGGGCTAAACTTGAAGATGAATGTGATGCTCCTAGATCAAAGAGCAGGGTCTTAAAAACAGAATTATCCCTTCTTTCTGAGTCCTTTAAAAAATGTATATTGTAATCAGTAAGAGAGGTGGATTTATGATGTGAGAGACTAAACAATCTGTAGTTCTCCTTTATCACCAGCATCTCACTCTCTCCTGCATTCCTCTTCAGCTCCTGGCTGCTCTCAGTCATAACACACATGCAATGCTGTGGGGGGCTCGTGACCCATTAGGCAAGAGACCCAAATGGGGTGCACAGCTACTCTGGATGTACCCCATCTTCACAGAAAGACAAAACAATTAATTAACAACGTAATTTATTGTTCTGATAGGAGTGACTTGATCCACAGCAAATCTCGATAGGAATTTTGAAAACCAAGATTTTTTTTTTTGTCTTGATTAAAAAATAGTTCATTTAAAAATCCCTCTCATTTGAAGACCAGTTGTTAAGATGATGAGACTCGTACCGAACAATAAAATGATCTGCTGCCATAAACAGACGGAGCGCTATTAGGGAATGGAATCTGAGGATCCCACTCGTAGCTGCTGTTCCTTTCTCTGGTCTGCAATATCATAAACCACCTATTGAAAGCCTTCTTTTGTGAGATAATTTTTGGATGACATAGGAGCAGTAAGGTATCAACACCTGCGTTTTTAGTTTCTGGGATATATTGGTGCCAGGTGGGGAAAAAAGTGGGAGATCGAGTCCTTGCAACAACCTTTGCAACTGGATCTTTACAGCAAGAGAGAGAGACAGCGAAAAATAGTCAACATTATTTCAGCACAGTGGGGAAGAAGGGATGAAAGCTCTGCAAATGAATTCATTGTGACAACCTTTGTGAAGAATCTGCGTGCTTGATCTTCTAAAAGATTTAATAATTCTTTTGATAGATTAAAGAATAAACTGGGTGGGGGGAGGAGAGGAAGTTAACTTTCTTTTCCTGATTCTGTCAAAATAGTAAATAAAAAGAGCAAATTGCTAAATTTAGTAAGCTTTCCCTCCGCACAATCTCTGTTCTTGGGTGTTGGATGTGTGGCACGTTATAGGCAGAGCATGTGAAAAGCAGTCGGAAATGTGACCCCTTCACATAAAGGTTGTGGACAATGATCTAATGTGCTTATGTCCAATGGAAATTGATCTAAAGTAATTGAACGTTTAGAAATCACTATTTCCACCATGTAGCTGTTTATGAACTCACATGCGTCACCAAAGAGCCAGACCTTCAATCACAGCTGATTTGTTTCAGTTTTTTTTTTTTCCACTTTGCCCATGTATTCTGTTGCTTGCTGAGACCCTGAGGTGTCTGAGCATACTGGAATTTTCTCCTTTTGGGGCAGATATATTCAAATGGCCTCAAACTGATGAAGTCAAACACTGACATGTTAAAGTCAGTGCATGAATATTTTCTTTCAGCCTGAAAAACTGGGCATCTCGGATTCTGTCCGAGGAAAAAATGGAATTTAAAATGGTTAGATTTTCCTATCAAAGGACATTTTTTAAATTTTTAAATAAAATACGAGAAAAATGTTTTGGGGAAAACCAAACCTCTCTCATTTTAGAAGTTCTAATCACCAAGAATTAACAGATGTTTGTTTTAGGTTGGCCATTGGGCTACCTTTAGCTAACAAACAAACAAAAGACAGTTTTGACTGGTACCAGCTGTCATATGTGTAAGTTAAAAAGGCTAGGGAGGAGGTTGGGAGAATGTATAATCATTTCCTCATCAAATGCTGAACAGCCTTTCGTATGATAAGACCCCAGGGTCCTACAGAATGAGCCAGAAACTCATCTGGACCAGAGCTGAACAGGAAGGGCACTCAATATAGGCATCTATTTCAAAAGACTCCACATAATGAAGATTAATTAGACCTTCTTTACCTATCGAAAGTTAAATACACACATCCAAGGCCTCAGGCTTCCTCACACTACTGAACAGTTTCCATGGAAAGCCAAGGAGATTACAGAGTGGTTGACAGAAGAAAGAGGAACAAATCCCCCATACAATTACTTTAAAAATGTACCAAGGTTGACTTTGCTTGCTCACATACAATATATAAAACCCCACGACCTGTACCATCAGCCCAACAGCAGCATAGTGAGTGAGGTCATGTTGTGGTTTGCACTAATGCATCTGTCTTCTCCAATCACTTCGATATTATCTGCTTTTCAAAGGAGGAGGGCATCCTGTCCCCTTCATTTCACGTATGGCATACTCAGATATACTTGATGTTCTTCTCTTTCCACGCAAAAGGATGCATTCAAAAACCTCTCTTTATTTTTCACCTTGAATCCACAGTGTGAACCAAGTTTCATGTGGATTGAAGACTTTTGAAACTGTATCTATTCTCTCAGATCTGTTTGTCTCCAAGACTTTGTTTTGTCTACAGCTCAAAAGAATTCTGGAGTGATCTTGTTATTTGCTCCTGCGGTTTCAGACCTAGGATTTCAACTAATCTCCTTTCAAAAGGCACTAATGGGGAGTGAGACCAAATGCAGCGTGTCCTCTACTTGAGGATGTTGGAAATGGATGGGTATGGCTTGGTTGTATTTCCCAGCCAGTTTTAGGCACTCTTTAGGACCAGTGCAAGTACTATAGAGCATCGCAAAGAGCATGTAGGGGTTGACTTTATAAAGTACCCATTAGAGATAGGCTGTTCCACATTGCCACTTCAGAAACAACAGCATTGGCTATCAGCACAAAGATCTCTAAGGCCATGAGTGGAAAAGGAGCCAAGCCCTGGCTCCTCGCAGAGCGTCTCCAGCACCTTTGGGCAAGCGAAATCCTTGTAGTGTCTTATTGTCAAGGCTTCTGACTGCTCTCATTAACTTCAAGTGGAATCGAGTGTGCAGCACAATGGAAAACCAAGCCCTTCACTTTCTTAAAGTGATCTTTTGGCTTTCATATTTATTTGCAAAACAGGGTAACGTATCCTGAAAAAATGTTTTTCTCCTCGCGCAGCGTTTTAGGTAGGCGCATCTAGGAAACGCATGTTCTTCCAGCACAATAGCAACTTATGAATAAGATCATACTTGTATTTGCATTAACACGGCTGGCTTCTCCAACCAGTTTTACATAATCTCCTTTTCAATGGGTAAGGGTGTCATTTCCCCTTCATTTCATACAACCGTGCTTTGAAAATGTAGGGAGGAAGTATTTAAAGAAAGTCCGCATTTTATGAAAGGGAAAATTGCCGACGTTCCTTTGTGTGTCTCAGTAGGATTTGGATAGATTACTCATACTTAAAAAGGAAGGGAGCTTTTGCCTTCTCTTCTCCTTTTTTAAAAACTTGCATTAACATGATGTATTGACATATTACAAAATCTAAGGAATGTTGGAGAGCAAATCAACCACGACTTCGTCCGCAAGTTGCTACAAATTCTTAAAACGTCGTCACCTTCTGAAATAAAATTGTCACATTTTGGGAACAGGCAACTCTAAAAAGGTCTAAAGCACCTCATATTAGATAGGGACAGCAGCACGCTCTCCCTCACTTTATCTTTCTATCTTTCTGCTTTAAAATTGTCTTTTTTTCTTTTGACCCCATGAGCTTTGTACAAGCGCAGCACGTTTTAACAATTTTCATAAATCAAGCAACTGGAATAGATTTTAATACAGAATTGTATTACTGCAAGAATGCAAGGCATGCGGGCTCTAAGTACTAACATTTCTATTAGTTGAATGGAAGCCAACGCTTTGGCTGTAAGCATGTTAAAGGAAAATAATTCTCAGCTACGTTCCTCGGGTCTCTGATGTAAGAAATTCTCCCCGTAAGTAACTTGCAACTTTTTCAAAGTTGTCCTTGTCTCAAGAGCATTATGATGGGTCTATCACAGTTAGAAGAGGATGTTTTATTCTTCATGGCCAGATATGAAAATGTATGAAACTTTTTCTCTCTGTGTGACATTCTTTGATTAAAAAGTTATGTAGGATACCAAACTTCACTGCTGCAAGGAATCATCTGTTTAGTGATACCTTTCCATAAGGGTTTTCTATAGCTTATATGAAGTGTATTTGTATTTGTTTATCGCTTTCTGCTAATTTGATACTTGCTAACCAACAGTTAGTAATAATTCTGATCATTTGTACAAAGGAAACCTCATCCTATGAAGTCATAAGGATATTTTATGCAATGCACTGTGCTCACGTTTGTATGAACCTACGTGCATTTGTCTGTACTTATAAAAGATATTTATGCTAGCAATACTTTGTTGATATATTTTGATACTTCTTCTTTGTTGCTATCTTTTTTTCATTCATCAGATGCTGCCTGTAGTTAAATCTTTAACTAAGTTTTAAAGATAAAGCCGATCTTTTTGCTTTAAACCTGTGAAGGATGCAAGGAAACTTTAAAAGCACTTTTGTGAAAACCTGTTGGTAAACAATAAACAATCTCACTCACCTTCTCTTTTCATAAAAGAGGATTTTTTAGAAATCAGTGGATGAAATTTTCATCTAAAACCGTTTATTTTCTCATCTTTGAAAAGCACTTAGCTCAGTAGTTCTCTGTACCTTCTCTGAGATTTTTTGGCATCATCTTTTTTTTTTTTTTTCTTTTTTTTTTTTTCTTTTTTTCCCCCCAACCGAAGCTTAGAGAAAAGACTTTTGGCTATTCTCTTTCCTCCAAAAAAGAAGGGATATAAGTTAAGGCACCTGACTGCACATGGGGTGGCCATCAAGTCGTTTGAAGGCATTGCGGTTCATGCCTTGGCAGTACTTTTTTGTTCATTTGGACATTCTGCAGATTTTTCTGCCTCTTAATGAATTCAGAGGGCCGCCAGCCATAGCCCACAGCTCTGAAAATCAAACAGATTTTGCAGCGTCATTCAGGACACTTTGCTTGCTCATGGTACTGCTTGAACATGTGGATTCTTGAATGTATGGTTCTGATCTTCGGCATGAGTCATTCAACCAGAGAAAGCAGAAGACTTCAAAATTTGATTTTTCCTTCTCCATGTACCATTCTTGCTGCTTTGGAGACCAGAGTCCTCTTCTAAATATAGCAACATTTATCTGTTGTCACAGGGCAAAAAGATAGCTTGGGCACTGCAGATTGCTTTACTGCTGGAGGGGAATACTGGTACATTTTCAGTTTAATTGCCCTATTTGGACTGATGCACCAGAGCTGAAGCAAGAGTGGTCAAATAATATGCAGGATAATCCCTTCTTAGAGGAATCTCAACCTAACCTTAGTGACTGGTACCCAGAGACTGATTCTGGCTCGAGAACTGACCTCAATCAGAGAGCAGGGCAAATGCAGAAAGCAAATTATCTCACTGCTTCCACAGTTTTCTCCCGAAGGACTCCCAAACCTTGCATAAACAAAACTAATTATAACAAACGCACACAAAAAATAAATCGTAAAACTGAACCTTTGCGTGCAGGATAACAAAAACCAACCTGGAAGAGCGTATGTCACAGTGCCATCTACTGACGCCAGCCATAGCAATATGGAGAGAAAACCCAATTACAGTAATAAAATAAATAAGAGAGGCTGGGAGTCTTGGAAGGATTATAGTCTTATGTTTAGGGGAAGGAGATGACTGCTAATTAACCTGACAAAAGAGAAAGCCTCACCTACAGACAGGTTAGTCGTCCCACAGATGTTGGATTTCTCCTCAGTGCAATCTGCCAGTCCTTCCTTGTAGTTCTTGGAAAGAGAATGTTGCACTGAAAGAGCAGCTGACCATAACTCTTAGTGCCAGTTCCCATATTTCGAATTTGTATCTGGCTGAACTGTACCAGAATTACAGCCTGCAATGGCCGACCGCTTGAAACCATACAGGAGTTCCAGAAAGGAATGCTATTGCTGAATAAAATCTATTCTACTGCACGATAACTTTACCTGACAAAAAATAAAAGAGCAGTAACTTGGAGGCAGGTAGAAGTAATGTGTAATCCAGTTGACATCAATGAGAATATGATCCTGGCAGAAAATTGGGCTGCATGTGAGTATAAAGGTTGTTGAATAACAGGGAATGGAAAATGACATGCTTAGCGGCAGTAAGATAAAGATGAAAGAAGTTCAGAAAACATTTGTAAGGGAGAAGCCAAGTACAAGTCAATAAAGGCTCATAGAAACAGTACTGAATGCTGAAGCCTACAGTCCTAGCTGTGTTAAGGGCTGCCAAATGGTGAAGTGTCAAAACAATTAGAGTTTATTCTCTGGTTGCTAATGCACAAACTAAAGTGGTGCTGAGATAATCAGCAGAAACATTGCTAAGCAAGATGATGTATCATCTTCTGTATCACTTTCAGTAATTTCAAGGCAAGAATGAAGTGAAGGATGAGAGGAGTGTCTGGGAATTGAAAGGGAGACAAAAAAAATAAAATGTCAGGAGGTGAGGAGACTGCAGAATGTTTGTTGTGAAATATATATATCTGTATGCGTGCATATGTATATGTGAGGGTATATATTTATATTCTTAAGTCATATGTCAAGTATAAGAATTCAGAAGGAGCGGAAAAGTGAGCACCTGAGCTGTATTCACTGCAATTCACTCAGATATGTTGTGGCAAATGGAGCTGACATCCTGAGAGAGGCTAAGGGGTGAAAGTAATGATGAACAATCTTCAAAAAGTAAAAGCAGAAGAAATATTAGAGCTGTTACCAGAGAGCGAGCGGGAGATGTTTAGATTTATGAGTTCTTTTGGATAGCAGCCACAGTGGGTCTGAATTTCCTAGTAACTGGTTCTTGGTTTGAGCTTCATCAGGCCATCAGAATAATGCCATCAGCTGGAGTGGGGTTCCAGTACTTTCTTTGGATCATCTAATGGGCAAAGTGCAAACGTGGTGCTCTTCTTGGGGGTACTGTGTTGATAAGCAAAAGCACTACAGATAAGCAAGTGTAGAGTAGGGGATTTCATTATGTCACTGTCTGTCTCTTTGCCTTTAACATTTTCCTCTACTTTTAGTGATGCTTTTGAAACTAGTGTTTAAGTTTGGGTGCTGTAGCTCAGAACTTTGCTGCTGCTATCAAGGGATGAATTCAGAAGGGAGACTGAAGCCGTGAGAGTGGCTGCCCACCCATGGCAACAGAAAGCAGGCGTGTGATGGAAGTCAACTGGGTGACATCAATCTTTCGAGTAACATGCACAATTGGATCCTTGGGTCAGGGCTAACAAGGAGTGGAGTCTAATTTACTGCTGGGTCTTGGTGTAAGCCTCATGCAAGGCATTTCTCCTGATATTTCTATTTCTCGCTTTCTTCCTTGCATTGCTTCGTTAAAGTAAGTTAAAGATGGTGCACAGCTGCCTCACATGATCTGCATTTGTATTAGCACCTCGTGCCACGGAGCAGTCAGCAGGGACAAGATCTGTTCACACTGAGTGAACCCAGGCAAGTGCTTTGCTACCACAGTGCAGGGTATTTTTTCAGCGGATCCAGAGAATTCAAATTGCAGTTCCGTTTTTCCCTTTAAATTTAAGTTGAAGAAAGCAAAGGGAGCTTCTGATTTGCATTGGTGGGTCCAGATGAGGGCTGAAGCAATTTCAGCTTGGCCAGCCTTAATCGTGCATGTCACCCCCCTAGAAGTTTTGTTCCCCTCCTGTTGAGCTGCTGAGGAGAGGAGGGAAAAGAAAAAGCAGCTTTCAGTTGCTAAACCCCCTCGTGGTATTGAATTCTAACCAAGTACATCCAGCACTGCCAGGCAGAAATGCCAAAAGGAGGAAAGCTGCTGAATCAAAAGAAATGGTAGGGTGGCAGGAGAGCAGCACTGGTGTGTCTATTTCATATATTTAGTGTTTTCTATTTGCAGATCATCTGGGAATAGACTTCAGTTCTTTTTTTATTATTACTGGTTTTCTGTCCCTAAATTATTTAGCAAATGGTTCAGGAGGGCAGTTTCTAGCATACAGATTAGTTATCATCAGCTTTTTTAGTGCTCTGAGCTGAACTTGCAAGATGCCAAAAGCTATCGAGCACGCCGTGCTGTGGTCTGAGCAAAGGGGAGTTTGCAGTGCGCTACACCTCTCTGGTTGAAATCCTATTTGCACGGTGTGGAGTGGCCACTTAAATCAGGTGGGTTTGTTTCTGCTCCCTAACAGAGCGACTCAAGGGCTTTCAGCTTGGTGACGTGAATCCTCCTGCCTCGAGTGCTCAGGCAATTCGAGGAGCCCTGGCACTTTCTCCCTGCCCTGATCGCTTTGTGGGCAGGCAGCATGTGATACCATGGGGGAGGTGGATGAGAAGACACGGCCAAGCCCAGCAGCTGGAGCTTGGTCCCTCTCTTCTGCCAGAACCGTAGCAGGTCCTGGATGCTCAGGATGGCCAAATGGATGCAGGAGAGCATTGCCTCCCCTGTGGGATGCTGGCAGAGCCACCCACCGATGTTAGCTCGTTGTTTATCTCCAATTCAAAAAGATATTATCTTTGGCCTAAGTGTAACCACTTCATGGCGCGTGGTGGTGATGGGGAAATGCAAGGTGTCCATTCTGCTGGAGGTTTCTTTGCACTTGTCAGGGTTCTGGCCAAACCTTTGGCCACCGCTTTGGTTTTCAGATGCTGAGCAGATCCTCAGTGTATGTTCTCAGTGTAGTCATTTTTTGGAAACCAGCACTGTTTACTGAGTAGTAAGGTGGCATTATTAGGACACCTAGGAGTTAAACCACTCTTGTTTTGAAGCAGGAATGTGTCTTTTCTGGTGTGGTTTGCTGCAGCATGCTGCCTAGTCATTAGCTAATTAATGCCGATTCCATTGGAAATACAGCCACAGTCTGCTTTTCCAAAAGATCCTGTGTGTACTTTGTCAGCTGCATTCAGTGGAGCAAGTTTGCTTGCTGGAGCTGCTGTAGCATGCACTTAAGCAATAAAATATTTACAGCCATTTCAAAAATTGTTGCAGTAGGCAATTTTCCTCATTAGTCTTACCATTGTTGATGGGATTTCATGGGGTGTGAAGGCATGAGGAGTCATATCTTTAACTGTCCCTGATCCTGATGGTAACACCAACCTCATATTTAAGGAGAAATATATTGAAGGAAGAATTATGTGTATCTATCAACCATGTACTTTTATGGGATCACCAGTTTTCACCTGAGAAGGGTAGGATATGCTAAGGCATTCTTTGCTCCCTGCTATGTAGGTCTACAGAGACTTTAAATTATCTTTGGGATGTGCAGGAAGAAATGGGCTATAAAAACATAATAAGAATGACTTTTTTTCTAGTACCTTCAGCTAAGGAATCTCCAGGCACGTTTCAAATATCAAAGAGCAAGAAACACGTTGCAGTGTTATCTCCTAGATATAGCTGTGATGCTCCAAGAGGTAGAAAACTTTGTATAAGGTGAAATGCAAAGCCAGTAGCAGACCAGGGGATGGAACCAAATCTTCTGCCTCCCTTGCTGCAGGATTGACCCTGTCCTGCTTCCCTTTAACCATTAGAAGATTTCCTAAATTTTGAATCCAGTCATCAATTCTAAAAGAGAACTTCCCTGGTTCTTCTCTATTCCATCCCCAGAGTATGCAGCACGTTTATTCTATGAGGTTGTGCCCATGTTTTTTTGCTTCTGTTCATTAAAAACTAATAACGAGGAATAGTTTACTGAAATAAAATTCGCTCTGTTTGAAAGGAACAAACTGATAACAAAGTGCTTAATGAAAACACTTGCAATCATCTTCATTTGTCAGAAAAATGAAACAGTTTGCAGAAGCTCAATATTGCTGGTGAAGTCCCACAAGAATTGAGATCGTTTTTATTAAAAATGCATATATAAGAACTTACTGGCTGGTAAATATTTTGATACATCCTTGTAGAAAGGAGGGCTCTTTCATTTTAGTAAAGCAAAAGTGATGCCTACACATCTGCAAACTAGGATGTAGCAAATTACCAGTAAATAATGCTCTATTCCATCTTATCATTCAGAGGGCAGTAACTTTACTTGACTCTCCTGTAAATAGTAACACACACTGTAGATAGTGGTAGTTTAAAGCTAAGAAGAATCAGAATTATTCTTTACATATCCCAAAAGAATGAGGTTTGGTTATTTCTTACATTCCCGTATTTGCCCCAATTTATGGGGTAGATAAGGCTTGAATTTTGAAGGACGACATCATGAATTGCTTTTCTTATTGATCTAGCTTTTAATGTGCAAACAATGAAAACAATAAAACTTGCATTTAAAAACAAACATTGCTAGCACAGGAGCTGCATTAAAATGACACAAATTGCTTTTGTGGGCTGAATTTAACAGAACACCCATGAGGTTCCACTTAAAAACAACAAGCCAACAAAAATCAAATTGCATTGTTTTACTAGCAAACAAAATGGTGAACATGCCTTGGGCTACGTTTTCAGCATGTTTTCTTGGAAGATCAAAGCTTAAATCCCATTAACCCTTCCAATGTCTGTCTAGTGAATTCATTTCTGTACCTCTGGGTTCCTACTACTCCCTTTAACCAAACTCTTTGCCTATGTCTGATCCTTTTCTTCCTCCTCTGAGCACAGGCAGTGCTTCTCTCCTCCCCCCCCACTGCCATCCCTATGGAAGCAGCACCTTGTAAGCTGGTTGGGGTTCAAGCAGCCAGTTGTCCACCTAACATTTTTTTCCCATTTTACTATCTTGGACATCTGGATAGAAACCAGAACTGAATTTTTTATTTCTTTTTCTTTTTATTTTTTACCCCCTCACAGGCACTGCATACCCACTGCCTCACTGGGTGAGGAAGACTCATTTTGTTGGCCAACAGACCCATTTTCAGAACAGATTTTGATCTCAGTTTAGTCCCCCACTTAACAGCCCTCTTCTGGGCATCAGGCACGTTGGTATTTCAAAGGCACTGATGTTTTGTTGCTTACAGTGAAGGAACACTGATTTGAGTCAGTGTGTCATGGCTACTGGAACAGGTGACAGCAACCGTGGCCATTTCCTGTAATTCCTCCCAAGGCTTAGCTGCTTTCTAACAATTTACACCAGCATCCCTTTGCTAACAGGGCAGACCAGATCCTAATCTGACTTCACCCTTATGTCACTGCTCTGCTTGGGCTCTGTTCCTTCTATAAATACCGACTCCTCCAAATACTTATTAATTCCAAATATCTGCTTGTCTGTGGCAGTGGTGCAATGTCAGAAAGATTAAGGAGATGGAACAGATGCGCCCTTCTGGAACTGGTTTGTCCTTATGGGAAAGTGTGGAAAGATTTAGGTGCCCCAAAGAACAGCAGCATTCCCCCAGCACTGAGGCTGAGCCCTCCCAGCCCAGGATGACACCAACATCCCATTTTATCCCTGGAGAGCCAGGAGACGTGCCAGGAAACTGAGGCCAAAAGGAGAGGTTTGTCCAGAATTAAATTCTTTAAAAAAAAAAAAAAAAAAAAAAAGAGAGTGAGAGAGAAGGAGATGAGGGAAAGAGAAATCGGCAGGAATTGAATTCCAGCCGGCTCTGCATTCATTTATTGGAGCAGCTCAAGAAGGTGGCTGCATCCTGACGAACACAGAAGCAAACTGTGCTTCCCGGCTGCGCTACCCTTGCCGGGCCTCCTGCTGACATGCCAGAGTTCACTCTTAAAATGCTTTGGTTACAGTACCAGCCCCACAGCTGGCTGCAGCTGCATGCCTCCCAGCTCCGCACAACTGGCTTTTCACACAACCACGGCCCCTTTTTTAAAAGGGTTCACTCGAACAGATTGCTGCAGCCTAACAATGTGTAAAACATGGTACTTCAGACAGGCTTTCCTTTTTATTGTGTGGTCTTTTTTTGGAGCCTTTTATATCCCCGGACGAGAAGAGCTATTGGCAAATAACTTGGCAATGCTTTCTTTCCACCTGAGCGCTCGGTGAGGAGGGGTGCTGCTTCCCCACTGCCCCTTCCCCTTGGGAACGCCTCATTCCTGCTCCCTTTCTTTCTTTCTAAGAAAAAAAGAAAACGAACCCCGTGTCCTTTCTCCCCTACTGATGGTGGTTTAAAGCCCTGAAAGACCAAGCGTGCTGTTGGGACTGTAGCCCTGAGGGCTGCTTCTAAGCACCTGTATGGAAACCCTCTTGCGGGGCTGCTCAGCACTTGTTCTGCCTTTCACAGCTCCTTGCACAACCACGGGCCACGGCTGTCTGTGGGTAGATCTGTGATGCAGGGTATAAAGACGGAATAAATCCTCCTGTTTCTCCCTTGCTCTATGATACACTTCACAACAAACGCCCTAAACATCAGGTGTGCAGGAATAATAACGGATGGAAGTTAATATTTTATTGGAGGGAATTTCTGAAGTTTGCTCCCGTTGTGCACTGATGGGTTAAAGGGGAAAGTCTTCAGCTCTGGAGTTGGAACAAAAGGTGCAGAAGTTTGCCGTCTCCCCTCCTGCTTTTCCCTCACTATCGATCTGGGAGGATAAGAATGAGAGGGGGCAAATCAAAGCCTTTTCTGATGTCTGTTTGTATTTTGTTGGTTTGGGAGTATCGAGGGGATCAGAAAGGGCAGCACTGCTCCTCTTTGTGTTGTTGCTTTCCCGTTTTGCTCTCAGGATGAGAACCCAAAGAGAAAGCAAGGAGCAAACAAACAACCAAAAAGCAGCAGCGCGTCTTCCTTTATCTATTACTCAAAAAGGTACATGTGTTCTGGGGGAGGGGGAAAATTCCAAATTAGACCAAGTTGATTATCTCCTACCAGATGCTGTGAAATGCAGTGCCTTTGCCACCCCCAGCTGAGCGGGTTGTGCTGGGTCTTGTTCTTAACACACACCAGTCACTGCTGGACCCACCAGGAGCCCAGGTTGCAATATTTCTGGGGATTTCATGCACATAGGGAGTTAGGGTAATGCTGTGCTTGAGACCCAGATTCCAGGGAGAATTTCCCTGCATGATGGGCTGCATTTAAAGAGGCTTGCTCCAAACAGTGTGGCGGTTGAGTCCAATTTCCAATGTGAAGCGAGGTGTGATTTTTAATTTAGTTTTTATGAATTTTTTCTTTCCTAATCCCATCATCGTTACTCTGTTCTAAGGTTTTTGCCAAATGCTGGCATTTGGTATTGATTTGAAATACAGAAAGTTCTCTTGGTGCCAGCTCACAGGGAATGAAGGTTGACTTGGTGCTGGGCAGCTGTGGTTAGAGTGGGCAGCACGATGACAGGGATTTCACCACTTGCTAGAATAGTTTCAATCTGCTCCCTCCTCTAAATCAGGCTGCTTTTTAATTAGCTGGAAACACACCCATTCTACACTAGCAGTAGAGATGATGGATGTCATTTCCACAGTGCTAAATTGAGATGAAGTTAGTTTCCATCTGAGGGCAACTGGGATGTCCATGTGATGTGGTGCAGCAGTCCCACTGACTTTTGGAGTTTCCCATCAAGCGGTGCTCCCACCTCACCCCTCTGGTGCTCCCATGAGGTCAGGACTGAGGCTCCAGTTGCCAACATATGGCAACTGGAGGCACTGGGGTTGGTCGAGCTCAAACTTTTCACTGGCTTTACGTTCTCACAAGCATCCTTTTTTTTTTCTTTTTGTGAAGGAAAGCTAATATCTTGGCTCTTCCCCTTTGGGAAGGGCTGTGGGATACCCAGGAAGCAAAGGCATCAAATAGGCAGGACCTTCTGGGATCAGAAGGCATCCTGGAGGCATTAGATATGGATGGTATTTGATACAAGAACTGAGGTTTTCCCGTTTTATTGATTTAACCTATTTGTGGTTGTACACGCACAATGGGCTACATTATGCGTGCCATGTGGATCCGTGCTCCTGCCAATAAACCCAGAAACCTCACCAGAGTGAGCTGGAGGGCAGATGTTTCCCACCCGACCTCTCATTCCCCAGGACTGCTGCAGCAGGCAGGACGGAGGTGCACATTCTTGTTCACACGAGCCCCTTGCCCCGTGGGTCACAGCAGATAACCCCCTTCCTGTGTGGTTTGTTCACGTTCCCAGCAGAAATAATGCACACAAGCTGAAGGGAGCTTGAGCAGAGCGGCTGCTCTCAGCTGGGCTGCAGGAACACGGCATCCATCTTTACTCTGAGCACACCTGGGTCTGTGGGAGCTTGAAACACATCAGAAAGATTTACTCATTGTTTGTGCTTATGTTGGTGCATTTTTCGTAATGCTTTTGGAGGAGTTGAGATCTTATGCTTAGATTTTTATGAAGCAGTGCTTAGCTTTAGGCTGCCCAGAGTTCTGGAGGTTGGGTTTTCAGTGGTGATTGGTGCCCAGGTGGGCACACGCTGAAGGCAGGGAGGTCAGCAGGCAGAGTGGGTGAAAACCAAGCTCTCACTGTCCCAAGTCCCTCATAAGTAGAGCTCAAGGACCAACAGAGATGTAGTGATTGGCAATCCTGCCCACAGCAGGGGGGTTGGAAGCGGGTGAGCTTTAAGGTCCCTTCCAACCAACCCTTCTAGAGCTCAATGATTTAACTCTGCATCGGCAATTGCTGCTGCAAATGTCTTTTCTTTCCTCGTGTTGCTTCTTTCAACACAAAGCTCAGCTCCGCCAGACACAGTCCAGTCTAAGGTACGTTTTAGGAGAGTAAGAAGGAATGGTAGTAAATCCAGGCACTGTGCATATTGGCCACTTGTTATATAAATGAAGCACAACCTTGGGGAGCTGGCGTGCTGAAGGGCATCTAACACAGCAACAGCAGCACAGATGGTTGGAGTTTCTTCCACAAGAAACTCTGCTCTAACAGAGCTTGTGCTTTGTATAGACAGCAAAGTTGGAGTGAGGAATGGGGCCATCTTCTCCAGGATTTCAGCAAGGTGTCCTTTTTCCTTTATGTAGATGTAGGAAGCAGAGCACTGAGTGTCGTAATCTGGCTGAAACTCTTCTGATGGGACATTTCTCAGTTAAGCCGTTACCTTCCTCAAAAAAGCTTTTGTTTTGAGGGGAAAAAAATAGTTATTTACTCTGTTTCAAATCAAGATGGAACGTTCCAGCCAAGCTGAGGCATGCTTTCCATCCTTTTCAAAATTAAATGCTTCAATTTTCCATTTGAAAATGACTTTTCATTGCCATTTTTGTATTATACAAGTACATTATGAAGTGAAGCACTTTGGTTTTTATTAAAGTGAAACCATTCTGAGGGACTATTTTGTGTTGGGAACAGAGAGGATCTTTTGGCATTTCCAGTATTTCTGTGCTGCTTCTTCTAAGTTTTAGAATTCAGCAACAGCAACACAAGGAAAAACCCAAATTACCCACAGAAGAGTTTCCAGCTTGCCACTCACCCCAGTAAGCAGTGCAGTGTCAGGATCAGCAGTATATGGTCTTGCAGCAGCCCAAGGTATTCTATGGTTGGGGCTGAAATCCTATATTTAAACAGCAATAATTCACACGAAGGATCGACAGATTGGAATGCACCTGGTTCAAGCTGTTTGCTGCTAATATCATTCCAAGTTTTCTCTGCTACAAGCCAACTTCATGGTTACACACAGTCTCACCTAGGACTGCTTTACTGAGAGATGCCCTCCTATTATCCTTTTGCTTGCAGGGCCAGATCTTGGGTGAGACAGCTGAATGTAGGGGATCCCACCACGGAAGGAGACGTGCGATTTGCAGGGTTCTGCATCTCGTGCACCACATGGGGACCCTTTAAGAAGACTTCAAACCAGACCCAAAAAAACCCCCTTTGCCACCCCGACCCACCAGTTGCTTTTGAAATCTGAGGCCAAGCTACTTAGCTGCACTGCTGGCAATATTGTTTAAAAACAATGGGGCTCAATTAGATGAGAATTATTTTAACACTTCGGAAGGCTGCCAAGTCATTTCCTTCTCCTTTATTGATTTTTTCCGTTGCCAGTAAATATATATGCAGCAGCAGAATGAAAGAAGTAGTGTTGGGGAGGGAGGGAGGGGGGGGGAGAAAGTTAAGTGTTAAAAAGGAGACTGTAAGAAGATCTGTCCCTTGAACCTATGAGAAGGAGGAAGACATTTTAAGGCAGGAGGAAGCAGGGGATTCATGGAGGCACTTTGCAGGGCTTGGTGTGGCAGCAGACAGCCCAATATTATTTTCCTTCCAGTGCTTGCCTGATCCTTTACTTAGATTGGCTCCTGTTTCTTCTCCTCATTGTGCAGCCCCTGCGTGAGCTGGTCTCTATGTAAAGACATTCCACCTACATTCCTCTGCCACCGGCGGAGAGGAGGGGGAGCGCAATTATGTGGGCTAACGAGACACAAAGGGCTCCGCAGCTACGGCTCAGAAACTGGAGGTAACTTTTTCCTCCTTCACAAAAAATAAAAAAAAACACCACCCCACCAGCACTAAAAACCAAAAAGAACCAACCAAACAAAAAGCCCCAAAAAAGCAGAAGTTGCCAACAAGGTTTGCTCCTTGCTTTCCCACTACCTGCCTGCGATGGGAGGGCTTTGTAATTAGCCCAATTAAATGTTCCCCTGCCCAGCACTCTGTAGATCACCACAAAATGAACCCTTACCCTCCTTTTGGCAATATCTGTGTTTCTCTCAGAGTTTTTCGTGTCCTTTCCTCATGCTAACGGATGAGGCACGACCAGATCTAAAGAGTTAAAAATGAGACCAATAATTTGGTGGGTTGTGCCATTCATCTATTGGGGTCCAATAGGGCCATTATAGCATCTCCCCAACCTGTGTCCAGACTTCAGGAGTGACCCTGACCTTCTCCATCTCCACCAGCACAGCTGAGTCACCTCACCATCTTGTTAAGATACACGAGGCATGTTCCTCTATACACACTGCTAGAAGAGGGATGTGGCCAGAGCAGTCTATAAAAGCACCATGAGTCACAAAAAGTGAGAGCTGGGGTAATTCTCCTCTTGAGTAAGCACAGAACGAATTCTTTGGAAGTTCATGTGAACTGGACTTCTTCCAGGTGAATATCTTCAAGGATGTTATCAGGGCTGGATTTGTTATCTGCGTTATTACACTTCTCAGCAATGACTTCATTACCTATGGTTGGTTTGTTTTTTGTTTTTTTGTTTTCCATGTGCAGTGCTTTTTAAATGTTGCCATCCTGCTTACCATATTGATTTCTGTGCCCCTGCACTCTTTCTTCCCATTTTGTCTAATAAGCAAATTTCATTACCTGACTTCACAATTTTTCCTCTGGGCCATTAGAATTGCTTGACTGTATTCCTGGCAGAGTCCTTAATTAGAGATGGATCAGAACTGATGCCATTAAACCGATCCATTAACCACATTCTTCCTGTGACTCCAAATGTGAGTGGTTCAGATAAAATGCAACCTGGATCCAAATCACCATTGAGTTCATCATCCAAAGCTCCAGACCTCCTCAGATTGCCAAAGCTGAAGAATAAAAAGCAGAGGCAGTCATCATCATGGACTGTTTGTATGTTCTGCTTAAGTGGTCCTGACATGAGAAGCATCTCTTAGTTTCATGCTGCATGTCTGATATATTAATGATTTCATTTCTTCAAATGGCAGTTTTTGGAAGGCTGGGTCCTTTGTTAAAATGAGAATGTCATCACTCTCTTCTATTTATATGAAATCATTGAAAATAGGACTATCTCCTTGCCACCAGCAGGTCCCAGCCCTCTCAGCCCACCTGTGCTCACCTGGGGCTTCCCCAGCTCTAAGAACTCCACTTTCTGTGCTTGTAGGGCATGAAGCCAGGTCTGGACCTCACATTTCCTAACAATATTAGCTTCACTTTTAAAGTACCCCTGAGAGCTCTCTGAAAGGTAGTCCAAATTTAAATCTTCCTAAAAAGACCAGTAAGTTGAAATCCATTGGTAGACCCTTTGGTTTTCTGTAGCATTTTCAGGTGATGTATTGAAGCAGCAGCAGAAAACCATGAAGAAGTGGTTCTTTAAAATTCACTTTCTTCCATATCTCCATGTATTTTAATTGGGTTTCAAGCATCTCCATCAGCCAGTGTGTGCTGAGATGGTCTCTTTTCAGAGCTGAATTGATGGGTGCAGAGAAGCTTAGGGATATGGTTGGTGGGCATGGTGGTGATGGGTCAGTGGTTGGGCTTGATGATCTCAGTGGTCTCTTCCAACCTTAATGATTTTATGATTCTGTGCAACTGTAAAAATAATGTGGGATTTTCCCCTTCCTCCCCTGGAATTCTCATGGAGGGTCCATGTGGCCTCACTTTGGTCTGTGCAGGATAGTGCCCGCTGGCAGGGCACAGCATTGCCTCACGGGGCATGTCAGAGGCAGGTTGTGCCGATGAGTATTTTGTGAAATAACACATTTCTTTGTCTGTTTCCTACCCCATAACCCTCAGCACCTCACTGCCGATTTTGCTGCTCTCCCTGTTTGCAGAAACCTTAATGCTATTTGAGTTGGCTTGTAGAATAACTTCTCGAGAAGGGCGAAGGACTGAAAAAAAAAGGGAGGCTTCCCCCTTCCCCCCTCTCATCCCCCCAAAATGAAGTGTAATTTGCCTTTAAAGGCTCTTAAACAGCAAACGCATTCTGTCTGATCCTCCTTAATAAAGTATCCCAGCAGTGCTACAGTGCCTTATTTGAGGTCTGTGCAGTCTCATTAAATTTGATGTGTCACAGAGGGCTTGGACATGTGAAAGGGAGGCTGCAGGAACCAGGATTGAAGTTTGCCAGATTTACGAAGGAAAAATGATTCATTATGGCTTTGCAAAATGGACGCCCTTCAGGCTTCCCGCTCCATTGATCGCGCGCGGCCGAGGCAGTGTTGGCTGAGGGGGCCATGGCAGCCAGCAGATTTAACCCTTATTAATAGCTGGTTAAATTAAGGATTCGGTTTGATCTCCGAAGATGTACGCTTGTACTCCTGCGCTCTGAGTAGAGAAAAGAAAGGTTATTAAAGATTTAAGGGCTGAGAAGCCAGGGCTTGTTTGGTGATGCTGCAAGGAGCTGCAGCTCCAGGCTTTGCTCAGGCCCTACAAAGACCCCATAAGCAACCCCACGTGCAGCCAGAGCAGCCCCAGCATGGGTCAGACCAGGGCGCTCCCTCCCTGAGAACCTGGGGAGGGAGAGGAGGATGGGGAGATGTGAGCTGGAGTCATCCTTTTGATGTACCATGAGCTGGGGTCATAATCTGATGTATGATGATTTGAGGTCATCCTTTCAATGTACCATGAGTTGGGGTCAACCTTTTGATATACTGCAAGATGGGGTCATTCTTTTGGTGTACCATGACTTGGGTTCATCCTTTCAATGTACCATGAGTTGAGGTTATCATTTTGGTGTATCCCAAATGTTGTCTTTTGAGACTCCAAGATGCCTGTTGCACCAGGTTTGGTTTATGGCTGCTGCTTTGCTATAGTAGAGGTGATGGCTACGCTGCGTGCTGTGGGTTGGAGCAAAAGGCCCTGTTGAAGTGTGTGTTTGCTGGAGGTTGAACCTCGGCTGGTCCTTGTCAGCTGTCCTAAGGGCTCTGGGATGTGTGGGGGCTCTTCTCGAGCAGATCCAGGGCATCCTCATGGCACTGGCTTTTTTGTTTTTGCACTGATGCAAGAAGAATTTCCCTTAGTGGTGGCAAATACAGTAAGAACAGGCTAAGCTTGCACCAAGATGTCCACATTTCAGTTCAAGACACCAGGGGGAAAAGTGTGGCATTCAGCTGCTCCTTGGGATCCACGTCCATCCCCCTGGGCAGCAAGGAAAGGCAGGAGGAACCCAATGTCGGGGATTTTCTGGTGCAAAGATATTCCCTGATTTGTGGCAATGGAGTTGGGGGTCCTGAAGGAAAAACATTTGTGCTTTCAAAAAGGCTGTAAATCACGCCTCGCCATTTACATTTTAAGTGAAATAGGATGTCATGCCATTTTACTTCATGTTTATTTCCAAATACTGTATGCTTTACTGTCCACTTTCTCTAGCATCCATGCTGCTTAAATCTTATTGTATATAGACAGAGGTGCAGGGATATAAATCTCACTTGGTGCCAGTGTACACCAATTATTCTCAGGAAATGCAGCCTGCCAGCTATGATCCGTGGTACCTGGGAAGCATACTGTGGGATATTCCATTCTATGAACCTTATGCCACAATCCTTCCCCAGCACAGATTTAGGAGCAAACCCTCTGAGCTCAGCGGTGTGACATGGGTATAAAATGGATGTCACCGAGATCTTTTAATTTGAGAGAGCAAATTTCAGCTGCAGGCGCATACAGATGCCGTGTGATAAATACAGTCTCTCAACTGCATATTTAAACAAAGCATTAAAGCATTCACACTTCCTGTTGGAGAAGTATTTTATTTCTTTTCCTTTATTTATACAGCGTGGCAGAAAGAGGAGAAATAAATTCCGTCGGCTTCTTGCTGCCTCATCACCAGCAGAGACACACAGGAACAAGATGAAACATTGCTCAAATAAAATGTAAATTGAACTTGCGTGCCTCGTCCAGTAAAACACTGGGAGTTTGGCAATGAGCTCTGCAGGGCAAGGCAGAGAGTGAGATGGGGCCACAGGAGGGACGGAGCTGGTGCTGCTCCAGGGCTAGATGAACCCAAGTGCTGGGGTATGGCAGCTCAGGCTGTGAGCTTGTGGCCATCCCTTGGGTCCACACATCTCTCTGTTCCCTCAAGTCCTGATGCTAGTGGGGTTTGGTTTTGGTTGGACTTGTGCCTCATTTCAGCTTCACCGAGGAGGTGAGGGCTCCCGCTGATGCTTCTGCGGTGGCAGTGCTTTTTGTGGAATGAGCTCTGCTGTAGGTTCTCTGCTCGTTTTAAGGCTTTTCTTTCCCTGAACCAGAGGGTTTGCCTCCGTTCTGACCTCCCTGTGGTTCCAAAAGTCACAGGGATGTAATTCCTGGTGGGAGACGTGATGGTCCAGCAGGTGCTGAATGAGGCAGGGATGGAGCTGCGGTGCGCACTGAGCACCCGAGTCAAGTCCAGCAGCACCACCGATGCAGACAGGACCTGTGCAGAGTTTGTGCTTTCTGGACAGAGGAACTCTGTGTTCTTTGGAAAAATATTTCTCCACCAGTACCGTAATGAGAGGTTTAGATTGCCTTGCCTTGAAAATAAACAGACCGTCTTCCTCTGCCGCTAAGCAGCGTCACTCCTCTGACCTCAGCACAGAGGATTTGCGTCTCCAGAGGGCAGGGAGCTGCCCCCATCCTCAGCACACCCCGAGTGGGATGGGATGAGATCTCTGCCATGCTGCTCCCATGCTGGGGTCATCCCCACTGCCACAGCCCCATTACATCAGGGAGATCCATTCACCTGGAATTGGCTTGCTATTACTGTTCCACCTTACTTTGTGTATGCTGGAAACTCAGCTAGGAGATGGTGCTAGATCTTCCCCAAGCTGCCCTCCTGGTTAATTAAAAGATATTCTCCCCTATAGCTTCTAGCACAAATCCCATTTACCAGTCTTTCTCATGGGCAAAGAAAGGCTGAAATTGTAGCTATAAGGCTAAATAGATCCACATTGTGCTGCGAGAAGGGGAAGAGAAAAAAAAAAAAAAAAAAAAAAAAGCACATCACAATTCAGTTAGCTGCTTAAAAAGCTGCCTTGCTTATTGCCATTGTTATAAAACCCAATAAATCATGAGATTACTTTCTCAGGGTCCTAGAAGCTGTCCTGCGGGTGGAGAGCTGTAGGCAGCAGACGGAATGGGGAAGTTGGCTCGGCACTGGGGGCACAGCCAGAGCCCCCCAAGGGCACAGGAGATTCCTTATCCTTTAGCCTTTAGAATTTCTCAGCCTTTAGGCTCAGTTGTTGACACTGGCATGGATGAGGTGGCTGTCCCTGTGCTGTGCTGGACCCGTGTCCCTGTGTATCAAACCCCATGGTGAAGGAGATGCTGTGTAGCCACCATAGAGCTGCACACGTCCGTGTTAATGGTGGGTGTCACTCCATCCACGTTTTACCTGTATTGGAGGTGATCTTTTGTCAAACAGCTGGTGCTGTATACACAAGCCCTGGGATAATTCACGAGGCGCCTGTTATAAAATCGCCTTATCCATGGAAACCAGCAGTTTGCTCCAGTATTCCTAAGAATCCAATTGATTCAATCTCTGCTGCATTCTGCAGGCAATGCGTTTGACCTAACATCCGCATTTTGTCTCCAGACAATAGCTGCATTAAACCACAGCCCAGCCTCCTCCGAGCAGAAAAACACAGCGCTCAGAGCAGGTTTCTTCAGGGGACAGCATGGGGGCAATCGATGGAAGGGACAGCAAAAAGAGAAGTGCAGGAGCTCACCCTGGCTCTGCCACTGACCCGTTGGATGGCTTCCAATCTCTTTGCTCTCATTTATTTATAGATGTATGTGTATATATATATAATGGCTTTGAGGATGGGCTGCTGAGCACAATGGGGTCCTGCCCTGGGGCTGAACCCCGCTGTAGGAGCAGGGCACCCAGCGAGGAGCTCACGCTGCTCTGCTTCTATCAGCAGTCCTCCAGCAGCTGACACTAGCCCAGCACCTGGCCCTAAATTTAGCTAGAGCCCTGACACAGTCTGAAGGCAAACTGGGGCATCCTGTTCTGGGCGAGCAGAGAGGGGAGGCTCGGAGAGATAACGTATTCCAGGTCTTCCTCATTACAATTCTCCTCATGCAGGATTATCTTTGATTTTTCCATAGCTCCTCCACACTGGCAGCCAGAGGCTTTGTTTAAAACACATCCATCATTATCACTGTACTGTGTTATTGTTATTATTATTATAACTTATTCATTTGTATAGCATTTCCCCACAACAACCCCTGAATTGGTGTTCTACGCTTTGCAATTTGAAAGCAATCTGCAAGGAGAAATCTGGGGTGGGGGTGGGGGGGATGAAAAATACCAAAGTAAATCAATGAGATGCGTTTGGGGTGCACAGTGAAAGCCCCAGGTCCAAGGAGAAAGCCGAATAATGTTGAGGAGCTGTGGGTAGGTGAGAAACAAGCTGCTGTGTGCTGTCAAGTCAGATGAAAGAGATTGAGAAGGGACTTTGCCTCATCTGTGCAGCAGGGGATGCTCTCCAGGTAGCTCTGTGCCTCGTCTGGAAGGTGGGAACCCAGATCCTGCTTCAGCATTAGGACACCTGAGGGATGAGGGGATGAGGTGTGGATTTAGGGAGGTGTCTTTAATAAGGAGCAAGGCTATTGTCTGCTGGAATGCCAAGGGCAGGTTTTCAGCTCCCCAGGTCTTTGTATTCCTCTGTTTCTTTTGTTTTCTTTCATTTTTCTTAGGAAAAAAAATAATCTAATTAAAAAAAAAAAAAAAGACAGAGAGACATTAACAGAAAGATGTGGGACTGCATGAGGTCAATGCAAACAGCTGTTAATGTAAAGCAGGGAGACAAAACCCAAACGAACCCTCATTATGCCCTGGCTCACATCTGCATCACTCCAATCAAAGACAGCAAGAGACCTCGAAAGAGATCACAGTGACATCTTGATTTCAGATCTATCCAGACAGACTAGAGAACCCTGAAGCCTTCAATAATTCATTGTTTTCTCCTCTTAATTTCCTCTCCTGCTACGAACATGCACGGTGCCACGTATTTCATGCTCAAGGTTTTGCTGAAGGTGATTCTGTTTGTGCTGCTTTTCGGTGCAGCCTCTTCCCCTTTTAATTTTAATGCAGCGTTTTGAGGACGTCTCCTGCAAACCTTGATGTCTGCTTTGAGGACCATCAGGAAGGCATGAAAAGATCGGGCTGAGGCAGATTATGATATCATTCTGGTTAAGTGCAAATGCATTTTATAAAATGCTTTGGCTCCTTACCAAGAGGAAGTGACAGATCATCTTTGGCAATTTTATTAATGTATCATTTCTGTACTGCGCTATAGGTTGCCATTATTTGCTAGGCATGGATAAGAACCAGAATTACTTTTCTAAATCTCTCCTGTCTTCTCCCAAACAATCTTGCTTGGATTTGAGATATATCCCAGATCTGAATGATTCTTTTACGCACATGTATTCCAAATCCCCATCTGAATACCTGCCTGCTGGTTATGCTGTGTTATCTATTGCCTAATTCAACATCAGCCCAAGCCCTCTGCGAAACCACAGCACAGCTGCCACTCCTGTTCTCAGGATTCCCACTGCCTTGCTGTCCTTTGAGGCCTGCCATCATCACAGCTAGGAAATACGGCAGGAGTGTCCGTGGGGCATGGGGTCCGTCTGTCCCACTATGCAGAGTGAACCCAAGTGGCCACGTGGTGACTTTGCCAAAGAAATAGAGATGGGGCTAAATACAGTATCAGGGCTATGCGGAGAGATAGCCCAGTACAAAATATTCAATTCATTTAATATTCCTGATGAATAGGCAAATTACTCTAATCACATTAGTTATTCTATTCATTTATTAGCTAAGAGTGATTAGCAGTGAATGGCTGTAAGAGGATCTTCCAGGTGCAAAAATTAGGCATCTATAGTTTCGTGATGTTTATTTTCAGCTGAAGATAATTGTCTCTTTAGTTCCTCGCAGGCGTGCGTACACACTGACACATGCAGATACGCTCTCTTTTGTCCAGACGTGGGGGAAAAAAAAGGTAGAAGCAGCCAGGGCTGGCACACAGGTGTGGAGAGATAAGGAGAATTCTCTGTGGAATGTAACAGGATTTATTGAAAAACAGTTGGGAAGAGATTTCTCAAAGATTATGCCAAGTGAATGCAAAGGGATTTGGAGCTCTGGTTCCCACAGAGCGCGCTGATAATGCCATTTTAAGCACGGGGCTCTGCGATGTTCATGCTTGATTTGATGGCACTGGTGAACTGCATCCATGCGATGGAAGCATTGCTGTGCTGTACTGCTCACCAGAGGAGCTCTTGTGCTGTTCCTCCAGAATGTGTGCAGAATGGTGTTGGCTAATTAACCGGTGATACACCGGTCTGCAAGCTTTCCTTCATTAGCAACTGCATCAGCACCTCTAGGCGGCCCTTGCTGTGTTCACCCAGCTCTTGCTATGGGGCACACAGATACACCCACCAGTGGGACAGGTGGCATGGGAAGCAGTGGGATTGGCCACAGGCAGCACCATGGGCAGGGTGAAATGGAAATTCTGCATACCTCAACTTCAGCTCCTGAGCTCCTTTCGCTGCCTTGGGACTCATCTTTCAGGTCCTACCTCAAGGCTGGATGGATTTCATCAGTTTGTCTCCAGGTGTGAAGCTGCAGGATAGCGAGGAGGGCATTTGGCTTATTTCACCTAGGAGAAAATCAATGGGCAATAGTGTTTGGACAGTAAATTGGCGGTGGTATTTACTTCTATATATTGTGCAGTGTTAACCAGTTGCTTTAATTTAATGTTCTCACGCACTTTCAGGTTGTTATGCTAAAAAAAGGCTGAGCTGTCATTACATTTTTACAAAGTCAGTGCCGTTTCTAACAGCTTTAAGAAAGTGAATTTGAAAGAATTGATCAAATATCTCATTTTTCTAAGAGAATCTGGTCCTCTGGATTTCCCTGAGCTGTCAGCTTTCATTGATATGATCTGATTGATGCTGTTTGCCACATTAAGAAACGTTGGGAGCTAATCTGTTTTAATCCCATTCTCTGTTTTTAATATAATACTCTTCAAGGGAACTGAAGGTTATTACTTATTTTAAATAGCTTAAATATTTGTGTCAAAACATTGTCCTGAACGGTTCAAATCCACTCTTTGCCACAAGGCTGAGGGGGAAAAAAAAAAAAAAAAAGAAAACCCCCAAGCCACCAATGTTGAGACCATTTGGAATGATCTAATCCATGCTTCAAATCCCTTTGTTCTGCTGTTCCCTTGCAGTGCTGGAGAGTTTGAGCTGAATGCTATTTATTAGATTGTTGGAGTGTGCGCTGGCTGCTAAGGCTCATTTCAAAGATTCCCCTCTGAAGGCTGTGCTGGGAGGCTGCATTTTTCAAACTCGGAATTTGCTCCCGGTTTGGATGAGAGCTGCCCTATTGCGAGGCATTTTGGATGGCGAGGACTGAGAATCCATCACCACGCTCGCAGTGAATGCTGTGTTATATCGAACTGGTACCTTTATTTCTGGGGGAGAAAGCCTTGCTGTTCCAGGTCTTTAAAATCAGTTGTATGGGGGGTTTTTTGTGATTTTTTTTTTGGGGGGGAGGGGAAGGTGAGATTGAGAAAATCCTCGGGTAAAGAGAGTTGTACATTATCTTCGAGGAATCATTTATCTCTATCCCACTTGTTTAACTTGGTTTGCCAAGCTGGGAAATTTAGATTTATTGGTGCCCAAAATAGGAATGGAAGCATGTAATGGACTCGTGCTGCACAGAGGTGAGGAGGAAAAGCAAGGAGAAGTCAAGGGGTGGCTGTAGCGGTGGCTGCAAGGATATAGCAGTGACCTTTTGTTCCATGTCTCCGTCAGGGGTTCATTCATTGCATCCCCTTTGGCAAACCCTCACCTCCAAAATCCCTCTGCAATGGAAGCTTTGCCCACGGGCAGATCTCCATTTGTGAAGGTGCCGCGCTCAAGATGGCCCCCGCCGCATACGCACGTTTGCTTGTGCTTGTGTTTCACTAGTGATGCTGTTGTTTACACTACATGCTAAAACAGGGCTTGCACTGGCTTCGCAGGAGCAGATGTGAAGCATAATCTTGGACGCTTTCCCAGTCCTCGCTCGGAGCGTCCAAGTGCTCAGTATTTGCTGCACGAACCAAGTCTAGTCTGACACAATGCCAGCTGCACTAAATGTGCTCTCGGAGTGAATGCTCAGTGTCTGGGTGGCTGATAACTTGCACACAAAACCAGCCTTTGCAGCCGGTCCCATTTCTTGCTCATTGGTTTCCCATCCTGCTGAACCGCCAGCGTGGCCGTGCTGCTTTTGTAGCTTTTTGGGTGTTGGTGCTGCTGGGAGCATCTCTGAGCATGATCATGTTGTGCGAGGTGATGACAAGTGTGTCCCTCGTGCCCCCATGTTACTGGTGCGTGTGGTGGCCAAGCACAGCCCTTACATTGACCATTCCATTGAAATGGGATGGGTCACTGCCAGCAACCCAAAGAAACGTTCTCCTTCCTGCCTATCACCTGTTTCTGGTTTTGTCTTCAGATTCAGAGCTAACAGATAGGCGTACGTTTATGTTTTATGTAGATAAAGCAAAGTGGTGAACATTGAGAGCCTTCCTGCCAAGTTTTCCACTCGCTGTAGTACATAGTCCACTTAAGAGCTGCAATCTGGTCGCTTCATTTGCTTTCAAATTCGTTTCCCATTTGTTCCTTCAAGACATTTGGGTAAGTGGCAGCATCTGCCTTATGTTTGTGTTATTCACACTGAATTTCCAAATGGACGTTTCAAATAGGTGCAAGATGCTACTCTGGCTTGAAAACCAGACTTCTGCAGCCTGTGCTTGACTTATTAGATGGTAAATAGGCTCCGTTTGGATGGAAGACCTCCAGAGCAACGCCGAAGCCCGTGCAAGGAGTCTTCAGCTGCTCCAGCTCCTCCTGCTGCAGGTTCCCACCCGCGACAGTGGCACTGGAGGACCGCTGCCCAGCCCTGCGTCCCTGCAGGGGGCTGGCAGTGCTCAAACCATCGCAGACCCCGACGCCAGGTCCCCGAGATGCGGTTTGTCGCATTCCGCTGCCCGAGGGGCCCTCTAGTGGCTCCCGATGTCCCCTGCCGCCGACCCCTGGGTTGTAGGGCTGCCGTGCTGCGTTTGGCTGGAAAAAGGGTTTGGAGGATGGAGACAAGGCCCTTTCTACCTGGCTTTCTCCCTCCAGTATGATTCTTCACGTCGCAGCAAAACGCTGTAAGCAATGCCATACAGCACCTGCTCTGCTCTGAGCAACCTGTGCTCTTCACTTTAATTATTCGTCTGCATCCCTCGTTTTCTTTTTATTCACGTTCTCCATCAGGACTTTCTCCAGCTTCACCTTTGCAAATGGGTTGCCCCTCGTGCATCCCCTTTATCCTTAGACAATCTGTTCTGGGAAGTGCTTGGAGAAATCGGATGATCTCCTGGGGAAATGGAAGCTTTCAGTTGTACCCTGGTGGTATTACTTCTTATCCCTTCCCTTTCCAGTGGTGGTGGAGCGAAGGGGGGAATACAGATAACTGTACATCTCCAGCTGTTTGTGGTGGTAGTTACAGTTATCCAAAATAACTGGCAGAATGATCTGTAGGTTTAATGTGCCGGGTTCAATTAATACTTCAAATGCTGGTACTTTAACAGCCTGTGCTCGTGACATTGCCTGTACTGGATCTTCAAAAATGGGCTCAATTGGACACAAGAAGGCATAAAAAGGTTTCTGATGTCATAATCAATTGAGGTTCATTTGTACCACTAATAGGAAAGACAGGGAGGAATATCATGTGCACCCATAGTGCACCCGTAGTGCACCCTACTTTCTTCTCAATGGAAGAAGTGTGATGCCCTCATCCCTAAAAGATTTTAAATAGAGAGGTTCTCGTCTGCTGAGCTGCGTTGTTTTGCACACAGGCATGGCAGAAGCTCATTTCTACCAGGAAAATGAGGGGAGAAGGGAACTGTCTGTCATTACTGGGTGGGCATTTCCCTTCCCTGAGGTGCAGAGCTGCCAGACTGTCCCCCCCAAAAATGTGCAGAGCTCTTTCAGTGCCACCTCTGCAATCTGGGATGGGACATGGTAAAAGTGCTGAATCTGAGGTCAGGATTGCGATGGGATGTGGTTATAATTGCAGGATTTGAGGTCAGAATTGGGATGGGAATTGGTAGAATTGTAGAATTTCGGGTCAGAATTGGGATGAGAATTGGTAGAAATGCTGAATTTGGGGTCAGAATCAGCCAGGGTTTAAGGGCTTGTGAACATCTCATGGTTTCATGGTGAGGTTGGCCGGTATCTGGACAGAGCCAGTCAAAATATCTAGGAAGGGAGGGCAGCAGAGGGGTGCAGACAGAAACTGCTTTGCCTGCAGCCACGCAGGCAGCTCTGGAAGCAGAACCACGACAGCAGCTTTTGCCAAGAGCCCTCGCTCCCCCAGCAGCCAGACTGTGGGGAGAAAGACATTGGGAGCGAAGGGCTGACAGAGACTGACAGAAGCTTAGCACCCTGCTGGATTCAGCCTTTCAAAATCTGCGATGAAAGATAGAATTCTCTGCACGGCGATGGCAGCGAAGCCCCTGGTGCAGCCCTTTGTCTGGAAGATGCCAGGGAAGGCTGTGCCAAGGTGCTTTTCCCTGACCATCTGCCTGATGAGCCCACATGCCAGGGTTGATGCAATCCAGAGCCTGATAGCGCACAGGCCTGCTGGTTTATGAGAATCCATTTCGCAATTAAAACAAATATTTAGGATTTCTTCTAAATGGAGCGGCCAAGTCCTCCGAAGGAAAGTCTGGCAGATCTGAGCAGGCTAAAGAGGCTTCCCTTGCTCTCATGGCAGATGCAAATAGCACTAAGATTCGAGGAGAACAAAGGTCATATACGTCATTAAAAAGTCACGTTGGACCTAAATTAAAATACTAAGGAATTCTAAAAGCACAGAGAAAGAATACTGCCTGTGTTCCTCGGTGGAAGCATGTCCTCACCCTTCTGCTCAGCTTAGATCTCAGTGCGATAAGCAAGCATCAAAGATGAGGTTATCCAGTTACAGGGATGCTGGCTTTGACTCCACGCGTCCTTTATGGCGTGCCCTGTTCTGCACCTGGGGAAGAAGCCATCCTGCCCTGGGCTGTGTCATGCTCCTGCTTCCTCCTGAGCTTCCTGTGGCTGTATCTCTTGCAGGCTTGATGTTTCCTGAGCTTCCTTCTAGGGCTACCACCATGTTAAACAAATGCATATGCTTCCTACAGCTTCTTGGCAGTGCTTTGAATATCTCCTATGTGGTAATGATGAGGTCTGGCATGCCACTGTGCAATCCAATGGTCTCACACCCCAACAGAGCTCAGCTGCAGGTCATATGTTCCCCTCTGAACCATATTTTCTGATGAAAACCTTTTTGGCTGCAGCCTCGCAACCAGCTTGAGTTAAGTCAACAAGACAGAGGAAATGACTTGGCCGAGATGAAATAGCAAGTTGGTAGTGAAGCTTGGACTGGAACGGGGTCTCCTGACTCACGGGTGGTTCTTTATTGCTGCAGCTGATGAGCGCAAAGCCGATGCCAATCCGTCCCATTAGTGCCACACACACCTTCATCTGCTCGTTTCAGCAGAGAGAAGGAAGAAACCAAACTCCCCTCTGAATACTGCGGTGTTGCACATCGCAGAGATGAGTTGTAAGCTCCTGCGTGGAAACACCTCCAGGGTGCTGGGATTTCCCAGCCAGGCATCCATCCTGCACCTGAGACTTGTCAGCGGCTGTAAGCCATGTCTTTTGTTTCACCTGACACAAAGAGGGAGCACTGGCTTCCAGCACTGAGTGCTCCTGATGCCATGCACCCATCTTAATGTGGGCTGGGTTTAACTGCAGTTACCTGCTGCTACCTACTGCATACAAGATCAGCAATTGCATCCCTGTGCTACTGTCCCCATTTAAGCTGTGTTGTGAAAGGGAGTGTGGGACCTCCTCTTTTTCTGCTGGCAGGGTTCTGGCTATCAATCTGTGTGGACGGTTTCTAAACACACATCCCTTTGTTTAGGAAGACCCTGTATTATGTTGACCAAGCAGCATGTGGCACTGAAAAAGGAAACAGAAAAGGCTTTTGAACACAAACTGGACTAGTGTTAGAGGAATGCAGGGCTTTGCTGACAGCCCTGTTCTCTTTCAGGAAGAAAGACGATTAAATATTTGAGAATGAAATAAAAAATGAGATCCACATCCCCACTTCCTAAGGAATGTAGGGCAGGGGGTCCAGGTGAATTATTCCACTTGTAGGGCAGTTGCTAAAGTGGGCACTACGTGCATGTTGTAAGCATGGATGACAAGGAGATGCTGGAAGCTCTTTGATTTCTTTGCTTTCTTGCATTGTGTCACTTTGTGGTTCCCTAAGTCCCACTCCCTAAGCCTCAGTTTCTCCTTGGGGAATATTAACGGTTAATTGGTGCAGTGCTTTCAGGGCTCATCCATGAATTTTTAAAACGGAACAGAATTGCCAAAAGAATCTGTGGTTTTGTTCCAAGTCAATAATTTCCACCCCCTTAAGGACCACGTCCTCAAGCAAAACACATCTGTTGAAATCAACACAGCCCCATCAGTTTACAACACCTATGTCAGGAGTTTATCTCAGCTCTTCCACCCATCTTTGTTTCCCACTTGTTTCCTGATGGATATTCCATGAAATACGCCTTGTGAACAGCCTCCACATTCAGGGCTGTTTCCTGAGATTCCCAAGCATAGATTTAATTCCTTATCTTGCTGCAGACTCCCCATAGGACCGTGCACAAAGCCATCATTTATGCTTTTGCTCAGGACTTGTGTGCACCATTTCCATATTTCTGGCTTAACTGTTGCTGCTCAGCTGAGCCCACAGAGTGTTGGTGTAGGGGTGATAGCAGGGAGCTTTGATTGCACGTGAGCCCCAGCAAAAGCAGGATGATGGCATGTCTTAGTCTTAAAACTCTTTTTAGAAGAACGCCATAGGGTAAAAGAGCGATGGTGAGTGAGAGCAAGTTGTAATCTTTCTGTGCCTCAGCTCTGTGCCTGTAAAATGGGAATAATTGGTTGTAGGCACTGCTGGGGCAGGCACCCGGCATCCCTCTTGTTGCTGTAGCCTGGCAGGGCTGACCCCCAGCTCAGTGCCAGTGTGGGGAAGGAGGCTAGAATTTGGGCAGCATCCAGGTCTCCCTCCCCACTTTTCAACCTCCCAGTCCTGATTTGTTCATCTCTTGGGGGCCTTTCTGTTTTCAATTCCGTTGCTCCTCACCTGGGAATTTCAGGCTATTATTTAATTTCCTTCCAGATCTGAGCCCTTCCCCCCTCCCCTTCCTAAACCCCCCAGCACTGCAGCCCCTCAGAGAAGGTGTCCTGCTTTTCTGCCCCTCTGTGCGAGTCGGTTTTCCTTGGCTCTCACAGCATCTCCTCTTGTGAAGGCATTATCCGGTGGGGAGCCTGATTATTTAGATTCCTCCAGTTTCCCCTTTTAATATACCTCCTCCGTGTCCCCGCAGCCTGACCCCTGCCCATGGACCTGCCACGAGGCTGTTTCTCCCAGCCTCCAGCCCTCCCCCAGCTTCCCTTTCATCTGTGATTTCTGAGAGCTCTGTGCTTCGGGCAGCAATGTCAGTGCTGAGCTGGGGGCCTCCGTGTCCACGGCTGGATCCCTCCCCCATCACCTGCAGAAAGGCAGAAACCCCTTCCAGGGCCACTTTGGGAGGAGGTGGGGAAAGCAGGATTGGGTGAGGGGAAGGAAATCATTTCATCCCCTCCCTGACTTTTTGTTTTTAATTTATTAAAGAATTTGTAGCAAAGCTTCTAATGGGCTGTAGGCACTCAGGGCCAGATCCTGTGCCATGTGGCCAGCAGAGCTGGAGAAGTGAACAGGGGGTCCCACCAAACCCCAGAACAGTGGAGGTAGCAATGTGCTTGTCCTTGCTGGGTCCAGTACAAGCAATGCCCAGAAGAGACCTCTCTGAAATTTTACATGGGGACCCAGTGTGTCCCCTCCCCATCTCAGCATGAGGTTAGATGCCAGGTAATGCAATTTGGTTCCTTATTGCACAGAAATATTACTTAGCACCTTCTCAATATGATAGCAAGGCTGCAGAGTCTCCTTCTCTGGAGATATTCAGGATCCATGTGGATGCTTTCTTGCTTGACCTTCTGGAGGGAACCTGCTTTTAGCAGGGGGGGGTAAGGGGGGGTTGAAGCCAATGATCTCCAGAGGTCCTTTCCAACCCCTATGATTCATTCTATAGTTCTATGAAGGCATATCATTATGGCTGATGCAGACTTCCCAGCTGGTTGCACGGACTCGGTACTTCCAAGCCCTTGCAATCACAGAGGCTGAGTTCACCACGGTGATGTTCACCTTTTGTGGTGCTCAGGGAGGTTTCTGTAATGCTGGGTGCAAATCTGGACTCCTTCCCTGCTCAAGGTGTGCAGATATAACCTGATGGAATTCATTGCCGTGTCCCAGCTCCCACCGGGAGGGCTGACACCAGCTGCAATTGTTGAGATCCTCTGAGCAAATCCCTCTGTGATGTGAATGATGGAGAGCATATGCACAGCCTGGGATCTGAAGGAAATCACTTCCCATATGAAGAGCATCAGCATGTTTTTCTAGCTCTCTGCCAGGGATTTATTCGTAAAATTCCTTGGGAAGGAGGAGATCCTTGGAGGTCTCCAAGCTCTAGACCCAACATAATCAAATGCTGCGAGAATATATTTAGCAGAGATAATGCTGAACACAGTAAAGCAGAGAGGGAATGATGGAAGGATGCAACTACTGGGAGCTATTCAGAGAGCAGGCTGATGTCAGGACGGCGTTACCGCTCCAGCCAAAACCTGCAGCTCCACTTCAGTGCTAAGGACTATATTGACAACTCCATCTTGTTTGAGTTTTCCTTAATCCAGCCTTCCAACACACAGCAAAAAGCTGCTCTTGCTTGGAGCTACCTCCTTCAGAGTGAGCCAGCGCAGATCCCGTAATTACCGTGACTTGTCGTCCCCGCTCCCATCTATCACACGCTGCAAAGTGACACCTCAGCCAGAGAAATTCAAAAAGAAGCAGTTTTCTGTCTGCTCCAATTTACCAACAAAGAGCAAGAAAGGCTTTGAAAACAGGACTTTAGCTGACTATATTTCTCGATGAAAACCTCTTTTATAAGACGTAACGGGACATTTCTCTTGGAAGAGCGCTGGGCCAAAACTGCAGCTGTCACCATTTCCCCTCTTTCTCTCCCCTCATCCCTTCCCCTCCAGGGACAGCAGTACCACTGGATTTTGGCTTTACTGAGGGTTGAGTCCTGAAATATCACCCTTCTCCCAGCTTTCATCTCAGGCCAAGCATCCGAGCAGCCCCGCCAGCTCCCACCTACCCTTGAGGACTCACAAAGGAAGAGTTATTGGCGTTGAGCAGCAATTCTTGGTTGATACTTTCAAGAGGAGGGGTTAGGAGCCATAAAAGAATAGATTCGGCTGTTGGAGCTTGAACCTCATAAATGCTTCCCAGTCCTGTGTGCCCAGGTCTTCCTTTGACTGCCTACAGTTAGCATCACTCAGCCTAAGTGAGGGCTTGGACTGATAATGGATGTGTTGCAGCCATATAAGTGCCATGCCTCTGCTAAAACACATCTATATTATCCCTGATATATTACATTTTTAAACATTTGGTTCCAGGAGTAAAACAGTGCTGTCATATGGTCTCAAGTAAGACACATGCTTCTTCAGGCCGAGGACTGAAGGCAGCCAACATTACAGGAAGCAGAGATGTGACATCTGGATCAAAACCTTCAGGTTTAAAAACTCCCCCCAAATTAACCTCCAACTCAGCAGCTACAATCCTGCTCCTCTCCTGCCTGTCTGAACATCACTATAAATATCATTTTCTGGCTGATTATCCAGGGCTCCTTTTATTCTTCTTCCTTCCATAGTGAGCTCTGCCTGGCAATGCTCACCCCAAGACACCCCACCCTGCAGATAACTAGTGGTAGGATGAGAGGCAATGGCCTTAAGTTTTGCCAGGGGAAGTTCTGGTTGGACATTAGGAAAAATTTCTTCTCCAAAAGGGTGACGATGCAATGGCATAGGCTGCCCGTGGAGGTGGTGGTGTCACTGTTTCTGGAGGTGTTCCAGAACAGTGGGGATGTGGCACTTTGGGACATGGTCTGAGGACATGATGGGATGGATTGGGGTTGGACTTGGGGATCTGAGAGGTCTTTTCCAACCCTAATGCTTCTATGATTCTGTAATCTCTCGTGCTGTGCAGATGTTGGCCCTCACCCTCTTGCTTTGCTAGAGGTGCCCATCCCATTTACCTACCAGTCAAATGGTGCCTGCATCCAAATTCAGCTTTGCTTTAGCACAAGCAGAGCCCTTTGTGGTAGCAGGGGAGATGCTGCTCTTGATGCTGAGGATGCTCAGCACTTGGTCAGGCTGCACTGGTCCCATCTGCTGCAGAACAGGGGAGATGAAGTGGCTAGCAGAAGGGGGACCCAATAAAACAGTTTCTCTCTGGTGTTCCACTGCAATGTCCAAGGTGTCTGATTTGTGTTGTAAAATCTCTAGAGCTGGTGGCATCCTCTTCAGTCCGATGTTTATTTGGTGTTTTGTGAAGTGGGTGAGAGACCTCTGTGCTTCAGCAAGGAGAGGGCAGGAAGGACAAAAACATGGGTTGGTGGAAGAGGAGCAAGGGGAGATTCCTGTAAGGTTGGGGCCTGACCTGATGAGCAGCTCAGCAGCGATTATTTTCTAACACCCAGAGCACATAATAACTCCGAGTTTAAAATCCTTTATTTTCTTTGGCATAGCGAGAGATGAGACCTAACACGACAATCATACATAATACATGAAACAAGCAACAAGACAGAAAGCAAACAGAAAGGAGACGAAATGCACAGGATGCACAGCGATGCAGGGCAGCAGCAGCTGTGCTCCTCCTGCCCCTTCCATGCAGGGTTCCCAGTTGTGTTGTAGGAAACAAGGTTCAATCTGTTAGGAGGGAAGGGGGAAAGATTTGCTCACCCCATCCCCAGGGGCAGGGCTGGTTTTGCAGCGTGGGTGCTGGAGTTGATCCATGCCATGTGGTTCAGTAGCTGGGATCAGCACAGCTCCGTGAGCTGCACAGGGCTCTGGTGGAGCATCCCCAGGGAGAAAAAGGGAAACCCATCCAGGTAAAAAATACAGCAAGGAGGCATCAGGGCTCTGTAGACCAAAAATCACTTTTGGAGACTTGCATGGGAGGTGTGCGCTGGAAAACAAGCAGGAGAAGAAATGCGATGTTGAGAGAGCGTGTGGCAAAATGAGGGAAGGCAAAATATTTCTTTGTTTCGCTGCTGTGCTCCCCCCATCACCCCCATCCCCCCATGCACACACACATACCCTCACACCAGGGCCACTGCTCTGCGTTTTATTGGAAAAATATAAACCGGCTTTGCATTCTTACCTTTATTTCAAGACCTCCTACAAGAAACAGGAAGGGTAAACATGAAAGATCTGTTTCCTTTAAATTGTGAGTGTGGGGGAGTTTTCCTGTAGTGAAAGGGCTGTTTTGAAAAGCCCTAAATGCTTTTGAATTGAATACATAGAAGTAATGTACACACGGTTTGAATTTACAGTTCTGGGTCTCCTATCCCCCTCCATATGAATCCTATAAGTCAGACGTGTTGCTACAGTGATTCCCACCGGGAAAGTCTGGACCTAGACTAGGAACAGCTGTAGATCTACAATCCACCAAAGTCGGCTTCTGAAACAGATATGAATTATTGGTTCAGTCAGATAAATATGGCTTTGCCTTTCCCCCACAGGCAACCACATATGGCACTTGGAAAGAATTAAAACCTTTACCCTTGGCCAGGTCTGGTTAAATAATGGCTCTTTCTTACGCTTTCCCCCTCTCTCCATTTCCTCCCATTCATTCTTCCTTTAATTTTCCTTTCATGATCTTTTTGGCACCGGGATCCAAAATGTCACCTCCTCAAAGTGACCCCAAATTTTACAGTGTCACCTACAGGGCTGCTGGAGGATGGGCGGTTCGGGATGGGGGGGTGGGAAAAAAAGGCAGCTTCATTCATTGGGGACAGAGGAACAAAACCACCTTTCTGCCCCTCAGCCCAGGCTGCAGCAATGCCACCAAAATGGCATTTTTCCATCTCCCCATCCTCAGCACGTGCTGCCTGCAGACCCCCACAACCCCTACCTGTCCCCCCCACACCTCTCTTGCTCTCTGCCCCTCTTCTCTAAGCCTCCTTCCTGTGCTCCTTCACCACCAGGAGCTGGAGGTGCTGCCCCACATCCAAGCCTTCCACCAGTCGTAACCCATTTCTCTTCCCTGGGCTTTAAAAATCTGGAATTTAGGAACCTGTAACTCGCTGCTTTATCTCATTATCTCCTGTTTTGCATTTTAATGTGCCTGCTCTAAAAAAGACCTCATTGATATTCCGGTTCGGCATGTGTTTGTTTGTGTCTCTTGGGAAAATTGGCTACAGATATTGCTAAGTCAAAAACACACACAGGAGAGTTTGCTGCATATTTTCCTCTCCTTTTTTTTTTTTTTTCTTTCTTTGAAAGAAGACATTATTTTCTCCACTTTCTTGAATTGCAAGCAAATTGAAATGGCAGAATTTGGTGATGGATCGGGCTATAGGATGTGATGTCCCTGGAGGTGCTGAGAGAAGGGTGGATGTGGCACTGGGGGGATGTGGTTAGTTGGCACGATGAGGATGGATTGGAGGTTGGACTGGATGCTCTTAGTATTCTATTCGAACCTTAATGAGTTTATGATTCTGTACTGATCGTGGAGATACCTGTTTCCTGGTTCCTCCTCCTCTGGGATGAAACAGTGACCTGGGACAGCATGGCATGGCCCAGAATTTCCCAGGGTTGTGGTGGTACCAATTGCTAGAGTAGTGTTAGTGCTCAGCCTGAGCTTCAAGTTCAGCTGCTATGGTCCTGATCTGTGGAGTGTTGCAATTTTCTGCTTGCATCCTATGGTTGGGATGGGAAAAACAACCTTCTGGTTTTCGCCATGCCTCTGCATTGACTGGAGAGGGAGTGTAATAGCTGCTTCACACAAGATGCTGAATTTTTTAGGTGAATAAAAATTAGATGAGGTGAACCCCAGCCTGAGAAGCCAGAGTCGAGTGAATCCGTGAACAGACTTTAAAAAATGCAGATGTATTTAATGCGTCCTCAGGAGTCACAGGCCTTAAAATAGCCATCCTCAGACTGGGATGCAGCATGTAACTGCTGGGCTGCCTCTGTCTGGGATGTGGCACTGAGTTTTGCACAGGTGACATCTCTGGGATGGGAGGGCACAAGGGATGTGACTCTGGGTGTGCACAGCTCAGCCTCACGACCCCAGCATTTACCTAATTATAACTGAGCAAGGACGATAACCCAACCATTCCACCCAGAAGGTGTTTATTCAGCCATCCTCTTCACACATTGCACTGCTGCCTTCTGCTTTAAGCAATGGATATACCTCTGCTACTTCAGAGCATAGCAGAGAAATCCACCCACACTGAGCATAGAGGGGTGGCATTGCCCAGCAGCACTGTGCACTGGTGGCCAAGCCCTGTGCACCTATTGCAGATCTCTGCCAGCACGCATCCTGCTGTGCCTGCATCACCACCATGCACCTACCTGGCTGTTCTGGATCAGTTCCCCACGCTTTATTGTCCGTATTCCTACCTCTTGCAGAGGCAGTTATCAAATTGCTGTGCATGCTCTTTATTAGTAGTAGCACTAGTTTTATTTTTGCTGTTTCCATCGCAGTGGTTGCAGGCATCACCTCTTCCCTTCACCTTGCAGCCAGGAGGCTTCCTCTGCCCTGAGCAGGTTTTGCTGCTGCACCAGGGCTCCCAGCAGCACTGCACCATGCTCTCAAGTGACTTTAAAAGGGACCGAGGTGAAGGAACCTTTTTCTCCATTATTATTATTATTTTTATTTTTTTTTTAAATACCCTGTGGTGCCGAACTGAAATTGCAGCCAGCTTCTATTTTCAGAGGCCTTGCTCAGAGAATGTTTTTATCTGGAGATACAATGACTGTCGCCCTGTAGCCTGCAGTTCCCATGCTGGTGCTGCCAGGCCCCATGAATGCGTGCTTTATGAGCAGCTCTCGCAGGTGTTCGGGGGGCATGTAATCATGGATGAATAGTGGGGGGACACAGAAACTCGAGGCAGGCTTGGCACAGGCAGCTAGGCCAGGCTTTTTTTAGGCTGTGAGAAAGGAGAAAAAGAAGAAGAAGAAAAAAAAAGAAAGCAAGAAAGCAAAAGTTACGGCACTTTCACTCTGCTCCTTTTGCGTATGGGCTGCAGAGCTCGCCCAACTCCCTCCTTTTATACCAACCCAGGTGGAGGTTTGGAAGAGGATTCCATGGAGTTCAGTGACATGGTGGGCATGGGTTGGGGATGGACTTGATGATGGCAATTAGTCTTTTTCAGTCTTAGTGATTCTATGCTCTATGATTTTTTTCCACCCTGCCCAGAGTCAGGGCAGCATCACCCCCAGGTGATGTCTCCTGTTTATGAGTATTATTGCTATTTAAGCATTCTCTGGAAGAAAATAACCCCCAGGATGTGATTGCTTTTATCAGTCAGTGTCAAGTTAACGGTTATCTATAAAGCAATATACCCTTAAGCTGAAAAGGAACGCAGTATTTTGGAAAAATATTAATATTCAGGGTGTGCAGCCTCAGCCAGTGTTTTTATTTGCGCTCATATTTTTTCATTGCCTTTCCTTTACACCTCAAGGACACGTTTATGATCTCCTCACAGTATTTCACTTCTGAGGTGATGGTGATGCCTTGAGAAAAAACAGATCTCACATTAATTTGGCTCCCAAAGCCATTAAAGTGCTTGTGGGATAGGGGAACGGGAGCGCAGTCCTTGGATACCCAGCTATGCTGATATGGAATTTGCCTTTTTTTGCTTTATGCCTGCAGTACCCAACCACGTAAAGGCCTAAGATTGGGGCAGAGCAGCTTTTCTTTAGAAATAAAGGGAGTCAATCACTTCATGCCTCCTGGAAGCAGCAGGGTTTGTCCATGATGCACAAATCCAGCTTGGTGCCTGAAGATGCTGGAGGAAAGATTCCATTTGAAAATCTGCTCTGACTGTGGGGCTGGTGGTAGAGCAGGAACAGATATGGTATTCTCTGGAGTGCTGACAGGCTCAGAGATGAGTATTGCAGCACCCGTGAGATGGGAATTACCTTGATTTCCATGGATCACGTGGGGAGGTCACCACACCTCCCAGTGTTCGTGTCTGACATCGTGTCCTCACATCCCTGCTGGATTTCACTCAGGCATTTCGGATGATCTCGGTTTTCCCAGATCATTTTGAAGGCTAATTGTGCCCTTCAGTACACTGAGGGTCTCTGTGTTGCCCACACATTTAATGAACATAATCTCCTTAAGGTCATTATGAAAAGCATTGACACAGGCATATCCAACCCGTGGCCTGCAGGTCAGCAGTACGTGGGGCACTGTGCAGCAATAACTCAAGTTATGGAAAATAATGTTATGTATTTTAATACATGGACTGAACACAGTCCTGTGAACAGAAAAAAAAAATGCACAGCTGTGCTTTCCCTTTCGAAAAAGGAATTTGAGAACAGGTTTTAAAATTGGCAAAGCATTATCAATTTTTTGTTTTATTTGTGCCTCCATTTTCAGCCAACACAAATGCATGATCTGCAAATTTTCTAATGGAATGTATAGAGCTGCAAACAGACATTCAATTCAAAAATCTGATCATGTCTCCCTTGGACTTTCATAAGCCCTATCTGACCAGAGATAATCATCCCTCTCTTCACAATCAGCCTTTATCGTGGCACAGCTTGATGGCAGTTTGTGAACAACTCCTTGTGACTGGCATTCATCGATGTGTGCTGAACTTGATGGTGACCAACCTGGGGATGTGAGCACAGTGAGGGGTGGGTGGTGCATTTCAGCAGCGGTGACAGTGACAACAGGTAGCCTCCTCTGGTGCAGACTTTTATGAGCACAACATGCAGGTTCTTGCTCCTTGCTGGTGAAAGCGCAGAGCTAATGATGGTGACTGTGCTGAAAAAATAGTGTTTTGTAGCTGAGAATTTGCTCTATCAAATAGTATTACAATGCTTGTTGTTCTTATGGCAGTTTCCGTGGAAATAGATAAGAGGCATTACTTTCGGAGCAGCCAACATATATGTGGACCAAGGCAATTCTTCTTCAATGTGGGCTCAGGCAAGGCAATGACAAGGGTAAGGCGCATGATGACTGTTGGGATCTGATGCCCCAAATCCAGCAGCTTTAAGCAGCAGGAGCTGAATTTCCACCCAGCCCACCACGAGCCAGCAGCTCCCCCAGATCTTCCCAGCCCTGCTCTGTTTTCAGATCTATGTTTCATCTTCATCAAACGAGACCACCCCCGTAGAATGGCAGTGTTGTGAGGTTTTTAAATAGCACCTTTCCGCTGGCAAGCAGAGGGACTGCAGATGTATTTCGGGTGACATTTCCATTCATAAAGATCCACCACAACTCCTGCTCGTTCATTTTACTACATCCAGAGTGGGATACGGCAGCCATCTTAATGATGCCCAATTTAAATCTGCACATGATTCACTCAAGTCGTGGGTTTGTAATTCCATGGAGTTATAAAGTTCTGTAATCAGTTGCTTCCTAACTTGAAGTCATCTCAAATTAAAAATTGCTTCCCTAACCAATGCAGAATGAGGCAGCATAATGTCGTGATTGATGCTATAGAGAAAACTCTGGTACAGTTTGCATGCTATCAAATATAATCCTGGTGCAGGTGGGTGACTGAAGCACGGGGTAAATGCACTTGATTAGATATTTTGTCTCATTCAGGATCCTTTTCTGCGAGCACTGTATGACTAAATGCATATTGCATGAGGGGCCTGTTCCAAACTCCATTGAAAGGCACTGAATGCTGTGCTGCTTCCCCCCAGCACGCTTTGCATCAGGGCAAAATCTGTTGGGCACGCAGGGATGTTGTGTTTCAGCCTCTTCTAATGACAAAAACAAATGTTTTGCCCGTGATGTATGGAGATATTAATGACAGCAATTCCTTCGGGAGCCTGGTGATTTGCAATATCCAATGCATTCCCATTCTACCAGGGAGTGGTAGACAGTAGAAAACTGAGATGGTCAGGTCCTTAACGAAGAGGCAGAGCCCTGAGCTCTGCTGTAGCCTGCATGGGCAGGGGGGTGAATCTTGGTGGCATTTCAGGGAGAATACAACCATGAATGTGCTCCTTGCTTCTAGGGTTGTTCCCAATGGGGAAAGGGAACCCAAGCAGGAGTCGCATCCCATCTCTGAGACCCAGGGATTCCTCCCAGAGATGAAACAGGAGGTGTGAGGGCTGGGTATGGCAAACCACAGGGTTTGCTCTTTAGAAAATTGCCCACACCTGGCATGTATTTCCACGCTACGTTGCTGCTGATGGTGCAAAAACAGCATGGGCAGCCACTGCCCCGACTCACGCTGCCTATGACAAATGGCATTCAGATGAGCTTTTCCTTCTCCCCGCTCAGTGTCCATGTTTATGTGTGCAGTGCTTCTCCCCCTGGTGCCCCTTCTCCTTCCTCCCCTCGCCTTATATAGCCCAGCAGGCCCCGAGGAACACGGGCATCCTGCCAGCACCCATTGCTCTCAAGAGCCAGAAATCTAGCCAGCGCCGGGGCTCCACTGCAAACTATTTGCTGCCTTGTGAGATGCTGTTTGTATAAACACCCAGGAAAATAAATAAACGCAGTGGTTGACACCCTGCAGCCTGCAGCTGGAGGTGCAGACACCCCACTGCAGCTCTCACCAGTGAGCAGTCAACGAAACTTTGCTCCCTGAAGGGTGGGTGGGTTCCTTTCCCATTCTGTTCCTCTCTAGCAGTGCTCGAGCCCTCCAAGAGGGCTGGGAGCACATTGCAGTGACTTGCAGCCCCTCTTTGTGCCAGCGTTGCATTATCTGCGGCTCTGCTTCTTTTTCTTCTCCCGCTTTCTTTAAAAAGCCATAAAACAGCAAGTACCATTCAGTGATTAAGATTATTTGGGTTCACTTCAGTTCTGGCATGGCGCTAAAAAAAAAAAAAAAAAAAAAAAAAATGTTAAAGGGTTTGTTCTCTCGTTTGCAGAAGGAGCTGTCTCACTATGGGAATGAACAATTAACAACATTTAAATGAGCTGAACTTAGTCCTTTTCTTCCATTGTCTTTGTGCCTTTGAATCATCTGGAATGGGATTTTCTCTGCTGTCTATTTTCCAGTGCCCTGAAATATTTTACATAAACTGCAGACCGGTTCTGAGCTGTAACCCCCTCATCCCCGCACCCCACAGTGCTCTGAAAATTAATAACCACAGCCTCTCATCACCTGGAGCCACTCTGATTGCAGCCTTTGCTGAGCAGGGCTTTTTTTCCTTACCATTTTTCCCCCCTTCTAAAGAAAATACAGCACAGAGACAGGGAGGGCGTTCAGCCACCCGTTCCGTGTCTGCAGGCATTTCTGCCTTCATTAATTAAAAATGATAGCAAGGAAGCAAGCAAAAGGTTTTGATCTTTGCGTGGAGGAGCTGCGTGTGGCACTGCTGAACCCTTTCAGGGATGGATCACAACCTCGGCGTGCCGCTGGCATCTCCCAGTGCTGCACCTCCGCGGGTGGGATCGGACACGGGGCGGAAATATGCGATTCCCAATGCTTGTACGGAGATGGCAAAGGGAGGAGCGGTGACACAGCAGCGAGGGCTGCTCATGCGGCAGCAGTTTGGGGTTTGTCCTATGGTTGGAAGGGAGAGGGTGGAGATGGGAAGCATTAACCCACATCCGCGGCCGGGGGAAAAGGGGAAAAGTGCAGGCGGCTTTTTGCGTGGTGTAGCTTTAAGGATCGAGACTGGAACACCTCAAATGAACTCTGCAGCAGACAGCTGAAAAAAGCGCCCTGGCCCCGCTGCCGCCCTGCTCTTCATGATGTCATTTTTCAGGTGTCAGTTTGCCGGAGAGAGATTGGAACAGGCCTTGTTGCTAGGACGTGAACGGCAAAGCTGTGGCCCATTGGCTGCCGGGGGTTTGTCAGGCAGCAAATCAGCACGGAGCAGTCGGCATAGAAATGAGAAGCAGAGGAGCTGCTGGTTGGGACAATTAATGTGTTTGCAGTGTCGGAGCAAACCGTGGCGCAGAGTGCTGCACGGGTGCAATTAAACCCCAAACCTTCCCCAGTGCAGGCAGCTGATGCTGCCCTAATGGACCGGCCGTGGGTCAGAGCAATTAGCAGCACGCTGCCGTCTGTTCAGGTTGGCACTCGGAGCAGGGACGCTTCTCACTCACCCAACACAGGTTATATAAGGGCTTGATTACCTTCTGCCCGCAGAAATGGAACAGGTAGAAATGATTTCCCCTGATTTTTTGGTGGATGTTGTCTACATCCACCACCTGGAGCATCATCCCAGCCTCTGCGCCCCGTTGTGCCAACACAAAGCTCTGCAGTGGCACACAGTCCCCTCCATGGCCACCTCTGTGGTAGTGCCATGGGGCCATGCATGGCCCATGGAGAAGTGGGTGTCACCGATGACATCTTTCCATGGTTGGGTTGCCATGCAGGCCCCAACTGCAGAGCTGGACCTTTCATTTTACACCAGCCCAGGGGTGCCCATTCCAGCTTCTGAGCATTTGCATCTGTGTCCTGTGTCCAACAAATAGGGACAAAATAAAAACACAGGTTTTTCCTAACATTTCTGTGCAACCAGAGCCTCAAAGCACTCAGTTAACCACTGCAGCTCTCCTCTCGCTGCAACAGATGTAAGGTGTTTTCAATGAGGATTTTGCACACCAAGGCTGTCCCATAGCTGTGAACAGGCAGATGGGGGTGGCACTGCCCTGCTGTCCCCTTACCCATATCCCCATCCATCCCCAGCAATTTGGGACACGTTTGTGTGCTGTTTCACCATTCAAAAATAAATGAATTTCTGCGTAAGTGATGGGGGAAGAGGGGTTAGAAGAGGGAATGCGGGTGCACGAGCCAAAGCCTTGCTGCAGAATTAGGGCAAAAGTCTGGGCTTGTTTATTCTGATGTAAACCTAGAGTAAACCCATGCAATTTTGTCATTCCCTGCTCTGACGCATTACTGTAAATCCTCCTTTCGTAACTCTCTCATTATTTATGAGCGCTGCCGCAGTGCTACATGAGATCAGGGCACAGTTATGCCTGGCCACGTGCGTGTGTTAAGGACCACAGCGTGTAAGTTTAAGTGGACAAGACAGACAAAAGCAGTCGATCATCTTCGTTTTACAAACAGGGGCATAAGATTACATGATCTGCTTGAAAGCATTCAGGAAGTCAGTGTCTGGTCTGGACAGGAAATGGTTTTCCTGTCTTGAAAAACTTCTCATAATGAAAAAAAAAATAATCCTATTAGACGTTGAGGTGAAGGATTTTGAAGGCAAGAACACACAGTTGCTGTAAGTCCGAAGTTCTGAGCCTTGTGTTGTTGCCTATTTGGGCATCTCCTGCGTGGTGTATGGCCAGGTTGCAATTTCCTTGTCACTGCCTGTGCTCCGCTTGCTGTTGCAGATCAGGTAAATGCAATGCTTTGCTATTGATCTGGGAGTAGAAAAATGACTTTTTGAGCCCCTGAAGGCGATGTTTTCTTCTCCAGTCAGCACCAGCAATGTCTCAGCCCAGGTGCTGCAGGGAGCATCTTTGCTGGAAGCTCTGTATGTACCACTCGATACACAGTACAGCTGAGCAGGAGTCTCGTGAAGAGAAGGAAAGGCAATTAATTAGACTCCAAAGACATGTGTTAGGGCTCAAAATATCCAAAATGAAAGTCGCATTGAGTTTGGCAAGACTTCATGTATTCAAAGCTTGGAACCATACAGTGCCTTCTGCACCTTTCCCCATCGCAACCATCTCACATAATTTCCATTGGGAAATGAAAGCCAGGTTGGTGGTGCAGTGGCATCAGTGTCACATCCCTGTGCCAAATCCTCACCTCTTCTCCCTGCCCTGATCCCAGCAGGGCGCTGCGTTACCAGGGAGCTGAGTGAAGGAACATATGGAAACGTCACGCGGGTATATATAGCAGAGGAGCAAGAATGGATGCTCTGGGGAACAATAAACATTAGTGTATCTGTGGGGGGAAAGCAAGAATTTCAGCTATTTGTGCTGCTTGGCGGGGTGTTTTCTTCACTAGCAAAAAAAAAAAAAAAAAAAAAATTAAAAAATAGATCGTTTACTTGAATTACTCAGTCTGTGAAAGCCAGGAGCCATTCTTAATGTCAAACTTTTTCCCAAAAAAAGGCACAGTAAGAAAGAAAGATGTTCTGAATGAGGACACATTGTGAAAATGAAGTGGCCAGTGTGGATAATTTCAAGATTTCGAGTCTGGTTCTGGTCTATCGTAATGATTGGATACTTTCTTCAGGTTTTAGATAAGGTCTAAATTATAGTGTTTCTACTAACAAAATCTCACAGGTAGCTTTGATTGTTGGTTTTTTTTCCCTCTTTTCCTTTGTTCTTCTTTCTTTTTCTTTTTTTTTTTTTTCCTTTTTTTCTTTTTTATTTCCCTTTCCTTTTCCCTTTCATTTTTCCTTATTTTCTTTTTCCTTTCCCTTTTCTTTTTTCTTTCTCTTTCCCTTTTCTCTTTCCCTTTTCTCTTTCCCTTTTCTATTTCCTTTCCCTTTTCTTTTCCTTTTTCTCTTTTCTATTTCCTTTCCCCATCCCTCTCCCTTTCCACTTTCCCTTTCTTTTTCCCTTCCCCTTTCCCTCTCTGTTTCCCTTTCCACTTCCCCTTCCCTTTTTTTTTTTTTTTTCCCCTCTCCCTGATTATTTCATTTTATATGTAATGAACATTTCATTCTTCTCTGGGTATAAATATTACTCATCAAGGAGCCAGTTCCATGCTCCTCTGCCCTCTGTGTTCTCTCCTTCCAAGGAATGGGGTGCAGTTCCCCAGGGAGGCACCCTGTGCAATGCATCCTGCACCAAAACCCAGACCTGATGCTTCCTATGTATGAGTATTGCAGTGGGTGAAGCTGATTAGGAAACTTCTTGACTCATTCCTGGGCAAGCTGGAAAATGATCCCTGCTCTGTACAGTGAAGGATGTTATCTACCCTGCCCTATAATAAATCGAGAGAGGGGCTGGGGGTTGTCATCTGGTCTGGATTAGCATTGCTCCGCCTTGACAGTGCTCGCCAGGTGAGGACGTGGCTGTTTGGGGAGGTCCCTGAGGTACAAAGGCAGCATTGAGCACCTCCACTTTGGGGAAGGAAAGAAGCCAAGAAAGGAATGGGACAGCTTGCAGGGAATCTTAAATGACATTAATTGAAATCTTATCGCTTTCTTCATCTTAAGGTGAACCCAGGGCACAATAAAGAGCAATTATCTGCCATCTTTCTTCATCTGTCCCAAGTGCGGGGAGGGAAGGGTATATCCATCACTCTTTCTGCCTTTCTACCTTTTTTTTTTTCTTTCCTGCTGCAGACAATGCTATATATTTACAGACCTGTCACCTCTTCAAACCCCTCCTTTCACAGGAGAGCTGAACAAAAGCATGTGAAAGCAACGGAGCTGGGGAAAGAGGGGGCAATAGGAAACTGGAACCAGCGTAACAATGTGGGCTGCAGCCCTCGCAAAGCTGCTGACAGGGCTGCCCCATGCCCAGCTCCAGTGTGCCAGGGGCTCTGAGTCCAAAAGCAGTCACTGTGGTGTTGGAAGGGATCAAGCACAAACAGCTCTCACCACGAAATGTAACATGTGCTGTAGTTGCGGCTGTAGGGAGGAAATGTTATCAAACTGTAATAGGAAAACAAGGCCAAAGCCTAGAGGTCTTGGCTGGTAGAAAGAGGAGCAAAAGGCCATGCTTTGGCCATAAGAAAAGCCGGGTTTCTCTGTTGTTGCTTGCTTCCTTTTCACCTCTGTGTGCCTCAGTTTCCCTCCCTGCGAACGCACAGCCACACCTGTGTCCATTACTCAGAGCCCAAGGGCTGCTATGTGTTGCACAGGTTTGTCCCCAGCACAGCCCGTGTGGTCGGCAGGAGGGCAGGCACAGCTCTGCGTGGGGCCACGTCCCCATCCCCAACCTCTCACAAGAGATGCAGCATTTTTTTTTTACTCCAAGGCCGCGCCGCTCTCTGACAGTAAATCGATGCTACTGTAAACACAGGAACAAAGAAGCCTGCACAGGAGAGGGGGACAGAACAAGGAAAAGGGAGAGATGGAAAGCTGATAAGCAACCAAAGCTGAAACAATGTTGGGAAAAGCTGAATTGCTTCAGCACCTATTCATACCTCTGCTGGAGCTGGTCACCAGCACGTTCCCAAGGCCATCAAGGAAGCGGTGCGAGGGGAGAGCTGAGAGAACTGGGCCCCCAGGGAATGGTTGGGTGGTGTCACACTCTTGTTTGTCCTGTTGCTTCTGCAGTGCATGTGGGTTCCCTTTAGGTCCTCTGGGAGGGAATGCCATGGGAAACTAGGGCTTTATGAGCCAAGAGCCATGGCTTGCTTCTGTCCAGCTCTGCAGTGAAAGAACAGCTTTGGAGCCTGGCATGATTGATTTTGTGATGGTGTCTGGCTGCCTGTACCGAGGGCTCACCACCAAGGTGTGGGTTTTGGGTTTAATCCGTTGCATATTGGCCAACAAAACCACGGGACGTTGTTTAAGATCATGCTGATCAACGTGGCAGGAACACAGGTTTCCACAGGCAGTCATTAGCCAGGGGAGATTCATGTTGGTTAACAGAAATAATTTCTTGTCCAAAAGACTGTTGAGGTGTTGGCACAACTGCCCAGGGAAATGGAGGGGTCACTGTCCCTGGAGCTGTTCCAGAACCTTGGGGATGTGCTACTGAAGGACATGGTCAGTGGGCATGGTGGGATGAGTTGGGCTTGGGCTTGGAGATCTGTGAGGTCTTCTCCAACCTTAATGGTTCCGTGATTCCATGATGGAATGGAACCTGCTTGGACATTTTGCTGGGAACACATGCCATGGAAAATCCCAGCCTTCAATGGAGGCTGCATCTCCCTGGGGGCTTGGGGTTTAAGCATGCTTGTTCTCTAGCTGTTCTTCGGAAGGTTGCATGGAAGAATTTACGTGAATGATCCTGACTGGGGAGAGGGGAGGTCAGTGCATGCAGCTTGGTCCCCAAGCCCAACTATCTAGAAGGAATCAACAGAACAGCACTAAATGTAGTCCCCAGCATGGCAGTGGTTGGGCTTAATGGAAGCACTCAGAGTGCTGGAGCTCCTCAGGTTAAAGACTATGTGTACAGCGAGTTAAAAAAGCAAACAGTGTGAAATTTTGCGTGTGTTTTGCTATAGCTGTCTTCATTTATGAGAAACAAATCGTGTAATGTACCTCTTGCACATAGCTTGTTTATATAGGATGTACTTATTATTCCAGTGGGAGAGAAATCTGGTAGTTGTGATTATCGTTTCTGAATACGTAACCCACATAAGGCATAGAATTTGAATATGATGGTAAAATAGCAGAAGCAGGTTTCATAACTATACATGCGTATCCCTTAGCCATGGGAAACATCAGCAATTTTAACAGGCCTGAAAGGTGGAGGGAGGTGAATTTAATACAGTACAATAGTAAAGGTAATCCCAACAAAAGACAAGCATGGAGCAGTTACCAGAGTCACCACGGGCAGAGACAGTGCATGTTTTGTGTCCAACAATAGCGGCGTACGTGACTTGAAACGCTCCTTCCTTATAAAACCAAATACCCACTGGTTTGGCTTATTAGCACTAATCTTCAAAGGGAAGCACAGAGCTGAGGTTCCCTGAGCTCAGACCTGGGAGCTCGGCTCTGCTCTCTTCACAACGTGCCAGCGTGGCCCACACTGGACCTTGCACACCAGCTTTAACCTCCTGTGTTTCCATCAGGAGTGCCCAAAGCTGTGCAGAGATCTGTCTCTGTTGCGTGGTTTACATGCGAGAGCGCTGCAGTTGAACTTGCACTGAATCTGCAGAGTACATCGGGTTAAATGGACTATTACAATGGCAGGAGCTCATCTGGAACTAATAATTTTTGAGGCCACCAAAAAGTAAAAAAAAAAAAAAAAAAAAAGTTTAAAAAAAAAAAAAAAAAAGGGGGGAAAAAAGGCGTAGGGGGAGGAATGGTGGTGAGTTTGGTGGCCGGTGCCTAAAGCTTCTGCTGCCATCTACTGCATGTGGGTGGCAGCGGGACCGGCTGCGAGCGCGCTCGCTTGGGACTGAGGCTGCAGAAGAGGTTAAAGGCGAAGGATGGGCGCTGGGGGGTGGGAGCTGCACCCAGCTGTGCCCCCAAACCCGGCTCACAGCACTGCAGAGCATCGGGATGGGATGCCACAAACCCCCAGAGCGACGCTCGCAGGGTCGCAGGTCTCAGCCTTGCTCGCTCAGCGTTGCCACCCCTCACCAGGATTTTGGCTCTGTGCTATGGGAGCACTAACAAAGCACTCCCCAGCCTCACTCGAATCAGAAAACCACGGGCACACGGTGGCCAGCATCTGTTTTGCCTCAGAGCGCAGCGCAGAGGCGGGTGCTGGTGGTGGACCCACGCGCTGGAGCCAGCTCAAGCATTACGGTGCTCGCCGGCCTGGCGAGACAATAAAGGGAGCCTGTTTATTTATGATGGCTGGGCTCTAGCAGGTCGCTGGCATGGTCTCCAAGGGCAATGCATTCGAATCCCTTTCTCAATTTTCTCTCTTCCATCTCTCCGGGCTGCCTTCTGTTCTTTGTGCCTATTCTCCCAGGAGATGTGGTCTCGAAACAAATAGCTCACCAGCGCTGCGGCTCTTGGTTGCGAGGTTAAATAAGTTTAGGAGGAAAAGTACATTGGAGATGGTGCTGATCCAAGGGAAGGAGCCAAGCACACCATTGTCTTGAGGAGCTCAGAGCCCGCCGCGGTCATTTCCTGGGTACATCGGCATGTTGGCTAGGAATTGCTGCGAAGTGGAACTGGATTAAAAATAAAGCTGCTCTTGTGACAAAACAAACAACTGGGAATTGGCCTCTGGGCTTCTGTTCCTGGCTTTATGAAGGAGCGCACCACCATAGGGGAAAGGGAAGCTGTGGGATTCACAGAGCCAGGGAGGATGCTTGCAGTCAGGGCAGCCCTGCTGAGAGCATCACTGCAGTGCCTGGGTGCAGGAGGGACCAGGGGACCCTCTGGGCCTGGATGTGTTGTGTGGGAGAGCAGCAGCAGCCCCAGCTCCTTCTCCTGCCGTTACCTTCTGGGATCTCAGGGTTGGGGTAACGCAAAGCACTCAAGAAGCCGTTCTCACAGTGAGATGGGAATGAAAATGTGCCAAAAAAATGTTGAGTGCAGCTGGATCAGGTTGTGAATTTTTTCTCAGAGGGTGTCTGCTTCCCTCCACAGGCAACAGAGAGATCCAGGGAAAGTCAACATTCTCCTTGGCTCCTGGAGCTGTGAAGTTGGGTGATGGGAATGCCACACTTTGTCCACCTTTGCCTCTGACTCTCCATCCCTAAAACACATTCCCCCCCTGCACAGACGGTGTCAGGTGGCAGCTAGCTTCAGGGTGTGTTTATTTGGCTGCCACTCAGCTCACAGCTCCACTCCCCGTTCACTGGCTGTCCTCCTGGCCTTCCTCCCTGCGTGGCTGTCTAGTCGTCATCATCCTCCATCTGGGAAGCAGTGGGATGAGTCCCAGGCAGCCCCAGGCAGGTGCTCACACCAAACAGGAGGTCAGGACCTGGGCAGGGCAATGCTTCCAGGCACTGGGTGAACTCAGCCATGAGGATCTGGAGGATGTGGGCTTCTGAACGCTGACAGTTCACAGGGAAGAAAGAAACAGGTGCCCTAGAAGAGCCTGGGCTGCCGTTTTTCTTGTGTCCCACATTTGGCAGGTTGAGGAGCTTGTGGCAGGGCTGTGATGGTTAGCATGGATGGTTAGCATGGATGGTTAGCACAGCTCTTTCCTTCCCACAGACCGTCCCTTCCCTCCTTAAAGGAGGGGCTGGGCTATCTAGGAGCTCTTGGCTCCCCGTCCTAAATTCCAGCTTGCGTTCTGCTGCGAAATATCCTCAGTTATTTCATCTTTCCTGCCGAGAAAGGCTAAACATAACCGTTTAGGAGTCTGGCACGAGAAACTCGGGTTGCTTACTCAAAAGAGGAGCAGTGAGCCAGACCTTCAGCTGCACTCACTCAGCATCAGAGCGCATCTATTTGGTGAAATGCTTAACCCCCGCCGGGAAGGGCTTCTGCAGTCATAGCAGCACAGAATCATTTGAGTTGGAAAGGGACCTTTAAAGGCCACCTGGTCCAACCCTACTGCGAAGAACAGGGACACCCACAGCTCCATCAGGGTGCTAGCTGGAGATGTCTCTGTCCTCACCATGCACATGGCTGCCATGGAGAGGGAAGTGGGTGCATGGGAACGAGGTGCCACTTCTCGTACCTCCAGGGGGAGCGATCCGTTTCAGCAACGACAGGGAAAAGTCAGCTTCATTCATGAGGAAGGAAGCAACGGGGGAGGAAGGAACGGCTGTTTGTTAACGTTGCCTTAAGCTAAACGTTAATGAAGTGCAACACTTAAGATGCTTGCATGCCTCAGCGACGTCCACCGTGCTCACATGTTGCCTTTCTAATTATGTAGGTTAAAGCATGAGGTATGTGTGAAGAGGCTGCTGCCTGCTCATTACCTCTCTGCGAGTCGTAACTCTGCTTTGCCTGTAGCTGCTGGGGTGTCAGGTGTGCTTGCCAACAGCAATGGGAAAGCAGTGGCATCTTGTGCAGCATGGGAACGGGATGCAAAAAGCTGGTTCAGAGGAACGCTCTGCCTTTTATTGCATGAAAGACTCGGTAATGATTTTGGAAACCAGGAGCTGTTTTATTTACCCAGTCCATTTTTATTATTAAGGAGGGGGCGGGAAAGCAAAAAAAAAAAAAAAAAGAAAGAAAAAAGAAAACAGACAAAAAATTCCTTCAAAATTGTGCAATAATAACACTGCAGAAATCAGTGAATGGAGGAAAAAAAAAAAAAGAGACACAGAGTAGTAATTCAAACAGTACAGTATTAAACATCACTCAAGGAACCTGATTAGAAGTGGAGGCTACTACAGACCTCACCAGGCTGCTTGGAGCCCACCCCAGGGCTGTCACTGGTAGGGCTGTACCAGGAGCCCTGTGGATCCCAAAGTAAATAACTCCATGGTTCCCTGTCTGTTCTGAAGTCCATTTGAAGGAGATTGAAAGTTGTTTTGGGAAATGGTATTTGGGTCTCTCCTGAATGGAGTTTTACCTTTCCACTCGTGAATTGCTGAAGTCTGCCTCTACAAAAAGATTTCACATTTTGTGATGCCACTCTGACCTGAGAACACGAAGGACCTTTACAGCCTCAGCTTGTTGTTCAAATGGACTTAAGAACACCAGCCAGCATCTGCAGTGGGCTCAAACACAGGTACCAGAAGTTTCTCCCAGCCCCTGTGCCTCCCATACCCTTTTTCTCCTTACAGATCCCAACATTTCTCTGGCTTCCCATCATGTCAACCCAGGCCACCTCCCAAAAGGGAAAGGATTCATGTCCCACTGCATCAAGCTACTGAAAAATAAAAGAAAGGAACAAAATATGCATCCACATCCATGTACCGTATGTACACCAGAACCCTCCCACCCCATATACATCTCTGTGAACAAGATTCCGTGCTTCAAAAGTTCATAAAAATATACAATTTACCCAGAACTGCATCTATCCTGCCCATTCCCTGCCTGGAGCTTAGACTTCCCTATTTATATATAAAATACACTAGCCCTGTAAAGTTGCTTTGCTGAGAGCACAGAGGGAATTTTTGCAGTGTGAGGGACTGCCCCACATGTTGCAGTGCAGCGAGCAGAGGTGCAGGAGCTCTGCACAAAGGCAAGGGTTGCACTGCACAAGCCCTCCCTGCATTGCACTGGGGACATTTTTGGAATATGGTATTCTAGCAGACCGCCTCCTGGCAGCGCTCGCAGCATCACAGCACAAAGGAGCCTTTCATTGCAGCCAGAGGTGACCCATCCCAGCCGAAAGCATCCAGCCAAGGGATTGCTGCAGAATGCAAAGTGGCTTCAAGGTTCCCTTTTGGCATCCACCTTCTGCAGCCCTCCCTCAAGCAGTTTTCCCCAGGGGAGCAGAGCAGCAGAATTTCCCCATTACTCACTCTCTGAGGGTACCACCTTGTGGGATACCACGCTGCAGTTCTCGGATACCAGTGCCAGAATTAATATTTGCTTAATGAGGAAGGGATGCAATGCTTTTAACTCTGCTTTCAGCCTCCCCCATCCCTGCTGAAATATAATAAATCTTCTGATTTATATCTATAGGATCGTTTTGCCTCTGGGTCAGGGTCTGCTCTCCTTGCAGCTGTCACTTCAGACAACTTGAGATATACAAGCTGGGTGGATCTACTCAAGATTTTTGCCCAAGAACAGCACCTGACCCTCAAACATGGTAAAAATATTGCAACTTGGCCAGCTTGCTGCTGCTCCTAAAATCTGGTTGTGGTTTGGTCCCAACTCTAGGGGGGGAAGTCTGTCACTGGGAATGAGAACACCAGTAATTAAAAATAGAGTCAGTATTTCTATAGCGTATCAAACCTTGCAGAACCTCAACGCTTTATGCATCTTCAGAAAGTGGAATTAAACGGGTCGGTTGCATATCAAAACATAGTTGGCCTCTCTCGTTTCATCTGTAGGAAGACTACACAGCAAAAATACTTTTGGTTTAAACCAAGGAACAGGTATGACAAGACAGTGTGCTCTATTTGCACTGGCACGGAGCTCCTGGGCTTTGCATATATAGAATATGGCCGAGCGTGAGCCGTGGGCACCCGCTCATATCGCGCTCTTGGGTTGGCAAGTAGTGGGATTGGAGGGGAAATTCACCAAAACAATAACTTCAACGACGGGAAAGAGACATTTCTACTGCTCTGTAGCCAGTATTATGGCCGTAGCACGTGTGGCACGATGAGTGATAGGGATATATTAGAGATATGTTATTCAGAAGCAGAAGGTGCAACCGCAGCTACTTGTAGGAAATGGTGATGAAGGAAAGCAAAGCCCGCTGCGAGACGGGTGGAGATGTGTGGTACCTGCAGCTCTGTGACTGCAGAGCTGGTGGAGGTCCCACTTCCATCCCTCCAACATCTTCACACCTCAAGCAGCAACACAGGGAAAGCTTTCCTGGGAACAACGTGCTAAGGTGGTGGCAATTTGTCACACCGACATGAATTACAGACTGATTACATCACAGCCAGCAGGTCAGCAACTGCTGAGAGACTGTCTTTGAACGAGGGGAAAAATGTGTAAAACGAAGGATTGCTATTCTCATGGCAAGAACAATGGTGGGGATGCCAAGATACTACTGCCTCGCAAGATAAAGTGGCACATGTTCTACACAATAATGTGTACAACGTCTGACGGCTTCAGAAATCTGTTCTCGAGCAGATTTCCCAATAAATTAACACAACAAAAATTCTTTCATATAAAACAAAGTCCAAAGGATTATTTTTTTTTTAAAGTAAAAGCAAAACCTTCAGGGACTATATTACTTATCTCTCTCTACATATATAATCTCCTGAATTTTTTTTTAAATAAATTTATTCTCATCTTAGAAAAATAAATTGAGTAGCCAATTTAGTCAACGGAAAATATCTCACAGACTTAAAAGCATGCCCAGCAAGCATAGCCTTGTAAGACTAAATCAATGTTAAATCAAAGCAATTTGTTACTAAACCAAACTAGTTTGCAATTCACAGTTGATTACTACAAAGTGTTTCTTAAATTTTTTGGCCCATAGAAAAATAACATATTGCAACTCAAAGTGCATTTTTAAAATAAACAATCAACTATTTTTATCAAATAAAATATTTACACCATTTGGTTTTTACAGTCAGAAACGCGCTTTCATGCGATGACCATGGGGACATCATCTGAAAATCCAGTTATCATGGGAGCTTCGTCATCCTCATCTCCTGGAAAACAAACCCGGAGCTCTTTTACACTGCCCTTGGTTTCAGGTTGGATATCAGGAAAAAATTATTCTCTGAAGGAGCTGCACTGCACAGCTGCCCAGGGAGGTGGTGGGGTCACCATCCCTGGAGCCGATCAGGAAATGTGGGGATGTGGCACTGAGGGACGTGGGCAGTGGGCATGGTGGGATGGGCTGGGGTTGGCCTTGGGGATCTGAGAGGTCTTTTCCAACCTGAATGATTCTATGATTCTATGGGACACAGCTGAACCGGCCCCAGAACTGCCCCCAAAACTAGTGCATCAGCATGTTGCTCTTACTGGTTGTTGTATTTGTGATACCCAGGATTTTATGAATTTTCATTAGTAGGGGGTGTTTAAGTGAAGCTACTAACAACATACACCCTGAGACAGGTTTATACTCTTAGAATCAGATCAAACCCATAAGGAGTTCTACACTAAAGATGTCCCAGAGCATGATAAAGGATTTAGGTCGTGTGCTGATCTGGAGTACCTGAGATCCCAATGCATGACCCCAAAAGTTATGCTAGGCTGATGGTTGGACCTGATGATCCCAAGGCTCTTTCCCAACCTCAACGACTGTACAACTCTTTGATTCTACATACCTAAGTCGTCCCCTGAGGAGAAGATGGCCGAGCCCAGGCGGGAGCTGTAGTGGCTGTTGGCGAAGGCGGTGAAGCTGCTCTGCAGCCGGCGGTGCCTCGTGTACAGCACCACAAAGCCAGCCCCCAGGGCCACCAGCAGCAGGAACAGGATGGGGACCACAATGGCAGCCACGTCAGTGGACCTGCCTATTTTAGATTCAGAGGAGTCTTCACCTACAGAGCAGGGAGGCAGGGAAGCACCACTTGTAACCAAAATGACATTTATCCCGCTGCTACTTGTGCTGTGTCCTGAGGGCGTGGGGTTTTGTGGAACAAACCCAACCCAAATACATCCAACTTTTTCATCCTATGACTTCAGGATGGTTTCTTCAATACAGACCTGCTAGGATGCAAAGCCACCAAGTGGCCATCTGTATAATACCTCACTATCTCCTGTTGGGTCCATTTTTGAGGCTATTGTTAGTAGTGTTCATGGAGGAAGAGGGGGCTGTGCCAGTGACTTACCAGCTCCCAGCTCATCGTAGAGAAGCGTGGCCGGCTCCCCACACATCTGCCCACCATACAGACACCTGGCCCTGACTGCAAAGGAGTAGTTGTGACCTATCTTCAGGTTGGAAACTTTGAAGAAGTTCTCGGTGGTATTCCCAAGATAGGCCGTGCGGTTCACCAGGCTGTCAAACATGAGAACCTCATAACCCTGAGTGGGGCAAAAACAACAACACATGTCAGCAGGGACTCTCAGAGCATCCTGTTGTATTTACAGGGTAATGTCGGGAGCCCTGCAAGCAACTCCCCTCCCAGCATTAATGAAATGCTGCCTGTAGGATGGGGGAGAGTGCCCCTTACCCGGCTCTCATTGAAATTGCTTTCCTTTAACGCCAAACTCTTCCAAAAGAGCAAAATGTGGTCATTTTCTGCTATAATTTTTAAGGCATCTGGTGCAGAGAGCGGAACTGCAAATGAGAGAAAACAGCAGGAAGGTTAGGTTTGGTTAGGAGTGCCACTTGTTTTCTGGTTGAGAAGCAGCAAGGGGGGCGCTTCCAAAAGGGGCAGGGGGCTTTATTTGTCAGCATAGCACAGGCTGTGCTGGAGGGGGGGTATGGCTGGTAGGATCTGCTGGTGGGTTTTACAGTAGGATGGCATTTCGTATCAATACTTCTTCCTTTACCTGTGCTAATCATCATGCTGGATTCTTTGCTCATGTTTCCCAGTTGAACAATCACGTGGTATTTGCCTCCTGGTTCGAGCTTCTTAATGGTGTATTCCACCGTGCTGTTCCGTGTTTTCACTTTGTAGATTTTATCTGTTTTTCTTACTAAATCTTTAACTGCAACAGCGTACAACTGAAGGGGAGAAAAGGCAGGCACAGTGAATGACAGATCTCACTTTCCTGCAGACTCACGAGCAATCTCATGCAATGTTAGGACATCAGACTGGGGGGTAAAGATGGCATTAAGGCATGCCTGTACTCTACAGAAACCTGGCAGATAGTCAGACTTTGAGCCCCTTGCTGCACAAGCTGGAGCCCTGCCTGAGATGGCTATTTACAGATAGACAAAATGCAGTTGCTGGGACTTGTGTCCCAGATGAGGGGCTCAATCTCTTCTCCCAGGTAACTAGTGATAGTACAAAAGGTAAAGGCCTTCACTTGCAGCAGGGGAGGTTCAGTTTGGACGTTAGGAAAAACCTCTTCTCCAAAAGGATGGTGATGCAGTGGCACAGCTGCCCAAGGAGGTGGTTGGGGTCACTGTCCTGAACAGCAGGGATGTGGCACCTGGGGACATGGTGAGTGGGCACGGTGAGGATGGGTTGGGGCTGGGCTTGGTGATCTGAGAGGTCTCTTCCAACCTTAATGGTTCTATGATAAGGGCAAAAGGAAAATTGCAGATTGTATTTATCAATGAGCAGAGATGGAATGCAAGCCAGTGCCATGTCAGAGTTTCTACCATTTCCAGAAAGATTTAAACCTTTGCTGCTAAAGCCTGGGGACCAGCTTAGGAGGGGTAAGTTGATGATGGGGCAGGGATCTGTCTGTGAATCGGGGCTTTGTGTGCAAAGGAAGAGGAGAAGGCTCTGAGGTCCTACCATGTCCTGGTCAGGTGAATCATAGGGAGATTCCCACTTGATGACGGCGAAGGTCTTGCCTGTGAGCACTGCATGGAGGTGCCTCGGGGGCAGCCGGTTGTCTGGGATCATCTTCACCACGACGTAATCAGATGGTGGCCCTTGGTAGGGAGACATCACACGGACCTTGAAGGGACGACCCAGCAGTTAGTGCGGTGCTTTCAGGCTTTAGTGCCAAACCCAAGCCCATCGCGAGGGTGGGAGGGGATCAGAAAAGCAGCCTACCAAGAACAGGTACTGCTCGTCCCGCTGCACGATGACAGTGGCATTGTGGAAGGTTGTGGTGGTGTTGTGAGGGCTCCGGTACAGCTCCAGGAAGGACGTGGCATAGAAGATGCCATAGACCTGCAGAGGAGAGGACAAGAGGGATGGAACAAAGCTTGTCATGGCACGGAGCTCCCACCCAAACCTTGCTGTGCTGCTGCTCTTTAGGGATTTTTTCCTCCTGGGTTCAAGTTTAGCTCTGGTCTGACAATCAGGTTGCCCAGCAGCCCTCTCCTTAGATTAAGGTCCTCATCTGAGGAACCTGCTCCCACATCCATCAGTTAGATGGCCGCAGGAGCATCATGATGTTATCTGTATTTCAGCCACTTCTCTATGTAACAGCAGCTCAACCAACAAACAACAAAAAGCCTTTCTGTGCCAGTATGGAAGTGGCAGCAAGCACTTTTCCTTACATTTTTTTACCAGAAATTTTTCAGGGTTTTTGACCTCAGCCCCAACAAACAATCCCGTTCTAAAATGTCTTTTTTTCTAAGCTATGATTCAGACCCCATCCCAGTGAGTGAGAAAGGAGAGCCTCAGGGCCTTACAACATCCCTCGGTCCGGTCCAGGTGCACTCCACTGCTGTCTGGTTGATGGCTCTGGCCTTGAGACTTGGTGGGATGGGTCTCGTCCCGCTGGTCACAACATGCACAAAAGACAGAGGGCTGTCACCCAGCTCTGTCTTAGCCCAAGCAGAGATTTCATACGGGGTCTGAGCTGTCAGGTTGGCCACTGAGCAAGGAGAGAGATTCGCACTGTTAGGTGAGGCACGGTGGAAGCATCGGGAAATGGTCAGCAGCATTAAATGGTCTCAGACAGGATTGTCTCTCTCTTGGTTTGTGTTGTCCTTCATTCTGATTAGTTTCCTTTGCACGGAATCACCTGGGTATCTAAGCTAGTTTTGCTTGCCCGTGTTAGGATGCTTTCCCAAATCTCGACTGTGCATGTTAGTTATTCCTCCAAACCCCAAATTAAGCTGATTAACAAGGACACGCACTGTAGACAAGCCCAATAAACTGTTGACCTTTTGCAGAATCAATAAACAAAATCCCTGTGATGAGAAAAGGCCAGTGCATCTCTAGGGAATAAATCCCAAATCTGCTTGAAATCTCCACACTCTAAGAAGAGAGACCAGAGTTTTACCAGTCTGTCCTCTCAGGATTTTCTCTTAACATACTCAGCTGAGTTGCAGTGACAAAAAAAACCCCAACCCTGTAGCTGTCAGTAAAACCCTCCATTTGGGGCTGACCAAAGCAAAACTTTACATCTAAACAATTTACCTTTTTGGACTGACTTTTCTCCTTCTATGGTCAGAGTTCTTCTTTCCTGCCTGTGTGCATCAAATGTCCAGCAGATGTTGACAACGTAACCGCTGACCTGTCAAGCAGTGATGGCACACGATACGAACTGACGTAAGTTCAGCTATTTTGGATGCAGTGAAAGAGTCATCACTTATGTCTTTAAGTCATATTTTCCATCCTAATTAAGACAGCTGGGACAGCTGATGAGTAGTAATTGGGAATGGAATAATTAGTTTCAAAATATGATTGCAGTACTACACTGGGTGGTAGTTTATCCCATCCAGTATTTACCACTTACCCAACTTTTCTGTTATTGATGTTTCAGAAGTAAAGAGTAGAATTTTACCTTGATATTAGTATTCATTTTTAGACTGAAGCTTATGGAGTCTTCAGTGTAGCCCTCAATGCGTATGACAGGTGGAGGAATGACTGGAAGGAAAGGGAGAAATGGTTGTTATTGCAATCCCAATAAACTTCATAGAAAGTCCTGATGGCTCTTCTACCTCTGCTTTCCAACTATCTCCAATGATCAGGTTCTCCCACATTTCACACAATCAAGAATTCTGCATTTTTAGTAGCACGATGTTTTCTTTCCTTTCTTTGTCAACGCCGTGAGCGTGCACTTTTATCTAACAAACTAGAAAGCAGACAATTCTGACATCAGAATATAGACTAGGAAAAAGTCTTGTCAGGAATACAAATGACTTCAAAAGGCTTATCAAACAGCACTTCAGAGGGAAACAATTTATCGTGTTGTTTGGGTTTACCTACTGTCAGACTGCAATGCTGCAACACTTTCTGGGAACCTCAGTAGTCTTTTAGTGCTCTAATCTACCTGAAATGCAGCAGCCATCACAATCACAAGCAAGAAGATGAATTAGCAAGCATTCTCTCAATGAGTGATGCTGGAAGAGCTGGTGGAGGTGCATCCTGCCTAGCCCAGCATAGGACCTACATGAGTCAATGGCAATCCACCTTTGAGCCATGTATAGCAACATCAACTGGAATAACAGCACTCACCTTTGCCTTTTATGGTGGTTATGGATTTAGAGATGCTCCAATTTCCCACTCCTCGGCTGGTCACCGCAGCAACCTTCCAAATGAGGGGGTCAGTTAATGTGAATGAATGTCACCAGCAATACATGATGCAAACAGAGAGAGGTGAGAGCAAGGTTATGGACACGGCGGAGCTCAGGGAAAAGGACTTTGAAGCAAACAATAGCTAAATTACTTGGCAATAAAATGCTTATTACAGAGATAAAGCAGTCTACTTTAAGTACTTTAAAGAATCTAAATGGAGGAAGGGGCATCCTCTCTGCAGATAACTACTCTCTTATAAAATCCTATAACCATGGAACAGAATGGATCAGCCCCAGTGTAGGTAAGAATCATGCTTGTATCCACAGGTACCCATGCTCATCCTTCACGTGGACACTGGCAGTGTACATTCCCCAGGGCTGGCATGCTTTCACTTCTTATCCATTCTATCTGCAGTCACCCAGCCTCTCCCACATGTGTGCCTTCTCCACACCTACCTGCTGCTCTTTGCAGTCATTCAGCCAGGAGCAAATTTATCTCTGCCCCAGATCTGGAGCAGTTGCAGTGACACTGGAATGGGCAATTGGTAGCATAGATTTCATAACACAGCCTGGCCACTTGGGTGGAGGAACGAACCAAGGGGCACAGCTCTGGTCTTAAATCTATACACACTGTCAGCGCAAATGCCAGCACCCCACTGAGGGCTGATATTAAAAGGCTGGATTTTAACATCATACTTTTTCAGCAATTAGTTGGCTGCACAAGACTAGAACTGCCTAGCAAACAGTAACGAGGTCGTGCAGAACTCTCCTATAGACTGAGCTCTGAAGATGCTCACCCGAACTGTGTACAATGTGTTGACCTGTAAGTTCTTGATCTCAGTGTAGTTCTTGGTGGTTCTAAGGGATGACCACTCCTTGGATCCACTGCTGCTGTATTCCACCTAGAAGCACCAAAACTGGGGATGAGGACTCCAGGGTCAACAATTCTGTAGGTCTTTATGCCAAAATGTCAGCAAAAAGAATTAATCAAGCTTAGAAAGGAAGCCAGAGAGAAAATTATGGTTTTGAGGATTGTGTTGCTGTCTACAGCCCCACAACGTCGCTCTCAGCAGATTTCCTCCACTAACCATGTCCCTCCAACCCCCTGCAGATGGCCGTGCTCAGAACAGCAGCTGGACTCACAATGAATTCCCGTATGAGGCCATGGGCGTTCACAGGAGCACTCCAGCTGCACAACACCACCCCCTCAGCTTCTTTTTTGAGGGCCAACTGCAGGTTAAAGGGAGCATCCGGCACTGTGGGAAGAAGCACAGGCATTAGGTTTGGTCAGAGCTGTCACCTGAGGAGCAGCAATAGGAGGGCAGGGTCTGCCAACAAAGCACCCTCACTCGGCCAGTGAACCCTTCTAGTGATAGCAGTGATGCTAGGTGTGCTGGTTCATTGGGTTTTTTTTGAACCCCTTCCTTAACCCAAGCTCCAGCTAAAAGCACACAGCTCTGCTTACGTCCTTCGGGCACCCGCAGGGTGATGAAGTCGTTGGTATTGTAGACTCTGCTGAGACACTGCACCTGCACCTTCACCTGGTAGGTGCAGTCAGGCTTGAGGACCTTCAATACGCTGCTGGTTTTGTTGCTGTGGGTTTCCAGAACCTTCCAGATGCTTTCTCCAACCATCCTGCACGAGATTCAAACCCCTTTGGTCAGGGATGTACTTGGTGACAGAGGGGGACATGTAATCTCCTTGTATTTTAAGAGCTTGCTGCTTAGATTTCTGAGCAGCAAAGCCCATAACCAGCTTGGAAAGCTGTTGCAAAGTCAGAACTAAGTGTAGCTCGGTGCTTCATTGGCACCATCACTATCCTCTGAGGTTTGCTCTCACTGCTGTGCTCTAATTTCTTGACTTTGTTCTCATTGTTAGCAGTCCCACAAAGACCCAAGCAGAAACAGAACACCCAATATGCCCACATTTCTGTAGAGTAAACAATCTGAAGGAAACAAAGACAGCTTTTCACAAAGGTCCCCTAGCTGCAGCTATTTTGGGGCTGCTTTGCAACCAAGCATTAGAAGATTTTCCAACTAGAAATAGATTGCAAAGCTCTGCCTTTTGAAATCTGATTCAGTACAGGGCATTGCTGTAAACACAAGTGCTGATCACAGTGAGGCAGTGGGGTACCTGTAATACACGTTGTAGACACAGGAGGTCGAGGACATCTTCTTTGGCCGAGCCCACGTCAGGGTGATGGCACCAGAGAAGTCAGCCGTCCACTGCAGGTTCTGTACCTTGTACACAATGGTGTCATCTACAACAGAGAGAGTGAGGCTGCAGGAGGGAATTCAGCCCTTTGCCCAGAACAGGAGTTCAGTTCCACTGCCAATCCACGGAGGGAGCATTGGCACTGTGCAGATGAGGGGTGTAATGTAGGTGGGGTGGGCAGTGCAGAGTAGGACTGTAACCCTGATGCTCCTGCTTCTCCCCAGAACATTTTGTAGTTGCCTTTGTGTTGCTATTGCCCAAAGAAATAAAAAGCATGGCTGCTGATGAAATACTCTTTATCAACATTTCAGAAGTGTATCGACGCAGGCTAAGTCGCTGCCCTGCTTGTTTGATGAATCTGGGCTGTCACAGACTCCCCACCCAGGCCCCTCTTTGCATGGTGTCACATCTCGCATTCCAAAGCTGAGGCTGGGAAGCAGGGCAGAGCTCTGGTGCAGGTTTCCAGGGGAAAACAGATGGTTTTCCCTGGGTGTTCATTCCCCATGAATCTCAGTAGTGCCTTCCCCCAACCTCTCCCAATCAATATTTAATTAAAGCACTAAAACCTGGCTGATGCTCAAGCACTGAGCAGCTCCGTAGGACCATGCTGAACCTCATGGCTGCACACAGGCAGCAACTGATCATGGTCATCTGCCCAGGGGTGATGGTGGAGAGGTGCAAGCTGGGTCACCATATAAAGGAGCACAGGGCTGGGGACAGTCCCTTCACCCATGGGCCGTGTAAAATGGACAGCTGTGCTTCCTTGCATCCTAAAGCTGGTTTGTGTGTCTGAAATTGTTGGAGCACAAAATCTCAGTGCAGAAGCTGGCTGGCAAGTTTATCCCAGCTGGTTAAGAATGGGCAAAGAAGCAATCTGGACATAACGCTACATCCAGGGTGTGTGAATTAAAAGTTGTGCATGCAGGAGAGCTCACATGCATGAAAATACAGAGCAGGGAGGTGGGTCAGACTGCAGCTCACCCGTGCAGTTCCTCTCATCGCTGCCATCGGAGCAGTCCAGGTACCCATCGCAGCGTTCAGTCACCAGCAGGCAGGCCTCCCCATCCTCACAGCGGAAGCCCTGGGGGCACGACAGCGAGCTGTGTGTTGCTGCAAGCAGAAAGGATGCAGGGCTCAGTGAAGGGAAGGTCCCTGCAGGAATGGGGCTGGGTGCTGGCGTAAAAGCAGGAATGATGCATGGATGGAGCACAGAGTGCCATTAACTGTCCTATCTCCACTTTGCTGCATGTTCTGGCTTGATCACACCCACCATCAGAAGGATCCAGCAGGGAAGTGGTGGAGTCACCATCCCTGAAGGTATTTAAGAGATGTGTGGACATGGTGCTTAGGGACGTGGTTCACTGGTGGACTTGTAGTGTCACATCATGGTTGGATATAGAATGCTGGGTCATGGTTGGACTTGTAGTGCTACATCATGGTTGGGCTTGATGATCTCATGGGTATTTTCCAGCCTAATGGCTATGATTCTATAAAATTAATAGCTGGACTTCTAATGGGAAAAAAAACCAAAACATTGGCATGTGGGGCTTTTTTTCCCATTTTTACTGCCAGGATTCCACCAGCATCAACCCTTCCCATCCCCTCATAGAGCATCCCAAGGGATGGAACCAGACAAGATGCTCTCAGCCCCACACTCACGGCAGTTCCTCTCATCGGTGCCATCCTGGCAGTCCCGCCGGCCGTCACAACGCTTCCAGTTGGGGATGCATTTGTGCAGCTGCTGGCATTCAAACTCGGCCCTGCTGCACCGGCCGCGCGGCGCTGGGGGGCTGGAACTCACATTGGGGTCTGCGGGTGGGAGAAGCGAGGAGAGAACCCAGCAGCACCGACAGCGGTCCCAACTTCACTAGATGGCATTGGTCCCGGTTCCACTAGATGGCAATGTCCTCCCATCTAGCAACTAGCTGGGCTGCCTGAACCATCCTCACTGCTGACTGCAGAGGGCTGGGAAAGCAACCGCTCTGCAGCCTTTAGCGCAGGTGTGAGCTGAAAAGCCACCCCAGCTCCCTCCCCTCTATGTGCCCAGACGTGATAGAGGAGGAGTGGGGTGAGGATGCTTACGGGAGGTGGGACAGGCGTCCTCGTCGGAGCCGTCGGCGCAGTCGCGGTACCCATCGCACACCCAGCTGTTGGTGATGCAGGCGCCGCTGCCGCATCGAAAATGGTTGGGGAGGCAGGTGGGAGGGATGGCGGTGGTGATGGGAAGGACTGGAGAGCCTGAAAGACACCGGACGGGGTGTCAGAGCCCCACCAGCAGAAGGGAGTGGGGAAGGCAAGGCAAGACACGCGGTGTTATCTGGATCTGGATCCCAACTGGGATTTTCAGACAGGCAGAAGGTAAAGATGTGTGAGAGCATGCACACAGCCCATTCGTGGGTGATTTTTAGAGCCCCAGAGCTGGTGCAGGATGCTGGGGTGCAGCCTCGGTGCAGCATCAGGGACCCTCACCCTCGCACTCCTTCTCATCCGACCAGTCCCCGCAGTCGTTCTCTCCATCACACTTCCACTGGTTGGGGATGCAGTGCCCGTTCCCACACTGGAACTGGTAATACCGGGAGCAGTTGGGAGCATCCGTTGGGTTTTCTGACCAGGAGAGAAGAGTTCTCTGAGCTCCAGTGCTATCTCAACAGCCTCTAACACAGCCAAAGTACAAGAACGGGGCATTCCCCCAGAATCCCCCCAGCATTTTGGGCTAGATCCTTTCTCTTCCTCTCCAACTCCCCCATTTCTCACATCTATCACTGCTCTGTTGGCAACATTATAATGCATTGCACTGGGTTCAGCCAAACAGCACCTACGGTCACAGAGCCAGCAGTAGAATTCATACAGAGCACAGCAGAAGCAGAGAAGCAAGCCCTGCAGCTCTCCAATGAAGGCACAGCTGCTTTGCCTGGCTGCGCACAGCTCCTAGTGCTGCCCAGGGAACACTGATAAATATTGAACTTGGCTGTGAGCTGCCTGTCTGCTTTGGGCTGGGAATCTGGAGGCAATATAGTCCCACCAGACTCACTCAACCACAACATGTGCCCGCAGATCAGATGTGCAGTGTGCTGCAGCTCATCTACCTGCAGAATGATGCTGATTCCCACGCAAGACATTGCAAAGTGAAAACAGAACGGTGCACACACGCACATACATAGATGCATGGGTAGGTACAAAGAACATGGAGCCTGTTCCCTGTGCTCCTGGTATCCAAAGGAGTAAGAAGCCATAATGACAAGGACCTTGAGGTTTTGCTCACCACAGCTTGCTTCATCTGAGTAATCACCGCAGTCATCCATGCCATCGCACTTCCACACCAGGCTGATGCACACCCCGTTTGCACACTGGAAGCTGAACTGGTCACAGGTGCGGTGGAACTCGGGCTCCTGGGCTGCACGGGAGGCGTGGGGGGAAAGATCAGTGTGGGGCTGGAGGGGAGCTGTCATGGACTTTTGAAAGCATAGTATTATAGTCCAGGACCACTGCTTAGGAGACATGGCAGCTTTGTGGCACCCTCCCCATACCTGTGGTCTCCACTCTCCAGGCCTCCCTGTACAAAGTGCCTTGAGATGCAGAACACCCCACTCACCGCATCCCGCATAGTTGGCATCTTCATCAGAGCCATCCTCACACTGGATGTCACCATCACACACCATGGAGTGGGACAAGCACTGCTGCCAGTTCTTGCACACGAAGTCCATGTAACGGGTGCACAGGGGAATTTCTGGGGAAAGTTCAAAAGGAGGGGATGGTACCATGGCAGGCACTGCCTGCAGAAAGGCCACTGCCATTTGCACAGAGCCGAGTGAAACATCCAGATTTCACGGACTGTGCACTGCCCTGCACAGCCTGTCCTCACTCAACAACATGTCGCAGCACACATAGCTTGGCACGGGCACCAGAAGGATTCGATCCTCCTTATGCAGCACCTCTTATTTGCCTTTTGCAGGTGCTCAGGGAGCAGCCCATTTCCTCAGTACCAACATTAACAGTACCAACACGGGCACACCTCTCAGCAGCTCCCAGCACTCACCGCAGCCCTGCTCATCTGAGCCGTCGGCGCAGTCGGTGATGCCATTGCAGTGTTTGCTGCTTGAGATGCAGGTGCCATTGGGGCACTGGAAGCCATTGCACTTCTTTTCTGAAATGAGAAAAACATGTTGCCAATTTTCTTTTCAGTACCCAAAGCACAGCCCCTATCCCCTTTCCCCTGACACCTATTGGAAGGGATGGGAGTTGGCTGCAGCTCTCACAGGGTGCATTTGGAGACACGTACCGCAGATGGTGGGGTCCTCATCGGAGCCATCCTGGCAGTCAGCATCGCCGTCACAAGCCCAGCGCTGTGGGATGCAGTGCCCATTGAGGCACTGGAAGCTGGAGGCCTCACAGGTACGGAACACTGGTGGGAGCAGAGCAGGGAGGGGTCCATTTCTCTCCGTGCCATATTTGCTCACAAACCCTCTGCACCCCAGGGATGGCTTTCAGAGCGCTCCGAGTGCTCTACAGATTTGGGAGGCTCTTTGAGCACAACCCTTGGTGTGTGCCAGTACATATGGCTGTGGTCATCTTAGGATGGCAAGAAGTGGCACAGACAGCAAGCAAACCTTGGTGGGGTGTAGGGTCCCTGTACGGGGACCACAGGGTAGGGGAATCACTGGTCAGAAGTTTTGGAAATGGTCTGGAATTAGAGCAGGCAAAACTTATTTGTGTGGCCAATGCAAATTAGAAATCCCTTTGGGTTTCAAAGGGCTCAGGGTCTCCCTTGGGCTCCTTTCACCCAAGGATCTGCTGCAAGGTGTGCTGGTTGAAGCTCAGCATATACCGTGGAAGTTCTTTACAGAGAGAGTGGTGAGGTACTGGAACAGCTGCCCAGAGAGGTTGTGGATGCCCCGTCCCTGGAGGTGTTCAAGGCCAGATTGGATGGGGCCCTGGGCAGCCTGCTCTAGCATTAGGTGGGATGGTTGGTGGCCCTGCATGTGGCAGGGGGGTTGGAGATTCACGATCCTTGAGGTCCCTTCCAACCCTGGCAATTCTGTGATTCTGTGATTGCTTTAGAGACAAATACCACTCTCCAGCCAAGCGAGCACTCAGTGTTATCAACGAGAAAAGCAACCTGCAGCTTAATTAAATGGCATGCTCGTGAATTTCACATTGGCTTGTGACACGTGCCTGCAGATATTTCAAAATGCCAGAGTTTCATGGCAGTAATATTCTATTAGGTATTCAGTGTGAAATGTAATTATTTCAGATAAGAGCAATAAATACAGCCAGTAGAGTCAGATGAAATGTTTCTCAAATAACTGTGATCCTCTTAGATAATTTCAACTTCAGGCTTTACAAACCTGAGATGCTTTTTGAAGTAGGTTCTGTTCCAGGAGAAATTCTCTCTGGAGAAATCCATACGAGAGATAAGTGATACCAATATAAATTAAACCTCCTTAGACAGCAACGTGCATGGAATGCCAACAACCACAGCCCCCCGAGCATTGCTATGCACCTCGTGTGCTGGAGGCACATCTAACATCCTCTAATAGAGGATGCAGGAGCTCAGCACAGCAGATGTGATCCCCCAGGGGCTCTCGTGAGTCCCATCAGCACCCAAAGGTCAGCTTCTATCCTGTGCATTGCTCTACAACATGGCCATGTGCCTTTCACTGATGGCCTTAAGCTCTCAAAACTCCATCCTCCTCATGCAATGCTTGAGATTTTGGGATTTTTTTGAGTGGAAAAGACCAATACATTGTTATGAGCTGGCTCTTCTGGTGGGTATGGGGCTCCATGTGGGTGTTAACATCAGGAAACTGCTTTGGGATGTTGCTTTTACACTGTGGTATTGAGGATGGCTGAGGGCTGTGACTGTCAAATGTAGTAAGACAATGAGGCTCATGGCGCAGGGCTTGCTGTGCCAAGGTGTCAATCAGGAACCAAAGTATTTCTTCAGATTTCAGCAAAAAAAGAGAGCAAATCTGCCGCGTGTGACTCCCACAGGCTTGGCACTTGCTTTACATTCCCAAATCCATTGAGAACAGCAAGGCTGCTACGAAGAGGACCCACTTCCCAAGCTGAACCTGCCTCTCTTTTGCAGCTTCTCCACCATTACTGAGTCTGAAGGAAATGCCAGTTTTCTGCAACGTGTTTCATGGCAAGAAAATGGTCAGAGTTCAGGCTCCAAAATGAGATCAGTGCACACTGCCCTGTCTGTTGCCTGCCTGCAACAAAGGAGCCCATTCTGAACACAAGGATTCTTTGGCTGCCTGGCAGCCACAGTCCCACTTCCCTATTCAGCACGGCCCCAAAGGCACAGCCGGCACCGTGCCATGATGCACCTCGGGCTGCTGGGGGTGTGCTGGGAGCAGCCAGTGCTGCAAAACTGGTGCAGAACTGCTCTTACAAAGCCAACCAAACGCAATTCCTCCAGTGCAACCTCTCCAATGCAAAACCTCCAGTGCAGTCCCTCCAGTGTAGTCCCTCCAATGCAACTCCTCCAAAGCAACACCTCCAGTCCAACCTCTCCAAAGCAACACCTCCGATACAACACTTTGAATGCAACAATTTGAACACTACTGGGAGAGGCTGTGAGCCCATAAAGAGGGATGGCAGTATGTTATTGATCACGGCAAAGTGCTTACTGGTGCAGTTGGCTTCATCAGACCAGTCCCTGCAGTCATTGTCATCATCACACCTCCAGGAGAGCCGAATGCACATCCCTGAGCTGCAGCTGAACTCGTCTTTTCTGCACTGGTGAGCATCTGCAAAGAAGCACAGACAGCTGTCAGATGAGTTTGGGGCCTAGGGAAAAGAGGAGGAAAATTTCACACGGGCTACTGACCAGGGAGAGGAGGCTGATAGTTCAGAAGCAACACTGAGCAGCCCACGCTGCCATGTGCCTGCTGGATGGTTGCCCAAGGACAGCCTTTAATCTCAACCAAATATTTGGCTTTGGGTCAGGGGAGGGCCCAAGGAGCAGGGCAGGATGATAACAGCACAGAACCTCCCTGCCAGACTGCAGCGATGGGGGAAATCACTGCACATCTCTCATCTCCTGCAGTGATAGGAGGAGGCAGCTGTTGGCTGGGGCTAACAAAAGGAATCTGGAGCAGCACTGCACTGCCCAACAGCACCAGGCTTTGGTCCCTCGCGTGAAGGCTGGGAAGGAGGAGGCACGCAGCAGAGCAGCTCACCGCAGTGACTCTCATCGCTGTTATCACCGCAGTCGTCCTCCAGGTCACACTTGTAGGACAGAGGGATGCAGGTCCCCGATTCCCGGCAGCGGAACTGAGTTTCGGCATCACACACAGTGGTGGCTGATGGGGAGAGGAGGAGGTCAAGGTGGTGCTGGAAGGATGGATTGTGCTGATCCATCATGAGTGAAGCAGAGAGGGGAGCACACTGCTGAGAGGTGCTCAGTGCAGCCTGCAGGGTTATTACTGTAGGTGCATGTCAGAGCTGGGGATCAGGACTAAGGGCATCCCACCCCACTGCTGCTTGCAGACTGGGAGTGATGTGACCCAGGCAGAGGATAGAGGGGGAAACACTGCAGGGTACAGCTCACCCAGCCAACTTGAGATTCAGTTCCTAGGGCAGGAACTGCACTCTGAACACCTCTTGCTCCCCATGACTACAAAGGGAGTGTGGGAACATCAGCTCAGATGCAGTGCTGATGCAGCAGACATCTAAATTGGGATGGGCAAATGCCACCATGGGACACTCACGGCAGTTCTTCTCATCGCTCATGTCCCCGCAGTCATTGTTGTTGTCACACTGCCAAATGCTGTTGATGCAGTTCCCGTTGGAGCATCTGTACTGGTTTGGCAGACACGTGTTTTCTGGTGCAGAGGGGAAAAACAAAAAGAAGCTGGCGTGAGGCATGACGCCGTGTTCTTGGATATCAGATGCACTCCTTGTCCCAAGGGCAGCTGGGAAGGTCGTCAATGGAAGAAGCTGCCACCTCTAACGACAGGAGCAGGAACCAAGCCTGGTGTTACCTTCCTTCACGCAGGTGTTGTTCTTCATGCTGTAGCCATGAGGACAGTCACACTTCACCTCCCCTGAGGGCAGCACAGTGCTGGAAACATCCTCAGGGCACTTGCAGCTCCGGCCATTGTTGGACTTGGGCAAACAGAGCAAGCTGCAGGGGTGGGCAATGCAGGCATTCTGTCCTGGCACCAGGGAGGAAGGGGACACCATCAACAGGGGCTGTAGGCAAGCAGGAAGCCCCATCCCACCCCCATCCCAGTTTGAGGTTGCAGCCCCGTGCTTCTGCAGGCTAGGGAGGTGCTCTGTCAATCATAGTCCACTGCTTGGTGATGCAGCTCAGAGACCCCATACAGCACTTGGCATGGAAAGCCATGGTCTGTGACCTGAGCTATGGGGTGGGTGCCTGGATCAATATCCCCAACAAAGATAATCTTGTGCTCTTAACTACCTGTCGTCTTTCCTCTGTAGAAGATTTTCATGTCCATGATCCCGTTTAATCGGCCGACCAACGTCTCCATCCTTGAGCCACTGTTTTTAGACGCCCGGAAGATGCTCAGCTGCGACCAGTCATTCCAGTAGATCTCGTTCTGAAGGGCACACACTGCTAAGCACTAAAGCACCTGAGCACCCACAGCCACAGGGCAGCAGAGTGAAAATCCCTCCCAGCCCACAGGGAGGATGATGAGGAAGACACGGACTGGGATTTGAGCAGGAGTGGAAGCAGGAGTTGCTAGGTGCAGGAGTTTTGGGGAGCATGTCCAAAGCAGAAATAGATTGAGCATCGTGCTAGCTCCTTCCCACCAAACCCAGTGTGCTAAGTGCTCCCACCGAGCAATGGAAATGTGGACAAAGTGGAAATGGCTGGCTGCAGCAATACCTTAAATACAGCGATGGCATAGGGGTGTGGGAGGCTGTCCAAGATGACAGATCTCTGCAACCCATTGAAATCCACCCTCTCAATCCTATCCATGTAAGCCTCAGTCCAGTAGATCCACCGGTCGTCCACAGAGATGCCATTGGGCCACCGCACACCTTCTGAGACGATGCAGGCAGCCGAGGAGCCATCCATGTCACTTCTGTAAATGCCAGGCCTGGAGTCTCCCCAGTCCGTCCAGAACATCAGCCTGCAACAGGCAAAGAGCTTACCAGCAACAGGAACAGCATGGCTTGTCACAAGGGAGCGGGTTATCAAGCAGAGACGGGTTATCAAGCAGAGACGTGAGCGCTTTGCACTCCCTGTCTCTTGCAAGATGTGCCTTTGGGGAAAGGAGCTCTTTGCAATTCAAATGAGAGCAGCGTTGGATCTGCGAGCAGAAGGCAGGTTTACTGAGCTGCAGTCTGTGGGGCACGAGTGCAGCTGGAGGTTACCTAGCCATGAGCTGCAGAACTGGATGTTGAGGTGTTGTCATGCTCTGCTGGCCATGTGCACACAGCCAGAGGCAGCTCAAGTCTAGCAGTGTGACATCAGCGTCACGGCATTGGGGTCCTCATCGCTCCCTCCTAGCACTGAAACTGCTGCCCAGAGAATCTGTGGATGCCCCATCCCTGGAGGTACACGAGGCTATGGATGGGGCTCTAGGCAGCCTGATCTGGTGGGGGCAAGCAGCCACTGGCAGGGGTTTGGAACAAGATGATCTTTAAGGTCTCTTCCAACCCAAGACATTCCATGAATCTGTGATAAGCCTTCCAGGCAGCATCTCCCCCAGGTTCCCCCCAGCTGTGTCTGTGGCATTGAAGGGGAGGGCTTGATCTGCATGGTACAAGGGATCTGACTGCAGGTGAGGGATCGTTGCTTACCCTTCTCGGGGCACGAGCGCAAGGGCCCTGGGTCGCTCAAGGATGGAGGAGTTGAGGACAGTGAGACGCAGGTCTCCATCCGGATTGGCAACCTGGAGTCGTAACAAAAGAAGAAGATTGTGCTGGTTGCAGGCTGTATGGAAGCTGCATGAAAACTGTGGCAGTAAATCATATTATCCCAAACAGGTGCCATGAGCACAAGGAGCTGCACTGCGGGGCAGTGGATAACAGCTGTGTCAGGGGAGATTTAGGTTAGTTATTAGGAAGAATTTCTCCATGGAAAGGGTGGCTGGACAATGGAGCAGGCTGCCAGGGCAGTGCTGGAGGTATTTAAGAGATGTCCTGATGTGGCACTAAGGGACATGGCTTAGTGATGGGGCTCAGTAAGGCAGGCTGATGGATAGACTTAGCGATCCGGAAGATTTTTTACAACAGAAATGACTCTGAGATGCTCTGTGAACCCAACGCAGTGGCTGTGGGGAGCAGGTTGGCAGCCAGCAATGGGGCCCCAAAAGCACACTGGGGCAGTCCCCCCTGCAGCACAGGTGATGTGACTGTACCTCAATTTTGGGAATCCCAGCGTTGACCCAGTACAGCAACTGGCTGAGTGGTTCGAAGGCCAAAGCTTCCACGGTTTCCAACCCAGTGCTTATGATTATTTCTTGCCCAGAGCTGCCATTGAGACAAAGACGCTAGAGAAATAAGGAGAAAAAAAGGACTAAAAAAGCAGAACTTTCCCAGCCTTGAGGTTAGCATAGCCAGGTGCGTATATCTGTTTTCTACTTCCCTAGGAAAGAAAATGGGAAATTGAATAATTCTGAAGATACCCACATCAGTCTATGCCACAGGAAGCAAAAGCATCTTGATTTGTCAGGTTTCAACCAAAGATCCCAAAATTTCTGTGTCAAACCACCCAGAAAAGACAGAATCATACATTTTGTGGGAAGTAATTCAGCTGTGGAGCCCGATGCCCCGAGCTCAGCACTATTTGAGATTAATACACTACACGGGCACGCTGATCATTAAGTTCCCCTCCAACCCAAGCCATTCTATGATCGATTCTACGACAGCAGGCAGATGAGAAATGCCCAAAACAAGATGCTGACTCTCAGGCTGCCGCTTCTGCCCTGCTGAATCCCTACTCACCTGGATGATGTCCAGTGTGACATCGGCCCAGTAGAGGCAGTTGTGCTCATAGTCAAAGTCGAGTGCGACCGCCCCGCGCAGCCCGGCCAGCGGCAGCTCCTGGCTGAGCCCGGAGGCGAGGTCGTAGCGGTGGATGGAGTAGCGGGTGGCATACAGGATGAACTCGTTCTCCTCTGCGGGACAGAGTTGTGGGTTTTTTTTTTTGGCGATTCTGTGGTTTTTGGGGTGCTCGTGGGGTGAAGAGGAAATTGGAGATTTTTTTCATCGCGCTCAGCATGTGTTCCAGGTTTCAGCAGAGCAGTGGAAGGGAGGCAAAGGCCCTTTGTCTCAATGGGATTAGGTTAATTAGAATACGCTAATAGCCTTACGCGCTCCCCTTATTCCCTCGCACCAACACTGCAGCTATTGTTTATCTCAGAGGGCTGAAGGAGGAGGTAGGGATGGCAGAAAGCACTGTGACCGCTACCTTGCCACATTAGCATGCTGACAACTAGAAACAAAACACTGATCTCCCCGTTCCTCTGAGTTCTCATTAAAAAAAACATAAATGTGCTGCAAACCTGGGAGTCCTGGGGGACACTTTCCAATGGGAAATACCCCAGAGGGGTTGTGTTCTCAGTTTGTGCAGAACCAAACCGGCCTGGGAACGAGCTCCCAGGCATTGCATGCTGCAGGTAAAGTCCATTAATGCTATTAACAAGTGGGGCTGATGTCAGAGAGTGGCTTTGGCTACACACCCCTAATGGGATTATATGGAGCTAAGAAACAGACACCGCACATGAAAGTGTTACCATGGTGTGGGGCACCACAGAACTGAGGAAGCAAGGGTTTGTTTTTCGGGCTCTATGCAACTCTCCAAATAGCTGAGAGGGCACGGTGGGGAGAGGAGTATGTCGGTGCTGAGCAGGGAAGACGGCTGAACCTACACCAGCCTGCATCAAACCCGCCCCAGGCTCGAGCTGCAGCATGACAGCAGATTAAATTACAGCAGCACAGAGCAGAATGCAAATAGCTGGCAGCGTGCGGGTACAGGAGCAAGTCAGTGCCTTGGATGTTTGAGAGTAAGCAGGCATGGAGGTGATGTCTCACTGGGTATGGGTATGAGGATAAAAGGGCAGCCTTTGGCGTGGCCTCAGTAGGCATCACTAATTCTGCCTAATGCACGATAATTCCAGTTAATGAATGCAGCATGGGCTGAAGCCATGCTCACGCACTCACCAGCCAGTGGGCATGGCAGCATCTCCCCCTCCAGCCGCGACTCGATGTCACCACCCATACAGGTGTCCCCAGAGATCTTCCGGTAGCTGCAACACACAGAATTCATTGCTATTGCAAGAGCACTGGTAACAAATGTGCTCATCGAGAAGCAGGCAATGCTTCCCAGCTACAAACTAGATGCTGTGCTGTATGTCTCAGCATGCAGTCCACTTACCGTCACCCGCAAGGTGTGTGTGCATGTGTTTGGTTATATCATCATAAATCCCAGCCCTTAGATGATGGGGTTCCCAAGCACAACACCTACCCTCGAGTTCTCCTGTAGGTTGAGCCCACGGGGCACGGTACTGGTGGGTCATAGGGCTTCCCTGCAAATTCAGGGTCTGGGATGCAAACTTCCAGAGAGAGATCCTCGCTCAGCTTAAAGCCGAAATCACTGCAAGGAGAGATGTGATGTTAGCAGGGAAGGGAGAGAAGGACAACAGGGCTGCTGTGCTGTGTTATTTTTGCAAAGTGTGAAGATCTCGGAAGTCCAGTATCTAGCTGTACACTAATATTTAGCTGTGCATCTTAGCTTCTTTCCTTAGGACTTTTCTCCACCACCAATGAGCCTCCCCATGCCGACCGCTGGGGCTGGGCTCCCTGCCAGCTGGCCCATGCCTGCACCTCAGCATTCCCATCTGTAAGATGGGAGCTGTGGTGTGCTGCTGGTTGGGAAACACCGCAGAGGAGGCTATACCACTCTGGCTTTGCTGTGGTTCAAAGGTTCCCAGCTGGCTTGTGATGAGCCAGATTCCTCTTGGATCTCAGCAAGCAACAGACAGTACTGTAGGTGAAAGCTCAGCCAGCAAAAAGCCATTCACTTACTAACCCCAAGCCTTTGCCTCTGAGTGCCAGAACCCATTCCCTAATCCTGACAGCTGTGCGGTTTCAGCTGCAGATGAAATGAGTCTGCAGGGCCAGCTGCATTCCTGCGGCTGTGGGGTCACAGGGCTGCACTGCAGAGCATCTCTGCGTGTGACAGTAAATTGTCTGCCGTCATTTGAAAGAAGGTGATGGATTAACAATATCTTCCTCTTGTACAGAACCTTTCAGAGGTTCCCCAAAGGCTCAAGGGACATTAATTAAGTCTCACGCCCCATTATTAATGAAAGGATGTTTTCAGTCTATTTAGTTTCCTCCTTGCTATAAAATCAAGCAGCGACACAAAGGACAGAGTAAATTGGATGTGTGTCCACTCAGAGCAATTGGTCACAGATATTTATCTCAGACGTACAACCCAGACCAAAGGAAATTAATTGGTATTTACCATTCAAAGTCTTCCCTGGTACACGAGCAGTTGGAGACCATGACAGGCCTGTCAAAATCTTCCCCATTGAAACACGTTGCATGAGGAGTCCTCCTTTTGAAAACAGTTTTATGCCCCAGTAAGCACTCATTGCCTCGCTCATCTGAGGGCGACCACAGCTTGTAGTCGTTCTCTGTGCATGGGACTCCTAGAGAAGGGACAAGGTTGGGTCAAAGGTGGGCACCCCAAACTGCACTATAGGGCACCTGGACCTGGGATGTGGAAGCAGCTCTGTGAAGACCATTGGCACCCTACAAGGATGCCCTTTGTTGGCATGAGATGAATGTTTTGCCCTGGATCACGAGGTTTTTAGCCCAAGACAGACAGCAGTGATGCTCAGCCCAGCAGCTCTGCTGCACTGATGGAGAACTGCAGTGCCTCGTTTAAGCAGAGCCGTTCTGGATGCCAAACAGATTCACTTCTAACAAAACATCAGGGGAATCCGCTACAAATTTCAGTCGAGCAAATTCCTCTGCTGAGCTTAACTGCTCTTTGATTAAAACGCTGCCTCGCAATCAAAGCCGGATCCAGTTATAAAACATTCATGGGCAAAGCCTTCAGAAGGCTTTTTTTCTTCCACGTTCCTGTCGAACAAATCCCTCAGTGATGAGGGATGGGGTTTGGTGACAGCATTAATAGCCGGGGCAGGATGCTCACCCAGCACGTCGGAGGTGTTGACCTGCAGGATGAGCCAGCTGTGGCCGTTCTCCTTGTAGGAACCAAAGATGGTGAAGATGGTGCTTTTCTCCCCAGGCTCTGTCAGCAGCCCATACACAAACACCGGCTTCTCTGAGAAGGTGAAGGATTTCCACGTCTCTCCCTCATTGGTGCTGTACCTGCAGGAAAAGGATGGGGGTGGCTGCAATGGGGAAACCCCACCTGGCATCCCAGCTCTGTGCTGCAGCCCTTACTTGAGCTGGTCGGTCTCTGTGCCCTGTGCAATGGCCACCAGGATGCCCCCGTGGTCACCCCAGGTGTAGTAGTGGGGTCCTGATAGTGCCTGGAAGAGAAACAGTGGTGAAAGGAAGAAGGTCAGGCATGAGGATACAGAGTGCCAGGGCATTCTGCAGACCCCACGTTGTTCCTGTGCATTAGGATGCCCCAGTAGAGTGCTGAGATCACCTGCAGCACAGCATGTCACCTCCAGAAAGAAACCATTTGTGTTTTCTCTCAGCATAGAACCACTTTCGTTTTCCTTTCCGGGTTCAAAACAGAAAGCACAGATCCACCCAGCTCTACTGTTAATATGCACCAACCTGCCTGGGGATGCTTTGCAAGGGTCGCTGAACACTTTGGTGCTTTTTATCTGCTTTTTAAGACCAAAACAGCACTCTGCAGAGCAATAAGCCTTCCAGCAGCTTCCAAAACCAGGAAGAAAATGTTGTGCTGCTGCTCCTCCCAGCTGAGCAACAGCAGTGTGAGGCCGTTCCACACCTCTGCACGGAGCACAAAGGTGCAGCACTGTGCGGTGTGCCCAGGCTCTGCTCGTTCCTGATGGGGTTTAATTGCTCTGCAAAGCAAAACTGCCTGCGAGCCAGAGGAGGACTGCACAGACACAGCAGTCAGCTGCTCTCTCTGTCCGTGAACACTGAAACCCAGAGGCTGTGGCAGCAGCCAGACCCACGGCGTGCCCGGCACTAACCCTGCCCACGGGGTACTTAAGGGGAGGAAAAGGAGGCTGCCTAATGCATGTGATGAAACCGCTTGCAGATGTTGAAATACCATATTATGTTCACAGCAGAATGCACAGGCAGACCAAAAATACCACCACAGACCAAACACCCGCTCAGTAAACAGCACCAGATCTGCATACACTGAGGGCAGCATCCCGCGGTCTGGGAAGAGGCTGGAGCCTCTCCAGGCACTGTGCAGAGCTCTGCCTGTCAGTCCTGTCCACAAGGGACCGGCTGACCTGCGCCGAGGACACGTTCTATGAGCTGAACAAACAGAGCTCAAGCTGCATCTGAACCCGCTGCCTTCAGCACGAGGCAACCGCGCCTGCTCCTACATCCAGAGATGGTTTTGCTAAAAGGGGCATTCAGCATCTTCTGGCTGCAGCTCTTCGATGCGTGCACAGAGGTCACCTTCACTGCCTATGGGCTGCAGCTCCCCAATCCGTGCTGCTGACAGTGTGCTGAGCCGCCAACCAGAGCCCTTACCTCTCTCCACCTCGCCCCAGCGCTGCTCGAGATGTAGACGTTGGTTTTCTTCGCCATGCTCTTGCCGATGGAGCCTAGGAGAATGAGAACAATCATCCCTCTCCAGGTAGATGCAGCGGCCACCTAAATGAAGGCAGCTGCCTCGAAGCTATTCTGGTCTGTGAGCAAAACACCGTGATGGAGCAGCTGATTTTTCCCATTGTAAACCGACGCTCTTAAAATCAAATATTTTAAGGACTATCACAAGTTTTAAAAAGCAGCTGGGGAAAAACATATGGCTATAAACATGATCAAACAAAATGAGCTGGTGGTTCTGCAAACGTTCCATCATTTGTTTTCTACAGCGGAGAAGCGAGACAAACAGCAATTCCTGCATGTCCAAGGAACCCTGCAGCTGGGAAGGGGCAGGAAAGAGGAGTGGATTGAAGCAGGCAAGGTTTGCAGTGTCACCACACAACGCTGACACGTACATACTGTCATTACAGGGACTGCAGTGCAGAATGGGGCAGCAAAATGCACCGTTTAATTGCACTTCATAGAATCATAGAACACTCTGAGTTGGAAGGGACCCATAAGGATCATTGAGTCCAACTCATGTGTGTAAACTCAATTTTTTTTTATTGCATCTACAAATGAGATGCCACCCAATTCCTCGTGCCTTTAAAATAACATGCTCCCAAGCCCCTGGGCAGCAACAGAAGGAAAAATGGTACCGGTAGCAATGATCAGCCCTGGTGCTGACTCTTTGGAGAGGATGGGCATCCTCCGCAGCTGGAAATTCAGCAGCTGGCTCAGGCGCTGGGCCAGGTGGAGGGAGCAACCCTGGGAAAGCTGGGGAAGCAAAGCACACCGTCATCAGTGCCTCAGTCCCACTTCATCCTGCAGCCTCTGCTTTGGAATCACAGAATGACAGAATGGCCCGGGTTGGAAGGGGCCTCAAAGATCATGAATCTCCAACCCCCCTGCCACATGCAGGGCCACCAACCTGCACATTTAATACCAGACCAGGCTGCCCAGGGCCCCATCCAATCTGGCCTTGAACACCTCCAGGGATGGGGCATCCATAGCCTCCCTCCCTGGGCAGCTGTTCCAGCACCTCACCACTCTCTCTGTAAAGAACTTCCCCCTGACATCCAACCTCAATCTTCCCCTCCTCAACTTAAAACCATTTCCCCTTGTCCTGCTGTTATCTACCCTCTCAAAGAGTTGATTCCCCTCCTGTTTGTAGGCCCCCTTTAGGACACAGTACTGCAGATGGGGCTCACAACAGCAGAGTAGAGGGGGGCAATCACCTCCCTGTCCCTGCTGGCCACCCCTTTGCTGATGGAGCCCAAGATACCATTTGATGAGAGGATTTCCCATGCAGGCAGCTCATCCCACAGACCCCTCTGTCTTTTGGGAGCTTGGCTCAGCGCTCACCTCACAGTGTGTCTTCTCCCCATAGCGTGTCTCTGCTGGGGGCTGCAGGGGCTCCCAGGTGCCTCCCTTGTCAAAGGTGATGACGGAGCGCATGTTCTCCTCGCTGAAGGAGCCGTTGAGCAGCGTGGCAATGTACACCCCTCTCACACCCTCGACACGATGGAAGTCAGCAAAAGGCTCATTGGCAAAATATCTGCAAGGGAATGCCAAGGGGATAAAGAATAAAGAGTTGGTGGGATGGCCACAGCCAGAGGGTTGTGGTCAGCAGTTCTATGTCCAGGTGGAGGCTGGTGATGAGTGGTGTGCCCCAGGGATCTGTCTGGAGGTGCTCCAGGCCAGGTTGGATGGAGCCATGGGCAATCTGACCCTCACGTTCACCTTGGCAACCTTGCTCATGGCAAGGGGATGGAACTGGATGATCTTTGAGTTCCCTTCCAACCTAAGGCATTTTATGATGATTCTGAGTACTTTGGAGCACGCTACCTGACCAGAGTGTCACTGCCTGCTCCTCCTGGGCTGTAGTAGAGCACATTTTCTAAAGACAGGGAGAACTTCAGGCCTTCTGCTTCTGAGATGTAGAGGTTGGTGCGGTTGTCATCGTGGCTGACGCACACAAACACCTGGTCCTCCGATGCATCGGCGATGTAGTACTCCTGTGGGAAGCAAAGGAGTGGTGTGCAGGCTTTAAGTGCATGGGCACAGGAGCAGGGTTTGCATACGGGTCAGTGTAGCATTTCCTCATGGATAGCTAACATAATTCTCCACCCTGCTGCAGGGAGGTCATCCACTACTTACCTTAATTGGATGCTTGGTAATGAATTGGGCCACCCGCATCGGTTTGCGGTTGAAGGAAACCCAGAGCTGAACTGATGATGGCTGCGAGCTGCCCAGCAAGCGCTACACGGAGCAGAGAGAAACATCAGGATTGGCTCCAAACCCCAGAATCACCCTCATCCCTGTGCCTGAATTGACACTGTGGGGACGGCATCCCTGAGAGCAGCGAACACAAGCATGCCTCCTGCTGCCTGTTCTGGCAGCTCAGGTGGAGGCACAGAGACTGGTTTGGAGCAGAACAGCCTGTCCTTGCCTTCCTATTTTTAATGAGTTGCACGAAGGAAAAGACACCAGCGCCGAGCCAAAAAAGCAAAAGCTGGGGGCAATGTGTTTTGTGCAGGTTGCCAATGGTAAGCACCCAAACCCAGATTTAGGCTCCAAAAATAAGCGGCCTGATTTTCCCCAGCTCCACATCACCAAGCAACCACAGCTCCCGGGGAGGAGAGCAGGAGTCAGGAGGTCCCCGCACCCTTCTGGTCCCCGAGGGCTGTGAGGATGGGCTGCCATCTCCACGGGGACACCAACCATCCTCACATCTCACCAAGCCCCATCAGAGCACCCAGATAACATCTCCTGCTAATCACGGCAGGCACAGAGCCAAGGCAATGCACCCTGGAAGCTGCAAGAGAGATTTCTGAGAAGCTGAAAGTGCTCTTCAGATGGGGGTGACGTTGCTGGGGATGCAGGGTGAGAGCATGTAAGAGCCACCTGCAAAGGGCAAAGTGCTCCTTGGAAAAGGCTCGGTGGCAGCAGCAAGGGGAAAGCAATGCTTGCATCTTCCAAAAAGGAAATTGCTCCTTGGGTTCTAGCATGGTGTCTCTGGTCATCTGTGAAGACTCGCCCTCAGTGAGAGCACAGATAAGCCATGCTGCAGCACGTAAGGCTGCCTGGTCCCAGCTCACGCTTGAGCTAACCCCTGCCGACAAGTGGCCTCCATTCACCCAGCCCTGTCCCCCCTCCTGCCTCCACATCCACCCCATGTGTTTCCAGCCCTGGTGCTCTACAGCCTGACCTACTTCTGCCCACCCTGCTGACGTGCAGGGCAGCAACAGCACGGCCGGCACTGCTCCATCTGCAGGATCAACGTGGCGAGCTGAAGGCTGCGGGGACTCACCACGGCCTTGGTGGCAAACAGGTATTTGTCCCGGAGCTGGAAGTCATCAACATCCTCCAGGATCACCTCTTTATTTTCTCTGCTTTGGAAGAAATCTGTGCTGCGAATGACAGTGGAGGTGCCAGACGGCTCGTGCCGCTCGATGTACACTGTGTTGGGCTTATCGTAGGGCTCGACGCCCCTGGACAGCAAAGAATGAAAAAGTTTTTATCACCGTTGCACTCACAGAGCAATGCAGAAGGCACGGAGGAGTCGAAGCCCTTTAAAGAGATGTGTTTGGCATGCAGGTCTGGGGAAATGGGAGCAGCCCTGGCTGCAGCAGGGTGCAGAGCCCAGAAAGGGGGATAAGGCTCTGCATGGCCCAGGAACTCCAAGAGGGGAAGGAGGACTGGTCACAGTGTGGGGAATGTAATTGTAATGAAGTTTGCATGGGTGTGTTCGCCTCCTGATGTTATCCAGGGCTCTGTGCTTCCTATTTGTGTCGCAGCTAAAGGCCAGGAAGGATGGGGTTGGAGATGTCGCAAGCCCTGTTTGTCAGGGGATGTCCCTTCTTGTGTGACCCTGAGGAGATGAGCTGGAAATCTGCAAGGCGTGTGGCGAAATGGCTGAGATGGTGGGGATAAGAACAGGAGGGACCTGAATGTTGGTGACTGATTGCAGCTCTGAGAGAGCAGCTCTGGTGGCCAAGAAAGAAGAAAGCCTATGGCCCACGTGCTCAGGGATGTGGTACAGGGAGCACTGTGGTACAGGGAGACAGAAAGCCAGGAGGGAGGGAGCTGGATGGAACACAAGGCTACAGCACATACCAGGAAAAGGACTTCACGTGCTCCTGTATCATTATCCAGGTCTGGCCAAAGTCATCTGATTTCCAGAGCTGCAATGGGAAAGGTGAGAGAGGGGCCTGGATCTTGCAGTGCTCTCAGAGTGTGCAACCCAAGGGAGGGCAACCTCCAAGACACCAAAGCTCAGGCAGCAGAAGGAAGATAGGAACACATCCACCTCAAAGCTGCACCACGTCCATGACTTCCCTGTCTGGGTGAGAACCACCCAAGCAGGAAAACACTGCCTTCACTTTACAGAGCTGCCTGGTTGTACAGGAACTCAGAAATAAAAATAAGTTGCTCTAAAGTGCTCGTGGTGTGTGTGACTGCAAAGGTAAACCCGCGGGCAGAGCCTCTCCCTCCTGGAGCATGTCACAGCCACAGGAGTGCTCTGCCACTGCCCAGCTGCGGGTGGGAGGAGGGCAAAGTTCCTGAGCAGAGATGCTATCTCTTATTTCACCAGCAACAGCAGCAGCAATAAACATACCAACCCGCAGGCACAACAGCCCCACTATGGATCCCAGTCTCCACAAGGGCAAACCACACGCACACATTAAGCGCTGTAGATTCCTGACTTAGGTTCCTCTCTTCCCCATCAGGGAGTTGGGGGCAATTGGGATAAAACCAGGGACCTCGTGCCTCAGCAGCTGCGCTCACCTGCTTGTTGGGGTGGGATCTGTCAAAGCCCAGGACGAGGTTGGGGTTCCTGCTGTGCAGAAGGAGATCTGCTGCCCTAAAGGGGATCGAGAAGCCCTGGATGCTCTTGCAGAAGTCAGTGGTGATCCAGAGGTAAGGGACAAAGGCATCCACAAAGATATACTGGGGAGAGAAGGACCGAGAAGGAAGAAAATCAGAGCAGGGCTCAAGCTACCTATGAGAGCAACAAGTCCTGGGGAGCATCTGAGGAGAACTCTGGAGAGGATCTTGTTCCCACACTTCTACCACATTCTTTTGCCCCTTGAGGTCCCTGAAGCCAACAACTGCTGTGTGCAGAGTGGGGTTTTGGCATGATTCAGTGACGTTGGTCAGTGTGTCCATGCCCAGTGCTCCCAACCCAGCTTTGGAGATGGGAATATCCGTGGGGATGGAGAGCTGCAGAGCCAGGATGGCTCAAACCACTGCAGAAGAGCTTTGTCCAGAAAAGAGGCAGCTTTGGTGTAGGTAAACTTAAGTGTGCCACAAGAGCATGAAAGGTAATGGCCTTCAGTTGTCCCAGGGGAGGATACTGGAAGAAATTTCTTCTCCCAAAGAGTGGTTGGGCACTGGCACAGGCTGCCCAGGGAGGTGGAGGTCCATGGAAGCGTTCAAGAATTGTGGTACGTGGGGACATGGTTAGTGGGCATAGTGGGGATGGGCTGGGTTGGGCCTGAGGATCTGTGACATTTTTTCCAACCTTAATGATTCTATGATGATGATGATGGGCGCACAGCCCCTACCTCTGTTAGCAAAAGCCACTGTGGGTGCAGCCCCCGACCACCCCACTCCCCCAGTCCCTTGCACCCCAAGGGGCACCACAGGGCACCGTGTGCCCCTCAGCCCCGCTCACCCGCTGGTTGTTGGCCGGGCTGTGGTAGAACTGAGCGATGGCCACCGCACTGCTGTTCCCATCCCCAAAGCTGAACCGCTCTGAAATCTTTTTAAAACTCTTCCCGTAGTCATAAGAGATGTAGACCTGCAGCAAGAGACCCAGTTACAGGAGCAGGGCTGCAGGATGCCAGGCAGGGGACAGGCAGTTCACGGCACTTACGTCGCTGTTTTTGGGGCCCAGCAGGGACAGGCTGTCTCTGGCCAAGGCCACGATCACGTTGCTCTTCTCTCCTGCCCAGTGAACGACCATCTGGTTGTGGGAGTCATTGAGGCTGACCTGCAAAGGAAATGGGCACCGTGAGCCGGAGCACGGGGTCCCCTCCTCCTGGGGAATGCATGCAATGGGATAAGGCATTCAAACCTGAACAAGACTGAAGCATTTCCAGGGGCAACAGGACCCTGTGGGGTCAGGATGAGGGTTAGGGCTACAGGGCATGGACCAGGGCTTGGATTTCAGTGCTCCCTGTGGGATGCCAAGTGGTTAAAGCACTGAGAGAGACCTTCCCCAGGGAGGAGGTAGTGAAGGAGGATCTGCTGTGAGCACACTGTGCAACCCATGAGTCTGAAAGGGTCAGCGTTCATTTATTCTTCCTCAGAGAAAGAGGATTTGTGAGATGATCAGAACCAAAACCAAAACAGAAGAAGGAGAAGCGATACAAACTGGGCTGGCTAGGCAAAGGGCCAACACAAACAGAGTCACCTTCCTACAGTGATCTCCGTGCTTAGAAAGGAGGTGCAGGTATCCACAACAGACGCAAGCAAACCCACTGCTGCCTGTGCTCGCGCCATACCTGGCAGCAGCAGAGGAGGGCTGGTTTCTATGGGGAAGCTATCGCAGCATCGCTGCGGCGGGGCTGGAGGTGCTGCTCTGCAAAACAGCGTCTGTAGGGAGCTGCAGAAATACAGGGCTAAGCCCTGCTTAGGGCTGGTACCCAACAGTTCCCTCCTCCTCCTCCCCCCCCTCCCCCCAGTGATGGGCAAAGAAACGCGTGGAAAAAACGATGGCTTTATTCCAAGAGAAGCAAGTGAAACAGAAGTCCCCAAATCCCTCTTACGTAATGGGTTTGTGCAAAGGGAAAAAAAGGAGCAAATTAGAAAGTGAACAGGGGGACAGTGAGCATCCCCCAGGGCCGGTGCCTGCAGCTGCCTGGGCTGTGTGCCCCCGCCTGGGGCTCAGAGCACAGATGTAGGACTGCAGGCGGCTGCACCCCAGCAATGCGGGCAGTGAGACCTTGGGGATGCAGGGAGGAAGGAGAGGGTGATGCTCCCCCACGCACAACCTGCAGTGTGAAACCCATGGCAGCTCTGTGTCCCCACCCCAGCATCCCCCTTTTTCCCTTTTCCATCAGATCTGACTCTTCCACAAGCAGGAGCTGTTTAGTGCCACTCATCTGGGGCTATGGCTGCAGCAACGATGGGTCAGCAGCAGCGAGCTGCCCCACAAAGCCCCCTCCTGGGGACAGCCTGATCTCCTCCCATGTGTTTTCTCCAGGATGGGTTTGTTGACGCCTCCATGACATTTTCAGTAGCACTTTGCAAGTTGTTCTGCAAGAAATCTGACACTAGGCTAGCTAGAGAAACAAAACAAGAGGAGGCTCTGACCCGTGCCCTGCTTTAAACTCAGCCAAATGACCTCTAAAGCATTATTCCCTGTGAGCAAAGAGACCAAACCGCAGACAGAAGGCTGTCCTTGAGCAGGGGACCATGGCTGTGTGTGCAGAGCCAAGGCCTGGGCAGCAGTTGAGCCCTGGTACTGCATGGAGCCACCCGAACTGGAGCAGCCCATCGGGGCCAACTATCACCAGTTTCTCCTGATGGAGAAACCTTCTTCAGGAGCTGCCTGGATCCACGAGCAGGCAATGGCTGGTGCCCAATGGAAACAGCACTTAGTAGAAAATCATCGTAATGGGGCTGTGTTTTGCTTTCTGCCAAGTGATTAAGGATACATGAAATATGCATGAAACTCTAATTTGTCCTCCTAATATGTAAGGTGCCAAATGAAGTCCAGGAGGGGAGAAATGAAGCCAAGATGTAGGGGAGGCTGCTTGTATCTCTAGTTAACATAATTTATGTACTAGTGTTGCTCACATTCATATTTTCTTTCTGTTAACAGCATCTCCCCACAACCAAAACCCCTGGTTCAGAGCAAGACGGGGACCCTGGAGCTGCCATCACACTGGAGCAGGCATGAAGGGCATCTCTGCAAGCTCTGTGCAGGGATGGGTGGGGGACATGGGCTGTGCTTGCAGTGCGTTGCATTGCCTCAAAGTGGGCTTTGGAGCAAAGCATGCATCGAAGGGTTTGTCCTGCACTGAGCTCTGTAGGACTCAGACCCGACCTGGGGAAGGGCTATTAATAACAAAGCACTCCGGTGTCAACACCACACCAGGGCTGCACGAGGGAAAGAGACTTGTGGGGACCATGGCTCTTTCTTCCCATCCTTGTTATGCAACAGCAAATGGGATGCTTAACAACAAACACGGTTCCGAGATCGTTCCTGAATAATTAATAGGCTTTTACAAGGATAAGTGAGCGTGTTGGCGAGGCATGAAGCCTCTGAGGCTTTGAGGTGCCAAACCCTCGTGCTTCCTGACCCCCGGCTGCATTGGGGTGGCAGAAGAGCAATGCCAAAGGGGGGGTCATGGCATCATGGGGGGCTGCAATGCGTTGCGTTGGTGGCACTGCAATGGCTGTGTTGGTGGCACGCATCGCTCCTCGTGCATCCCACCGACGCTCCATTCCTGCACCTTCTGCTCAGCACAGAGCATCTGTTCCATCCCCGCGTGGTATTTTAAGCCACCTCCTGTGCCTGCCACAGCTCTGCCTGTGGCTCGGGCTGAAAATGCCAGGGCCTGAAATCACCCATATGAAACACGAGTGACTCATTTCAGCGAGCGCCAGGCCCCTGTTAATTGTGTTAATACCAAAATCATCTGCTTGCAGAGCTGTTTGCTCTCTGCTACCGCCAACAGAGCTCTCCTTTTGCTGTTGTGCCTGAAGGAAAGGAAAAGGATAGTGGGGGAAATCTGGCGTTGGGTCAGGAGCACTGTTTTTTCCCCAGGAATGAGCAAGGAAGGGAGGAAGGATAGGGCTCAGGTCCTGGGGAGCTGTACCAAGATGTGCTGCTAGCACCCAGGGCATGGGTAATGTAGGTCACAATTAATTACGGTTCGTGTCCACTGGGCTGTGATTGATTTCTCTGGTCGTGGAGCCGGATGGCATTTATCCTGCAATGCACATTTCTCTGTTTTGGAGAGCAGAAAGGTTCTGCAGCATGGTGTGGGTTGTAGGGTGCTCATGGCCTCAGAAGAGCTCCCGTGCTCTGTGCTTGGGGCCATTCTTGCTGCATGCTGGCAGCTTATGGGGGCACTCAAGGCAGCAACCAATGGACCCAAACACCTTTCTGCCCACCAGCACCGTGCAGGCTGCCCTGGCAAGGAAGGAGGCTGCTCTCCCAGTGAGTGCGTTACTTTCTTGGTCATCTGTGAGAGCTTTAGTGCAACAGGGATGGGAATGTCTCCTGCACAAAGTCGTCTCAGTGCAGTGATTTTAACAGGAGATGAATTCTTCTCTGCTGGGCTTGGTAAAGCTGTCATAAAGATGAAGGTCACTGAGTAACAGCACAGGGGAGGAGCTGGTGGTCATCCATGTGGGATGCAGAAGTGCCTGGTTCTCTGAGCACTGACAGCTGGGGAGGTCCTCAAGGGTGGGCTGATGGAAGGTCATGTAGTCCTCTTATAGTGCAATTGTAAATAGCCAGAAAATGATGGAACCTGGTGGTCCTCTAAGGCAGGAGAGGTGGTCACCAGCAAGCAGGCACCTGAGAGCGAAGGAGGTTCTGAGATGATTTGACTCTATGGTCCTGGGAGGGACAGGTGGATGCTGAGGTGGGCAGCGATGGCTGCAGATGCTGTCCATAACCCACATCACCTTCCCCTTGCAGGGCCAGCAGATGAGCTCACCTCCTGCCCAGTACCATCCAGCACTGTCTGCTGCTGCCACACCAGTACCCATGAGATAGCATCACCTCTCAGGTAGGCAGCAGGAACAGCAGCTTCACGTGCCCTTCTTCTTGTACTGTCCACAGGCTGAGTTGTTCTTTGCTGATTTATCCCCAGGATGGAATGGGGTTTGAGGGATGGCTGGGATGGAAAAACCAGAGGGAGGGATGAGGATGAGTCTCCACTGCTGTAATGAAGCCATAGGGTGGGCAGTGTGCAGTGCTTTGGATGCTCACAGGGACTGAGGGAGTGCTGAAGGGCATAGACAGCACTTGTCCTGCCCAGGGGATGCTTCCCATCAGTAGCACTGCAAAAATGACCCATCCAGCGTTCAGAACGTCGCCAAATTTGCCAAGCTGTGCAGTGCCATGGAGAATCCACAGTGGCTTTGGAGTGCACCCCCAGCTCCAGTTCTGGCTGTCACAACGTGTCACTCCATCAGTCCTCTGGCTATGTTCCAGCACTGATGGGCAGCTCTGCACGAGCAGTGCCATGAGGTTACACAGGGGCAGGGAGAGCCAAAACACAGCATATGGCTGAGCACACTGCCAAGCACAGGGAGCAGCACATGCCCCAGAGAAGGGTCTCCTGCAGGGCTCTCAGTGGCTCGCTCCAAGCACTGTCACCTTGCTGATGTCCCTCTGCTAACCCCGCCAGCATCAGGGGAGCAACAGAGAAACAGGAGGAGTAGAGACCACACGACGCTTGTGACTGGAAGCAAGCAGTAGAGCATGTGGCTTTGTTTTCCTTCTTGCTCATAAACCACAGTGGGGGTTATGTCCTCATGCCTTTTGTAACAGACACCACGATGTAAAGCACTGTGTGGTTCAGAAGGGTTGTGTAGGTCTAGTGAAGTCCTGGTGAGGTTTGGTACCTGGGCTTTAATATGCTTGCATCCAAAAGCAGGAGAAGGGCCAATTTTTGCATTAAAGTCTGCAACTGTTGTGTGTAATGCTGCCAGCGAGAGCAATTCATTGCTCCAAGCAAATCCCTTCCAAAAGCTTCAGGCAATGAGAAAAGACCCAGCAGAGGCCAATTGTATACATAACCACCCCTGCCTGCTCTGTGTCCTGCTCTGGATGTCACTGCAGCCTTCCAAGTGTTCCAAGTCCAGGCTTATGGGTGCTGCTCTCCACCCTGACCTGTCAGAGTGCCCTGAATGACAGCTGTGGGGGGCTGAAGGGAAAATGCCCCACATATGTCCTGACAGTACAGAGGAAGGGGAAATCATTGGGAACGGGGAAGGTTAAGAGGGAAAAGTTCTCCCCTTCCATAGGAGGGAAATGCAGATGTGGCCGCTGCCCTCAGGCAGCACACGAGGTACACAGTGGGACATGAGCAGCCTGAGCGAGAGGGGTCACATGAGGCAATGGCACACAGTTTGGCATATGGAGTAAAACACAAAAGTAACAGGCAGGCAAGGGCAGCCTGCAGCCTCCCAGGGCAGCATGTCTTATCCTGACATCCCCCCCCTAAAGTGAGGCAAAGGGAGTGGGGAGATGCTGGTCCCGGCAGCAAAACTTGCTAATGAATGGAGCCTGCGCAGGGATGCTCTCAGGGACAGCCATCTGAATGCTTTTCTGTGGTCAGCCAGCTCCTCACATCAATAAGCAAGGGCCAACCGGCCAGACAAGCAGCCAGGGAGAAACCCTCCTTACAGAGAAGGCTCAGCACCTCACAACAGCACAATCTTGCGCTAAAGTCCCCCTTTCAGCCCAGTTTCAGGGTTGAAACGTCCCATTTGAGCACATCTAGTGGCAGACAGATGCCAACTGCAGCTCCCAGCCGTGGGGTTCCCATCCCCTGGGGACAACCTGACCGTGTCCCCGGCTCAGACACACGAGCGTGCCCTGCCAACCCGGCGGCACGGCTGGGTCGCGATGGTTCCGACACCAACCGGGGGAGATGCGGGGAAAGATGTAACCGCGCACAGCATCTCCCGGTCAGCTCCGTTTGGAACAGGGCAAGTGCGGCGCTCGTGGATTCAGGAGGGGGCTGCGGTGGCCCGGAAAGGGGGAGGGGGGAACCACGCAGCGCAGCATTCACCCTGCTAATGCACATCGCTGGGGAGGGGGGGGAGAAACACAGACAGTGTTTGCGGGGAGGGGGGGGAAGGGGAGAAGAAGCGCTGCATGGGTGATGTAACGCACCGCTCTGCCGTGCGGTCGGTTTAATGAATTAAGAATAAATAAATTAGAAATGATGCGGAAGGAGGGGGGCTGAAGGAGGGGGGAAAGGGGGAGGTCGCGACCGAGGCTCACCTGTCCGTACACCTGGATGGGCTCCTGCGCGGCACGGCGGCTCCGCGGGGGCTCATCGGGTGCGTCCGGAGGGACGCGTAGCAACAGCGAAGAGCCGCCCCCCGCCGCCCCCTCCGACAGCAGCAGCAGCAGCAGCAAGGCGAGGCGGTGCGGGGACAGAACGGCACCATTCCCCCCGCCGCTGCACCGCGTCGCCATGTTCGTGGCGCGGGGCCGGGCCGCGCCGTGCGGGACCGATGGAGCCGCGCCGCCGCCCGGTCAGAATGTGCAATGGGCTCCGCCGCGCCGCCCCGCGACCGCCCCCAGAGCGGTGTGTTCCCCCCCCCACCCTCCACGCTTCATCATCCCGGGGGTAAACCGGGCCCGCGGGATGCGGGCGTCGGGGAAAGCCCGACGTCATCGATAGGCTTAGTGGAAAGGGTGTCGGAGCAGCCGTCACACGCGAGGAAAAAGAAAAGATTGAAAAAGAGCGAATGGAAATACTTAAATATCGGATGTAAGAAACTCAGCGCTCAGAAATCGGCAATTAAAAAAAAAAAAAAAAAAAAAAAAAAAACAACGGAAAAAGAGGCACGCGGTCCTAAGTTGGCAATCTGAAGTGATGGGAGGTCGGTGGTAAGAAAAGCAGTGATAAGGAAGAGGCGGTCAAAAGGAAGCTGTCTGAAGCAGTAATAGAAATGAGCACTGCAAAGTACACAGTGTAAAATCAACAGTGAAAATAAGCAAAGTACACAACCAAAAACCAACAACGAAAGATAAACATTAAATTAAAAAAAAAAAAAAAAAAAAGGGCTTTTCAGCCAAAGCTGTTACAAAGTCTGTGCAGTGTGTGTGCATCGCAGGGATTACCATGTTTACCAACCTTGTAACCCATCTGCGTGGTGGAGGTGATGTATGGTGACATGGGGACAGTGCAGGCTGTCATTGGGGGGGCTCAGCTCCCTGCATTTTGCTGGCTGTAATAGCTGAAACATTGCCCAGAGTGTTCCCAGAGGTACCTTTTGCCTAGAAACCTAGTTAGCATGTTTCAATTATGGAGCCAATACAATTAGAAGCCCTCCTAATAAAGCTCTTAGCTGTCTCGATTCAGGGTAATGTCCCCCTGGAGGACCACAGTTCACAGGGGTGAGAGTCGATAGATGTTTGTGCACGGATCCATGGAGCTGCTGTCTGCAGGTGGGACCAGCAGGGACCCAACACACAACAGCATTCCTTCCCCAAAGTGCTGCCCCAATCCCCAGGAAAAAAAAAAAAAAAAAAGAAGAAACTGATTCAGAGTAGAATAGAAACTGGTGAGAAACGAGGAACCGGCCCAAGGTTTGCTCTTTATGTGGGTGCTTGGTGTCCAGTCTGAGCCCCAGGGTTGCTCCTGGTGGGTGTTGCAATTCCTCTGTGCACAGCCCCAAGTAAGAGCTGACTGCTGGAGAATGCCTCATCCCTGGAGGCATTCAAGGCCAGGCTGGATGTGGCTCTGGGCAGCCTGGTCTGGTGGTTGGTGACCCTGCACACAGCAGGGGGTGGAACTGGATGAGCATTGTGGTCCTTATCAACTTAGCACATTCTATTCTATGATATGAGAAGGAGATATGAATGTATTGTCATGTGCAAGGGAGCTGTTTTCTGGGCAGATTGGCCTTTTTTCCAGTCCCCAAAGTACATGAGTCTCCCCATCCAGCAGTGCTGCCTGCCTGCAGAGGAAGGTAGTGCTGTGTTGAAATTGACCCCATTTATAGAGGGGCTGGGAAGGCCATAGGGAGCAGAAGGTTCTTCTCCCAGGCAGGAGGTGTATTGGTTTGGGTATGTCAGTGGCAGACCCTGTTTTGTTCTCAAGCATCTTTCAAAGAGGTGGCACACAGGAGGTTTCTGGGCAGATGTGGAGGCAATGCAGTGACCCCCTATGGGCTGTGTGCTAGGAATGAATGGTGTGCAGGGGTACACCCTCCAGGAACCCTTCCTCAGCTGTGCTGGGCACATATCACATGTATGGTATGTCCCTTCCCCAGGTCTGCATTCCTTCTGACGTAGCAATAGCTGCACTGGAGAATATACTTGATCCTGGGGCCATATCACAACACCCCAGTAAAAAGCTTCTGTGGTCTGAGAGCATCTCCCTGCAGGGCAGCCAGCAACACCACGTGCTCTGGGGTTGTGTGTGTTTGGTTGTGTGCACACGTCGCTTTCAAAGTAGAAAAGTTCTGTGATGTAGTGTTCATGTGCTGAAGGATGTTCCTTTCTGGCAGCCTCTATAAAGATACGAGCACTTGCTTCTCAGATTGTGAGGAGCTCTGTAGGGTGTGTGTGCTGGCATGCCGTACGCAGCAGTGCTGGGCATCTGCATCCCCTATGTAGGGTTGGCACAGCTGTCCCACTGCAGGGCATAGCAATAGCATCACTGCCTACAAGAGCAGACAGGATGCCTGTCCCTGTAAGGAACGATGGTCAGCCCTATCTGCAGTAAGGTCGCAGCCTACGGACACGCACACGGACACACGGACACACGGACACACGGACACACGGACAGGGCTCAGGCCCGTGGGCTCCTGGCGGTGCGGGCACAGCGCTCAGCAGCGCCACCTGGCGGCCAATCCTAAAAGCGCATGAGGCCCGCGGGCTCCGCTGTGCGGCAGAGCTTCCTATGGCCAAGGCGCCGGGAGAAGGATTTGTTTCAGTCTAAGTAGGAGCCTCTCTGCTGAGAGATGGGGACACGTGTAGGAAAGAGGTGGTTCTATAGGAGATGGGCTGTTGCATGCAGGGTGCAGGGGAAGGTTGCATGCCCGAGGAATGTGGCACATCCTCGGTCATGCTGTGTGCTGCCCTGCTGGAGGGCTGGAAAAAGGGTGCTGGGCTGGGACAGAGCTTTTCCGATGCTGGCAGGGCCCTGTGCCGACGTGCCAAGGTCTGTGCTGCTGTTGTTGCATTTAATCCAGCCTTTGCCTTGACCTTTGGTGTTTGCTTGAGCACCAAGTTACTGCGCATCCAGAGTTCATGTGCACGTGGGGATTGAGTAACTGAGGGGAGGGGAGAGCAGGGGCAGGATGCAGGGAGATGAGGGGTGAGCCATGGGTGTGGGGAGAATACAGTTCCTGGGGGTTAGAAGGTGTGTGCCCATCACAGGGGGCTGCACAGGGCTCTCTGTGCCAGGAGTGGATGCACGTGTCTGTTGCAGTAGCTGCACCCAGGAGTGTCGGTCTCCCAAGGAAGCAGTGTTATATGGGTCCCCTGTGCAGTGGAAATGCTAAGTGACAGCCTGAAGCAGTGATTGAGCACCTGGTGAGAGGGCAGGGCCAACCCAGGGGAGCTCAGGTGCATTCAATGTGCTGACTGATGGAAGGGATCTAGCCAGGATCCACCCTTTCCCACCCCTCATTTAAGGGTTGGCAGTGGGGGAAGGGATCTTACTAAAGATCTCTGCCTACCTGAAGCTTCCTGAAGGTAAACAGGCTTCCTCCTCTGTTTCTGTATCTGTGGTTGCTGCATTTAGGTTTGTTTTCATTTGCTGCAGCCAAGGATTTTGCCACCCTGCTATTATTGCTGTGCTTTCCACGCATTACAGTGTTACACCCTGTGTGGTATGGAGTGCACTGATGTTGCTGTGGGGCAGTGATAAGAGATGCCTCCTACTGGGAACCTCTGCAAGGAATAAGGGGAGAAGATGGGGTGAAGGTTTAGGTGGCTGCTGCAGGATGAGGTAAGATGGGTCACCTTGGGGTATGCTCTGTCATCCGCCTTGGGCTGGGAAGGCAGAAGGCTGTGTTACAGCATGGGGTGGTTTGGGGGAGTGAGGGTGACAGAGCAGAGCTGACTGCATGGAAAAGCCCAGAACAGTGCTCACTGTGTCCTGTTGTTGTCTGTGGCTTGGGCATGAGAGCACAAAGCTGGCAAAGGGGCCTGTTGGGTGGTAAGTTGTTCCTGTGGGGTGATTGGTAGGAGTGGGCAGAAATGGGTGCCAGGATGGTCTCTGTACTGTCTGGACACTGAGAGTAAAGATGCCACATGCCATCAAAGTTGGCAAATGAGCTTTATTAAAGGTCAGCCTGACTGAAGGCAGGGCAGTCAGGTGTCCAAAGGAAGCACATTGGCTTTTCAGGGGGGAAACAAGCCAGGAACCACAGCTCCCCCCCATCCCCAGCTTCTAAGCTCTCCCGCTCCCCCTCCCCTAATGTTCCCTGTGAGCTCATAGGGCTCAATGTCTGCCTCTGATCTCCAGATGTGCCCCTCTGTGCAAGTTCTCATGTGGCATCTTCAGGGGAGATGAAGGAGCTCTCTTCCAGTGCCAAGAAGTCCCAGAATATCCAGAGGCTGAGGAGCCATCAGGAAGACCCGTGCCAGCTGCATAAGGTAGCAGGTCATGGTATTTTTTCAGGGAATACAGATGTGCAGGTCACACTGGCAAACACAATGCACGATGCTGTTTGCCTCTCGTCTTGATGTGACTTCATCTGTCAGTGTCCATGGCAGCTCATGGAGGAAGAGAGATGGGTGCAGATGGATGGAGACCTGATGACACGCCTTGTTACTGCTGTGCTTACATTGCAATGCTGCTTGTGTGCAGGGCTCCTGTCTGGACTCACAGGTGGTGATGGCAATGGGGTGAGTTCGCGTTGCAGCCGAGGTTTGCAGTGTGAAGCGAGGATGGAGAGTGCTGTTGTGGGAGCAGGGTTGGAGCTCTTGGAGCTGCTGTCAGTGCACGTGTCCTGCTGAGTGGGCAATACTCACAATCATACAGGTTGGAGAGAGCACATGCTGACTTGGGGCACAAACATGGCATGTGTATTTCCAAGAAGTCTGAATAGCAGCAGCTTTGGGTAGCGTTAAGGTGTCTGTGTGCCATGAGGAAGGGTGGGAATGCTGGGGGGGGTCCAATACCCACCCACAAGCAGAGAAGGCCCCAGAGCGGCTCAGATTGCAAAGATGGGCTGTGAATGAGCATCCATGGGTGGTGGGTGTGTGCTGTAGAAGTGGAGGGAACTGTGTGGCATCCTCCTTTCCATGTGCACATCAGCACATGTGCACCTCTTGGCCCAGGGGAGCGAGGAGTTTGGGATGCTGAGACTTGCTGAGTGACTGGAGGAGATGGGGATTCCTTCTATGGGGGAACGTTGTCCGAAAAGGCTCAGGAGGGGTAGGATGAGACAGAGTCCGTTGGGGTTGCAGCCAACCTGGGGACACCTACTTGGTCTTGTCAGTGTCACCATTGGGACAAGCTGAACCATTCTCCCGCAGCTTGCGCATGTAATCGTGGGGACCTTTGCCCTCAAAGGAAGTGGGGCTCTTGTAGGATCCACCAATCTTGTCCCAGAGGGTGAAGTACTGCCCGTAGTTGTAGTCAAAGTAGAGGTGGTGGTCGGTGTGGTGGGCAGAGCCGTTGATGATGTGCCGCAGCAGTCGGGGGACGCGATAGTCGCCGTCGTGGATGGAGATGGTCCAGACGTTGACAAAGATGTAGAGGCCCAGGTAGGTGACTTTGTGCAGGGGGAAGAGGAAGGGGTAGACGTGGTAGGGCAGGCTCTGCATGAAGCCATCCACGGGGTGGAAGGCATGGCTGGCAAAGGGCGTCGCGATCTTCCAGAGGTGGTGGGGTTTGTGGAAGCGCTGTGGGGAAAGGATAGGTGCTAGGCTAGAGGTGAGGGGCTGAGGCCCATGGGGTAGGAACCCCTCTTCAGGCCCACCTATTTTGGGATAGCTACCTGCCAGCATCACTGGGGATAGCTGTCATGTGTGGCTGAGTGACACAGGAAAGTTGGGGTCAGAGAATCTCTGTAGAGCCATAGGTTCAAAGAGACTACGAGCTCACTTGTCAGTGGGGATGCAAATGAGGAAATGTGGCCCATCCCCACCTGTACCCATCCCTATTTCCCAGGTGGTGTCAATACCCTAGCTGACAGCCAGCTCCCCCAGGCCCCCAAGAAGGTCCTTTACCTTATAGAACAGCCTGTGGTGGAGGCCTCGATGTATCCAGTAGATGCCCATGTCAGTGAAGAAGAGGAAGGATAGCATGCTGAGGAAGACTCCAGGCCAGCCTGGGGGGGAGGGGGAAAATCATGTCAGTGTTCCTTTTGCATGTGCTATAGCTCCAAGGGGTGAGCATGAGTAGGGAGTTGGGGCTTCATGTGTGCAGGGGTGGAGGGAAGAGAGCGGGGTCATGGTGGAAAAAGTGAGCTGGGTCCTATAGGGTTATACAGCAAGGGATGGAATGTCATGCAGTTAGGACAGGGTGTGCATCCCTTTGGCATTCTTAACCCTGAGGTAGGGGGTTGGCTGTCATGTGCGTGGGCCAACAGGATGCCAACTCAGAGCTGAGATGCTTGGGAGGTGGCCTCTATTGATGCTGCCAGCATTATGTGCTGCCAGCTCTGGCAGGGGCTGGGGGGGGAGGGGGGAGCATGGGAAGTGTCTGCAGACTTCTGGCTCAGAATGGAGAAGAAATGTGTGGAGATGGGGGCAGAGCAATGGAGAATGAAGGGTAAGGGGCAGCATGGCCTAGGCAGCAGCTCACCGTAGGGGGAGTCCTCGATGTTGTCATACAGTTTGCTGTAGCCCCGGACCTCAGCAAAGAAGAGGGCAACGGTGGGGACACTGATCCAGGGCAGGGAGCGCAGTGCGTAGATGATTTCCCGTTGCACCTGGTTCTGTGGGGAGGCAGAGAGGGAGCTGGGTTAAGGGACAGCATAGGGGGAAGCAGAGTTAAGTACACAGCACTTGTTGTGCCATTGAGGCCATGGGCAGGCAGGGAGGGCAGGCATTTGGCATGCTGTTTGGTATTTGGGGCAGATGTTCAGATGTACACCTGGGGGAAGGGTGTGCAGAGATTGTTTTGAGGAGAGCTGTGCTGTGGGTGTGGAGAGTGGGTGCCAGGGTAGCCTGGAGTGTAAGTGGTGTTGGTGGGGGGAGAGAAGGGGTCTCGGGTACATTGGAGCCTGGTAGTGCAGAGGTGAGGGTGTCGTGCAGGGTGAGGGGCTGATGAGTTTGTGTGCTGAGTTCAGCAGTGAAGAGGGCTGAGCTGCAGACAGCCAGGGAGGTGGTTTGTGGAGCTCTGTGTGTGCAATGTCTTCTTGTTGGGCTGCTCAGGCCCTGATGCAGGGATGAGCTGCTGGGCATGGTGGCTGATGTCAGTGGGTGTGAGAGCTTTGGATCCTGCTCCAAAGAAATTGCTAGGTTAGTTCTCAAGCAACCAGGCACCTTTTTTCTATGTGACTTCTGATCTATATTATATGAGTTTTCACCTATTCTATTCCTGTAGTTGATGCCTTTTGTGTTCTGTGTGACACCCATTCTATGCAACATCTATTGTATTTTAGTTCAGGCCCATCCTGTTCCATTCTATTCTGTTTCATTGTACTCTGTCCTGATCTTGTCTGCTTTATTCTGTTCTGTTCCAGTCTACTTCAGGGCAGTTTTGGCCCACCCCTGTGAGACAGGAGGGACACCTCAGGGTGACAAAGGGGAGCCCAACCACATGTTAGAGGCCAGGGATGGGCACCCATCTGTCATCAGCTGCCCAGTCACCATCAGGCTCAGCTGTGTGGCTGCTGGCAGCAGTCTGGGGCTGGTGCTGAGGAGCTGGACTTGGTACCTTTGATAGAAGGAAGAGCCACATGCTTTGGGTGTTGGAAGCTAAGGATCCTACTGGGACCTTGAGGTGTGAACAGGGCTGGGGAACAGCAGGCCCAGATGTGGGCAATGCATGTGTAGGACTGCTGGAGTAGGACAGGACGCCCAGTCTGGAGTGAGGTGGGCACCAGAGTGTAGGATGCAAGGGGCATTGTCTGTGGGGTGGCAGTATTGTGGATGGCGGAGTGTGGGTGCAGGAGGGATGGGAATAAGAAGGTCAGGACTGGAGGGGACTGGGAGGTGCAAGGTAGAAATGGGGCCTTTAGGCTTGCAGAGGGGCCTGGGGCAGGTGCCAGTGTCCTTAGGGAGAGCCTGGGTGCTTTTGTATGGGGAAAGGCAGCACCCTGTGTTCAGGTGGTAGGAGTGGGGCAGTATCTGGGTAGTAGCAGATAAGGAGATGGTCCTGAGAGCAGAAAGACCCTGGCTGGGGGTCAGTCCTGCCCTGTTATGTTCCATCAGGGAGTGTCAGGCAGCTCTTGGAGGAGATGGGTGGCAAAGGAACGCCAGCAGCATGTGGGATGTGCTGGGGAGGGAGCGGGGTGCGTGCAGCCGTGGTACCCACCTCTAGGAACTGGGGGTGCTTCATCAGCTCATGGTCGAAGATGAAGTAGTAGCTGAGGGTGCCGAAGAGCAGATAGAGGGTGAGTGCTCCGAGGTTGGTGATGACGAAGAGGCTGAGCAGCTGGCGGCAGGGCTCGTCCTCTGGCCAGCCCGTGGGGTACACATAGGGTGTGAGCAGGTGGTGGTCAGCGGCCTCCAGCACCAGGTCCATGGTGGGTCTGGGGGAGAGAGATGGAGGGGAAGCCTTGCTGTGTGCTCTGAGCAGAGGTGATGCAGGGAGGTGTGCTCTTATAGGGGTGTGGGGTGTTTGTGAGCTGGCAGGTGCGGCTGGGCTAAGAGATGGAAAAGTGGGGCAGCTGGGAGGAGTGAGTGGGGCTGTTTTGTGGGGGGAGAGGATCAGGGGGCTCCGGGATCATTGGGAAGGGATGTATGGGGGAGGAAGCATTGCTGTCCTCATGGGAAGGGGGGGAGGAGGAGGACGGCAGTGTTGCCAGCCCATGGCACAAGGGATGGGGCGCAGGAAGGCTGTGCTGGGTGAGGGGATGCAGTTAGTGGGATGCGAGCAAGGATGCAGAGGAGCGGGGCTGTGTTGTTCATGCCCATGTGCTGATGGAGCAGCGATGGACAGGAGGCTGCGGTGGTGGGGCGAGTCGGGGAGGCAGAGGGGTGCTGCCCCGTCCTCCTCCCAGAGCACTGCGTTGGACACGGGGCTCTGCGGATCCCAGCAGCGTGTTGGGTTGGCGTGGAACCCCAAAGTGCTGCGGCTGGGATCCTGAAGGGTGCGCGGAGGGGAAGGGGCTGCGGGCTGCAGCCGGGGCCGCGCTGCGTGCCGGCTATGAGCCTGCTGCAGGAGAGGGCAGAGCCGCTCCCTGGGACCCCGCGCTCCTCGGGTGCTGCGGCGCGGACGAGCCCCGGTGACGCCCCCGAGGCAGATCGCCGTACCGGAGCCCTACGCTCGGCTGCCTCCCGCCCGCTCCCCGCGCCCACCCCGCGGTCCCCCCGCTCCCCGTACCTGCCGGCGGGACCCGAGCGCGGCGGTGGGCGGGGCGGCGCCTCCCGGTAGCGCCACGTGACGTCACGGCCCCGCCCACCTCGCGCCACCGCCGGCGGTGACGTCGCGCGGGGCGGGGCGCGGGGACGGCGGAGACCGCGGGTTCGGGGCCCGGGCTCGGCGAGTGGGCGGGGATGCGCGCGGGGTGGCGGCGGTGGCACCGGGCGGTAACATGGGGTGGGCGGGGGCTTCGCTCACCTCCCGCGTCCGCGCAGAGCTGCTCTGCTGCCCAACGCAGCCGTGATTCCCACCGCTTCTGCTCGCACACAAGCCCACCTGCCCAAGTCCCCCCCCCATCGGTGCCTCCCGGCCTCCCTCCCCGCTCTGCTCCACCACGCCGGACGACGCTTCTTACGAAGGAGTACAACACTTTTTATTCCCACGCAGCCGTGTCACAATTTACCAACACCAGACCAGTCACCCACAGAAACGACCCCCAGCGCCGACCCTCGCCCCGACCCCCGGCACCACCCCCGTTGTGCGTGCTTCCCCCCTTCCCTCACCCCTCAAAAGACGCCGTGCTCCTTTTCTCCTCTTCCTACAGCACGCTTCTCTCTCCCAAAGCACTGCCCGTGCTCTCCGCCCCCCCCGGACGCACGCTCAGCCCTCTGCCCCGCACCCCCGCCGCTCCCTCGGATGCAGATCTGAAGGATGATGAGTTCCCATGCGATGCCAACGTCCTCCAAGCCGAGCGTGCTCCTCCGCTCCGTGCCCTGCGCGGTGCCACCTACCTCTGGCTGCATCCCAGCGCTCTGATGATGCCGATTGTCGTTGTCCCAGGCCCTCGGAAAGGCCCCTCCCCCACCGGGGGCAGAAGCCCCTCTGAGGGTACGGATGGTACACGTGGATGAGGCTCAGCCCATCCTGCTCTACTAACAGAGGTGCTGCCCACCTGGGCAAAATGCTACAGGACAGAACGTGGGGAAAAGCTGCAAGCCCTGTAAGCTTCCTGATCTCCGCTGCTGTCAAGGTGCCTTCTGTGTTTCCAGTGATCATCCCTCCTCACTTCAGGTCGATCCCAATCCCTCCTACCCCCGAGGGGCCGGCTCGGCGGTGGGTTTGTCGCTGGGGGTGCTGGCTGCTACCCTACAGAGACTCGGGCTGACACGAGAACAGTACATGGCTGGGCAGCAGAGCCACCCCTATGAGGTTGGGTCCTGCAGAGCCACCCACAGCCACAGCTGTGCCACCACCAGAAGGCTTGCTTGGGCTCGGCTGTCTGCTGAAGAGCTGGAGGCTGCAAAACGAAAAAGAATTACTTGCATGGATACAACAGACACTTGAAAGTTAGGTGGGACCTGCAGGCAACCCCTTCCACAGACCCCATGAGCTGATCACCTCTCAGCTGGGAAGCCCATCAACAAACCACTGCCCAGTCTACCTTGCTCCTCCATATAGCCCTGCTCTTCTGCAGACATTGTGCTGCCAAACCCACACTGCCCCAAGCAAAGCCCCTTATGCTCCCTGTTGAGTGACTGCCTGACAAGCCATTCATGGTAAAGCATCACCAGATTTGCAGCACTCCATGTCCACACAGCTAAATGCCTCCATCCCACTCCAGCTAACCGAAGGCATGCATTATCCAAGCCTCATCTCCGTCCTGATCCAAAAAAGGCTGCCTTCCCTCCATCTCTGGATGCCAGCAGCACCTCTGTTGCACAGATGTCCCTGCCCACCCCACACGATGACTGGGCCAAGCCCCCGTGCTTACCCCTGCAGCTCTTGCCGTCCCCTTGCAGTGTCCCTGTCACACAGCTGCACAGGGGTCCATCCGCCTGACTCGTGCAGATCTGCTCACAGCCACCGTTGTCCTCACACCAGTCTGATCCTTTGTGCGTGACAGATAGTGAGAGATGCTGCTGGATCCTGAGCTGCCCTCAGTTGCCCACCCAGGACACCCACTCCCTCCAGTGATGGAAAGTCCTACTGGAATCCTCCCATCACCTTGCAGGTGCTCACTCCCATGTCCTGGCCATCTCTCCTTGCACCAAGGGGATCATCACTTAAGGTGGAAGACCCCCTCATGCCTGTCCTCAGGGCCACACGCACTTACGTTTCCTCCGAATGGGCCCCACTGACAGGATCTGCTCGTGGGCCTCGTGGGTGAAGGCGCTGGCTGACCGCCGGTGCTGGGGGCAGTTCTGCATGGAGATGTCAGCACATTTATCACTCTTGGCCACTGACCAAGCCCTCTCTACACACCTCCAACCCGACCCCCAGGAGATCCCCTCCCAACACAGCTGAGGTCTTCCCACAGCAGAGCTCTCCTCCCTGCAGCCAGAGGGAGGTTCGGTCCTCCCCATCTCTTCCTCAAGGCTGCCTCTCTGGCTGCCCCTTGAACACATGAGCCATGCACTACATGTTCCACCTCTGCCTCAGAAAACCCCCAACCCTAGCGACCCTCAGCCTTAGCCTCACTTACTATTTTGCAGGAATACTTCTCCGAGTCACACAGTGAAACAGCACAGTGCAGGTGGACTTCGTCGTAGTCCCCGATGAACTTGAAGACAGTGACATGGAAGCGACAGGTCAGGGACACCCCATTCTCCTCTATGCCAATGGTGTTGTCCTTCAAGTTTTGGCACCTGCGAGCAGAACAAAAGCTGGCCATGGTGCTTCTGTGACTGGGACCCTCATTCAAGCAACGCTGCTATGAGTCTCCCTTGCCCAAATCCTTCAGCTATTCTCCTTGATGCCACTGTACCTATATGAGCATCATAGGACCCATGTTTCTTCACCCCTATGACACATGCCAGTTTTGGCTAGGACAGACCTAGGTGTCTTCGTAGTAGCTCCTGTGGAGCTATGCTTTCCATAGATAACCAAACCAAGGCACCTGCAGTCACTCACCCTCCCTCAATGATGAAGTAGCGCAGTTTGTCATTGCTGTCCCGTGAGGGCGTTGCGTAGCACTTGTTCAGCATCAGGATCAGGTGGTTGGAGTCAGCCCCCACCACAAAAACCCCCACATAGAGCACGTCCCGCGTGGTCAGCACCACTTCCCCCTGCCGGTACGGGTGCTTGTAGGAGGAGTTTTTGTACAGGGCCATCTTGGTTGTGAAGCTTCCTTCCTGCGTTGGCACTGTCAGGTTGATCACACTAATAAAAAGAAAAAAAGAAAACAAAAATGAGTCTTGGACCTCGCATTGGCTGTTGTTTGCATATTGTAACCTTGCTGTCCATGCACACACATGCACTCCTTGCCCTGCTCTGACCTGAGCATTGGTCGCACGACCGAGTCCAGAGAGATCTTGATGTCCAGCTCATAGGCACAGGAAAATTCCACGTTGATGGTCCGGTCCCGGGTGATGATGTTGCCTGTGTTGTTCGCGCTTTCAATCCACACTGTGTTCTTGTATACGATGTGAGTGCTGTTGGACTGCAGAAGGCAGAACGCGGCATCCCTCTAAAGTGACCATCTCTGATCTCCCACTTGTGGCAGATGCCTCAGACCCAAAACATATGGTGTGACTCTGAAAATACCATTTCTCCTACCCAAATATGACCGAGGCTCAAGGCAAGATGCGTCCCAAGTGCTGGCCACCTCTTGGGTCCCTTTCACCATTGATGAGCCACCCTATAGCACGCTGTGCCCTTGCTGCCCTTCCTGTCCCATTGCTCGCAGATGAGACAATACCCAATGCCTGCAGCATCCACCCCGGGCCCATTAGCCCATCACTCTGTCCCACCTGCACCAGGTTGCCGCAATTGCCCTTGGTGTTGTTGATCTGGAAGGAGATGAAGTCCTCGCCCTCTATGCCAGGACAGTGGCGGTCATTGACCCGTACGCCCTCGCGCTCGAAGCCCAGCTGGAACAGCTTGCACTTGGAGATGGACACCTCCATTTGTGCGGCTTTGCACGTCACCTCTGCATCAATGATGTCATGGGTGGCTAGGAGAGAAGGAGAAGGCTCATGGAACCAACTGAAAGGACACCCTGGGCCCAGATCCCCATCCCAGTCATCCCTCCCAGCCCGGGCTCACTGTTGCCGTAGGGTGGGGGCTCAATGCAGCCACACAGCTCCCCGCCATCATCCAGCTCGCAGGTGCGGTTGGGGCAGTCGGCGCCAGCACAGGGGTCCTCCACCACTCCTGCTAAACAGCGCGAGACGCACCTTTACCCTTGTGCTCTGGGCACAGTGCACTCTGAGCACCCACAGGAGCCCATCTTGCTTACAGCAATTCTCCTTCTCAATCCACTCGGTGCCCAGGATGCCGAAAGTACGGCACGCTTCACCATAGGCGGCCAGTGAGCCGCACAGCTGCACCTGCTTGCGGTTGTAGCAGCCGTCCAGGAAGCAGGACTCATAGAAGGGCAGAGGGTCCAGGAGGCCGTAGCAGGGCTGGAAGAAGCCCTTCATATCTGTCAGCTTCAAGCAGTAGCTGTCGCTCTGCAGCTTCTGGATCTGGACGTTGTCGCAGGACGCGGCGTACTGGGAGTACTGCAGCTCGTTGCAGCTGCAGGCACCGGACACGTCGTGGGGGGGGTCCCCAACTGCCCAGCCCCCTGCCCGCCCACCACGTCCACCTCACCTCTTCTGCATGCCGTTGGTTTTCCAGCTCTGTGCCAGCACCACGCTGCTGACCACCGGTTTGCCCCGCAGCGTCGCGTAGTCATCCGCCGGGTCGCCGTTGAAGTTGCCGCACAGCCCGCACACCTTGTTCTGCAGCCGGTCTCCGATGGTGATCTTGATGACGTTGAAGCCGTTGTAGCGGATCTGGATGTCAGGGCCGGAGTCGATCACCAGGAAGCCCTCCTGGCTGTAGATCTTGGTGGAGAGTCCCGTGACGAAGGGGATGCTCACGAGGCTGCCATTCACCTGGCACAGGGGGGACGCAAGGATGACATCCCTTCATCCTCCCCACCACTGGGCAGGAGCACCATCCCCCTGCAGTCTCCACAAATGTTTTCCAGTACCCCAAGCATGCAAACACGAGCTCTGCTTTAGCAGCTGCCTTTCCTAATCTCCAGCGAATCACTCTGAAGTCCTTGCCTCCCTTACGTGCCAGCATAAGGCCACAGTACAAGCCAGCCCATACAAACGCGCATGGGCTCCTGCTCACAAGTCCTCTCGTGCTAAGACAGGCCACATGTGATGTCTCTCTACCCCAAAATCAGAATGCCCTTATGCATATTCCACATCGTCCTCTGTTTCCACCTCCAGATTCTGTGATAAAATCAAGCAAGGATAACTTTAAATAGATACAGAGGTGATGAATGCACAGCAGCAAGATCCAGTAGATCATAGAATCACAGAATGGTTTGGGTTGGAAGGGACCTTTAAGATCATCCAGTTCCAACCCTCTGCTAAAGGCAGGGACACCTCCCTCTAGACCAGGCTGCTCACAGCTCCCATCCAGCCTGACTTTGAACGCTTCCAGGGAGGGGGCATTCACAGCCTCACTGGGCAACCTGTTCCAGTTTCTCACCACCCTCACAGTAAAGAATTTCTTTCCAACATCTAGTCTAAATCTACACTCTTTCAGATTAAAATCACTGAACATTTCTATATGAGAAGAACTAAGCCTTCCCTACAACTACTGCTGATGGTGTACTACCATAAGAAGCATTCCAGCCATGTAAAAAGTCAGAGTCCATTACATATTGATGCCTAAGAAATATCTAGATTCAAGAGCAGCCGCCTTCTATTTAGGTGCCTGTGTTCTCCAAATTTTCTTAATTAGTATGGCAGCCTACATGATGGTTTCTGCGAGATTATATTATTCTTCAATGATTATACTTTTGGATCTGTGTCCCCCTCTCACCAAGGGGTTGCACGAGATGATGGGCACAGTGATGGGCTCACCCCCATCAGACCACCGACATTCCTCTCAAACTGGCCAATGTCCCTCTGCCCAGCACAACAGAGAGCGGCTGCTTGTCTCACATGAAGCTGCTTCTACTGCCATGACCATCAGTGTCACACCGCTTCGGCTCAGGAGATGGACCCCGACCTCAGCAAGACCTCACCTTGACCGTACTCCTGTCACTGATGAGGATCTGCTCCTCGTTGATGTAGAAGTACACGGGGGAGATGACGGTGAGGTTGGGCGAGGACCACTTGTCGAAGTTGATGATGAGCTGGAAGGAGAAGTCGGGCAGCTTCTGGCAGATGGTGGACAGCACGAAGGCGCAGTTGGCGGGGAAGCGGAGGAAGGCGCCGTCGAAGGTGCGGAAGACTCCGCCGCCCGCCGCCAGGCAGAAGGAGCTGCGTGTGCTGAAGCAGCCGCGCACGCCGTTGCGTGAGGCGCACTCCTCGTCCGACTTGCAGTGCCGCGGGTCGCATTGGATCAGGTTGCGCCGGAAGCAGCGGCATCGCCGTGTGCAGTCCCCGTTCCAGAAGAGCTGCTTGGGCTGCAAGAGGAAGGGGTGGTGGGTCGGGGGGCTGGGAACCTCTGCAAGGCCCTCTGTGGACATTCTGCATGGATTTGCTCCCTTTCTCCATGTAAAAAGGGAAAGCGGGTGATAATGACTGAGCAGAGAGCATAAAGAACACACCGAGTGCCTCTCCGGAACAGAACCAAACTTGCAAACAACTGATAAACCCCTATAGTGAGCCCTACAGTGAGCACGAGTCCAAAGTGGGCGAGCAGAGTGGATGTGCCCCAGCATCTCGGCACAAAACAAAGCAAGAGACTGCAGCTACAGATAAGGGCTGCACTAATCTCGACGCACTGACCACCAGAGGGGAATCTTGCTGTAAAAGTGCATCCTGCAACTCACTGGTTGTTTAAAGGCCCTTCATCAAAATAACTGTCTTTCTGAGCTGACCAGACTGGTGCAGACACCATGCCTGCCTGCTTCCAACCCAACACAGAACAGGAATATGAACATCTGACAAAGGAAATGTGGAGGATGGCAATGGCACCTGGCTGGCTTCGAGCCACTCCTCCCTCAAAACAGCACTATAACAGTGTCCTGCACCATAACAGTAATCCTGCCTCTGCGCTGCCTCTGTCCTTTGGGATCCCATGATGCATTACAACTGCTGTACTGTGGTGTGGTGATTAATGCATCACACTGATAGATCAGAATCCCAACGAACATCGCATGGTTACAAATAAGTAGATTTCAAAAGCAGCACTATGCTCACCGCATGCACAACAACACGGCTGCAAGTGCTGAACAACCCTGCTCGCCAGCCCCCTGTCCCAGCACCCTCTCCCAAACCATCCTCACCCAACAACCACACGATGAAGGACGTGTGATGTGCCAGAAATGATTTTGCTCTCCTCTGTCCCCCTGGGCCTGCTGGCACCCTGTCATATCCTGCCCTTGTTTTTGGCTCATCTCAAATCACACAGAGCCCTGTGTTGGGAGGTCAGTGTTTCGCATGCGAGCCCTGCTTGGATCCTTAGATCCTTCACCAAGTACCATGGTGACCAGGCACAACGTGACACCCTTGGATCGCACATCCCACCTTCAAGGATTATCACAAAGGGTTACAATGAGGGCACCGAGGGAAGAATGCTCCCGGCGTACCTCGTAATATTTGCCATCAGAGTAGCAGCCGCAGTTCTGAGGCAGGATGCAGCTCTTGCCATTCAGCACGTAGCCGGGGTCACACTGGCAGCCCTCCACGCAGTAGTGGCCGCAGTCGCTCTTCAGGCGGATGGCGGCACAGCGGGGCTGGCATAGGGACACACAGCTCTCATAGTGGCTGTTGGGGGGACAGCTGACAGCTGCAACGGGAGGGAGGTGGATTAATTCCCTGCAGATTAAGGACTTCTCCTACCTGCTCCTTCCTTTTACAGTCTGATGGCTGCCAGCCATAATCTCACGGGGAATCATCATAGATTATTGTGAGCTGGGAGGGTCACACTGGGATTATTGAGTCCTACTACTGGCACACAAAGACTGAGTTTTGATGATGCATACAGTGCACAAACTCTGTGTTGCTGTCTGCTGCCCTGCTACTGGTCACTCCTGCTGACCCCTATGCTGGATGACAGGGGTGCTCCTGGTGGTCCTCTGGACTCTAGACAGCATGGGGACATGTTTCAGTGTATGTGCCACTGACAGCTCACCTTCATTGTTTGGCCACTGCACACTCAAAGGTGCCACCAGCTCACCAGGAACCATGTGGGGCAGGGACATGGGTGTAGGCATGTGGCCATGCTGCCCCTGCACTGCTGAAATGATTCCTCCAGAGCTGAGAGGTGGTTCGTTAGGAGGAAGAATGACATAAATTTAATTTTTTGTCTTGTTACTGATAGCAATTACTTCCCAGCTGATTTGCCAGATAGAGCGGCTGCCAGGGAGGCTCATGACTCCCATCCTCAGGAGCCTAATTGAACACTGCAGTGTAATCTTATTGACAATAGCAAGCAACTTCATTAGAGGAAACACTGCTGGCTGCAAAGCTCACAACTAAAACTCCTGGGGAACAAATTCAGCTGCATGTGCCTGTACCACTGTGGCCCTGGCGTGCCCCAGGTCAACTCTGACATGGTGCCACTGCCATGACATTGACACTTCCATGGTCCTGGGGCTTCCAATTGACCACCTCTCTATATTAGTGATCAAACTGAGGACTCATAGCTGGCCAGAGGGCTACATAAGAACCTGTTGGCAGGGCAGCGCTTACAGCACGAGGTGAAGTTCCTCCAGCCGATGATGGCGATGCCCTGTGTCTGGCACGTGCTGGCATAGTTTTGCAGCCAGCCGCAGGCTGTCTGCATGGCTCCCCCATCAACACACGTGTCAAAGAGGCAGTTCTTGTAGAAATAGCTGGGGTTGATTTTGCTGTGGCACTTGGCGAAGACACCGCTTTGGCTGGGAATGAGGCTGCAGAGCTGCTGGGGTTTCCAGAAACCTTCCACTTTGCCACAGGCTGGGCAGCGGTCGCCACAGCCCACCCGACAGAAGGTGTCCCGCTTGGCCCAGCTCTGCACGAAGTCAGTGATGCCAAAGGCAGGCATGCCACCCGCAGTCACCAGGTCATCGTCGGGGTTGCCGTTGTAGCGGCCGCAGAGGCCGTAGGTCAGGTTCTGGAAGCTGCGCGGGATGGTGACGGAGAGGAAGGTCTTCCAGTCGTACACCACCTTCAGCCCAAAGTCAGTCTCCACCACAATGTGGAAACCAAAGGCGAAGATGTTCACTTTGCCCTGGCCCAGCTTCAGGGGTAGGTAGAGCCGTTCATTGTTGATCTGTGGGGAAGGAAATGAGACAGCAAGACTTTGTGCATAGAGAAAGCACCTGGAGCTGCAGCTGGGGTGGGAAGGGATCATCCTTCAGCACCACCCGACCCTCACGGCCCTACTCACCATCACGGTGTACTTGTAGGCACGGTGGATGACAATGTTGTAGTTGAAGACCTCCACCTCCACTTGCTTCACCCACAGGGCCAGGGAGGTGTCACGATCCTCGTTCTTGGCCGTGACAGTGAATGTGGGGAAGGTGTCTGACCGCTCTGCACGTGGCCGTGAGATGGTGGTGCACAGCACCAGGGCACAGCTGCTCTGGAAGTCGAACGAGAAGCCATCAAACGTCAGGTAGTGCCCATAGCCAGAGACGATGCAAGAGGCATCAGTGCGGACATGGCAGTAGTAGAGGCCGTTCTCTTCTAGGCAGTACTCATCGTCCTTGCAGGAGATGTTCTCGCAGTACACGCTGTTGTCTGAGCCATTGCAGTAGCAGAGGAAGTGGCAGGAGATGTCCATCCAGAAGGTCTGGTTGGTGGCCAGCTGGCGGCCCTCAAAGTTGCAGCCGCACTCGCCACGGGGCACGCAGCGGGAACCACGCAGGGCAAAGCCCTCGTCGCACTGGCAGCCCTCTGTGCAGGTGTCCATGCAGACAGGACCTGTGGCTAGAGTCTCACAAGTCTCCACGCAGCTCATGCACTCCTCAAAATGGCTGTTCTCTGGGCACGCCAGGGCTGGGGGCATCAAATGAAGTGTGTGAGTTAGAAGCTCCTGCAGCCGTGGTGCAAGGAGCACCAAGGTGGATTACAGACAGAAGGTGGACACGAGGTGAATACCAACTCACTCGGTATAAATAGAGAACTAGTCCCAGCAGCCTGCCTGCCACTGGGTATTCCCACTTCCTCCATTACTCCTACTCCTCTCTGCCACCTCCCTCCTCACATCACAATCCCATGCCAAGTGATGGCTTCTCCTGCCAACCCAAAGAGGACGTCCTGCTTCCCTCTTCCAAATGGAGACCCCACTTAAAAATGGACGCCCCACTCCCAAAGGGATGCCTCTCTACAACTTGCACAGCAGAGAAGTGGGCTGCCTACTCTGTATAGCCATGCTGGACATTTTTCCCATTCGCTGTTGAATTATGAATGTTTTCCCATCAACGGTAGGTTTACAGCCAGAGCTAAAAACATGCCGTATTCAAATTATCCTCTGGTGATGGCTTACTGTACTGTCAGCCACCATCTGCAGCCCTGGAACGCTCCTGCACCGCATCGTAAACCTCCTTGTGTCTCCTGAAACACCATCACAAAACTGCTTAATGGGGGAATCTGCCTCTGTGGGCAAAGGTGTCACTTAGAAACTACCATTGATAGGTGAGATCCTCGTCTTTGGGTCATGCTGTGGTCCCACCATGCACTGGTCATCTGCTGGCTTGCCCTTGCTAATATGAGTGAGCTCCTGATCGTGATATGGCACAGGCTTTGCAAATGCTGCTTCCCAAGTGAAACAACGGAGAGACTTTTGGTATGTGAGCAGGATGCAGCCTCTTTCCCTTTGGTATGCTACTGAGGAGAGTGCTTTGTATGCCTCAGTCTCCATTGCGGAGGATGGCTCCATTGGATGTAGCTCTTTTGATGACAACAACCTCTGTGGTAGCCAAGAGAGCAAGAAAATAGCCCCAATTTATGCAAGTCTGCCCACCCACCACTGCGATTTCAGACTTCTGTAAATGCTGTACATTCTGTGGTGCTGTTTTGCTCCCAGCAACCAATAAGGTTGGGGTGCTTCTTCTAAATGGTTTTCCAGTTTTGTTTCAAAGGAACATCATTACGAAGTACGCACCAACGACAAGGTGCAGGGCAAGGTCCCATAAAAATGGGGACCGACCTCTGAACACCCATCAGCTCCCAAGAAAAAGACCCATCCCAAAGCGGAGGGGGCTACATCTCCTCCTTACCGCTCCAGATACTCAAAAGCTTTTGTAGACTCACGGCAAAAGCTGTGGCTCCTCCACTGGCCGACGTCCACCTCGGCGTTCTTGCAGGCACTGGCATAGCGTGCCACTGCATCGCACAGCTCTGACTGGTTGCCTCCGCTCTGGCACAGGCGGAAGAGGCACGTCCTGTAGTAGGCTGAGACGTTGACCACGCTGTGGCACTCCAGGAAGGAGCTGTTGGTGGGGTCATTGATGATACCGCAGTTGGAGCGGCTCCGGTAAGTCTTGAGCAGCTCCGAGTCATTGTTGCATGCCTTGAGGAGGTCCCCGCACTCCCCGTTGCAGATCTCATCGAACGTCGTCCAGCTCTCCAGGAAGAGCTCCAGGTTGTCCGTGCACTTGCCCTTGGGCGTGCAAAACTCATCACTGGTGTTGCCATTGAAGAAGCCACACAGACCCCCAGTGCAGTTGAAGTAGGCGGTGGAGAGGTGGATCTCCAGGAGGCCTGAATCGTAGTAGCCAATGCTCAGGAGCCCCTCTGACTCCGTCACAGTGCCGTTGTCAGTGCGGTAGATCTCCAGGTGGCCAGAAGGGTGGAAATACGGCAGGTCCACATCATAGCCATTCACCTGCAGGGGAAGGCATTGGTAAGGGCAACGTGACTCTGCAAGATGGTCCCGTCTGCACCACGACAGGAAGGCTGAACCTGGTCTCCACCCTTGAAGGCCGGGAATCTCCTTCACATGGGAGGATGCAGTCATTTCCTTGCATTTCATTCAAAGACTGAGCAAATTCAAGCAAGAGTAAGCTAGAGGAGAAAACTGCAGCATTCAGAAAGCCTCCTTATTTGGCTTGGCAAGCAAACAGGAATAGCAGTGCTACAAAGCCATGGACAGATGCAACCCTACATTAAATCCTATGGTACAGACACCATGGTATTGCCCTCCTCCTCTACCTTGATGGCAACTGCTCCATGTGCTCCCAATGAAGCCTTGAGCTTAGGGCTGCCTCACCTGACTGCATCCTTTCTGCATCCTGCACCACTGCTCACTGCTAATAAATGCTTGGCAAATAGGAAATAGCTGGGAATTTTAGCAGTGGGTCCAGTTAACGGTTTGTGACAGCATGACATTCTGTCTGCTCTACTGTGGCTGTCTTGGCCTGACAGGACAAAGAGCAAAACCTCAGCTGTAAAACAGGAAAAATGGGTATGGCTAGGATTCAGAAAGCACGGAGACCTTCAGGGCTGGGGTATTCCTTCTTTTCCACAGCTGTTTTGCTGACTATAGCCACTTTATTTTGACCTCAATCAAAATACAAGTGCTTTCAAGATACAATAAGATACCCTCTGCTTTCCCCTAGCTCCTTGGTGTGGAGGATTTGCATGAGCTGGGCTGTGAGAACAGGGTCTTGATGAGCACCCGTGGTCTTCTCACCAGTGCTGGTGGCTGCCATGAAGTCTATGGGATGGGGACCACGGGTGGATGCAATCCCAGTCCTTTTACCTCTTGCCTTGGATATGAGAGATGAGTAGACTTTGACACTTGTGATGGCTCTGATCTCAAGGAACAGTCCAGAGCCGTACACCCATAAGCTCTTCTCCATGGGGACACTGGGGCATGGCACAAGCCGATGCCTCCCACCTTAGTGACAGCCTTACCTTGACCTCCGACAGGCTGGCTCCTCCAACCTTCACCTCCTGGCCGACCACCTGGATCCGCACGACACGCAGCCCATTGGGAGCGTATCCTGGCTTCTTCTGGCTGATGTCCACCTCGATGAAGTCAGGCTTCTCCATGCAGGTTTTGAGCAGCGTGTAAGAGTGCTCCAACGGATAGGGGAAGGTGACGCCGTCAAACGTCCGCAGCACCTGGTTCTGTCCCACTGAACACAGGCCCTCCCGCTTTGGGTAGCAGCCCCGGTAGCCATCCTCAATGGTGCAAACCTCTCCTTCGGGGCAGCTGGTGTTGAAGCACTTGGCCTCCCCGCCGTCCTCGCACTGGCACTCTGCTGTGCAGTTCGCTGTTGCCCAGAACACCTCTCCGATGGCGTAGTACCGTCCGTCCACGTCACAGCCACACTTCTGCACAGGGACGCAGCGGTCGGCGCTCAGCACGTGGCCATCGTCGCACTCACAGCCCTCGGTGCAGGGTGCAGTGCAGCGCAGTGGGGCTGTCAGGTCTGAGCAGGTGGCAGGGCAGCCACTGGCACATACTGAGTAGTGGCTGTGCTCCGGGCACTGCACGGCTGCCTCTGCAGGTGCCAAGGGGACACAAATAACAGGATGACCGTGTTATCATGTGGATCTGAGCTAGGAACCAGCGTAAAATGACCTAGCATTCCCACTTTACAGTAGACTTGGATCTTCCATTTCTCACCCACACTTTGTTGGCCATTCTCTTAATGCAAGCAAAAGCTTCTCTGAAGCAGCCCCTGCACCACTGAGCCTCCTCCTCCAACTATTTGCTACCAAAAGCAAGGAGGGTGCACTGACCAGCAAACTGCCAGCAAACTCCCCAACTCCGGTCCAGGCTGTCAGCACAGCAGCCCACTGCTCACACGGCATTCCCGAGCTCCCCCCTCCTGCCTGACTCTTGCCACCCATTGGCTATCATGAAACTCTCACATTGCAGAGAAGTGGCTTTTGCCAGACCCCCTTTGCCTCAGGCAACATTATCCCTTTCATTTCCCTCATTTCTTTCATTTCTCCCATTTATGTGGTCCCTCATCCCGGCTCTCTCCCACACCAGGACCTCAGGCAGACACCACAAATCGCCCCCAGCACCAGCACACCCACACTTACCGCATCCCATCTGGGCACGCCATTCTCCCACCGGGATGCCCAGGCCTTGGCACACCGCGGCGTACGCCTGGATGGCTTGGCACAGCCCGGTGCTGTTCTCCCGGGCACTGCACAGATCATAGACACAGCTGTGTACGAAGGCAGTAGGGTCCACGACGGAGCCACACTCCCACAGCGGCCCGCCGCTCTTGTTGAGGAAGCCGCAATATTCGGGGGAGAAATAGAGGGATTCGGTGGAGGCATCGCAGATGCTGCAGTTCTCCACGCAGCCAGGTGAGCACTTCCTATCGGGGTGAGGCACTCGCCAGCTCTCGCCCAGTTCTGGCACAGAAGAGGCCAACCTGCCATCCGAGCGCAGCGCATCGTCCTCGGGGTCTTTGTTGTAATTCCCGCACAGACCGCACGTGCCATTGATGTACGTGCCAGGAACGGAGATGGAGGCATAGTGTTGGCCATCGTAAGTCACCAGCAGGCCAAAATCAGTCTCCAGGGCTGTGGACAAGCCGCTTTGGTAGACTTTGATTGCGCCCAATTCCAGGGAGATGGGTAAGGACACCACCAAGTCATCGACCTGTGGGAACATGACCAGAGGACTGAGCCACTGTGGAAAAAAAGCTGAGGTTTTACATGAGGGGTACGGGACCCCACTGCAGGGCCTTATGTTTACAGATGGGTGACATGATCTAAAGTGGATGGGTTGATGGTTGGACTAAGATGGTCTTAGTCATCTTTCCAACCTTAATGATTCCACGCTTCTAGGAGAAGGCTGCCCATACATCCATAAGCCTCAGGCCTCGGTTGACCCATGGCTTTGCTGTCATGCCTTCCACCCTTCCCAAGGAATACACAAGACTGCTATCATGGTCTCGCCATCAGGACCAGACCTGGCAAGTTCCAGCTGTTCAGTGTAGCTCTTACCTTGGCTTTCCCAAAGCTGCCCTTTGGGAGGACAATCTTATGCGAGTAGACCTCCACAAAAATGTCCCTCAGCCAGGAGACGGAGGAGCCGCCTCGGTTCTCATTCTTGGCTTCCACGTTGAAGTAGGGCAGCTGGGAGCCTGGCCAGCACTGCCTGGCGAGGAGGTAGGAGCAGGAACCCTGGAAGTGAAAGAGGAAGCCATCGAAGGTGTGGTAGTGCGGATCTCCGAACACCACGCAGGTGCTGCTCTCCACAGGCACGCACTGGAAGAACTTGATCTTCGGCTCGCATGCTTCGAACGGGCTGCAAGCCATCTCCTGGCAGAAGATCTCATTGTTGAAATCCAGGCAGCGGCACTTGGTGCTGCAGTTTGAGTTCTCCCAGAAGATCTCCCCTTGGTGGAGAAACTGTCCTAAAAAGCATGGAAAAGAGATAAAAGAAAACACTTACATTGGAACTTCACCCGCAGCTAGAGGCACAATGTCACCCAGTCAGTCACACAAGTCCTGGGGTTTGCTTCTGTGACCTGCAGGGAGAGCTGGGGGCACAGCAGCTGCTCTGGGGAGAACGCTTTCAACACCAGCACTGTGCTTGTGTGCCACCGTGCTTATTAGCTTTGCCCTTTTTCCTATAATAACCCCCTTCAGGTGGCTTTGCCCATCGAAGAGTGCCTCTGTCATCAGAGGTTAAGAGACAATTCCTTTCCAATCCAAAAGAGCTCACGGTGCCTAGGGAATCAAAGATCTGCTGGAAGAGTAACTTCCTATCCATGCATAGGTGATGATGGGAACCAAGGAGGGGATGCTCAGCCCGCTGTCACACAGAGGCTCTGTAAGGGAGGCAGGTTTCCCTGGTGAGAGACGTGAGCAGCAGGAGAAGACAGGCAAAGGGTGGCAGACGCCTTGAGAGATTCCCTCTCCTCCATATGGTTGACTTTCACACCTCTCTTTCAGGCGGATGTGTGAGCTGCCTGCTTTACCTCTCCTAAACTTTTTGTGCTCTTCCATGCCTCCAAAAAAAAAAAAAAAGCTATTTCCCAACTACTTGCAACAAACAACAGCTCTTCTTAGGCTCAACAGCTCCTGCATCAGCCATCCTGGTGTATGGGGTTTTGCCAAATGAGCTCTGTTATGCACGGCGAGCCTCATCATCTCCAGCACCTCATGGTTCATCTCCACTTGTGAGAGCAAGCAAGCAGCTGCTGGGACACACAGACCTTCTGGTGAGACGTGCACACTGCCCTAGAGGCTGGAAGCAGAGGCTGGTTTTGGTCCCATTGTGAAACCTGGCCTTTCTTCTTAGGGTGGCAGCTGGAAGCTGTTAGGGTGGTGGGAATCTAACCCTGTCTTGGGCTGAAAAAGCCTTTGGGGTTGCAGGTCTCCTTTGGTACGACTCTACAGGTTGCCTGTGAAGAAGCAAAATGTCCCAGCACGGTGACAGCATTTAGCAGCAGGTGACAACCTGCTTGTTTTGCAGACTCCCAGAGCAGAGTACATGTTCCTGATGAGTTTTATTTGCCCAATGGCAATGCCTTTATCTCCACACCACAGTCCTTGTTCTGTCTCTCTGTGCATTTCATCCCTCTATATCTCCACAGCAGAACTGACGCACGTGCAGACACTGTAATTGGTGCAGGGTCATGGAATTTATCCTGCTCAGAAACCTATGATTCTTCCCACAGAAAGACAGGACATGAATCATGGAATCATAGAATCACCAAGGTTGGAAAAGACCCACAAGATCCACAGACATGGGATCATTCTGACAGCTTTTCCCATCCCAGGGGCAAGAGGACAGGACTGTCCCTAGGTGCTTCCCATTGTCCCTATCAGCACTGCAGAAATTAGTTAAGATGAGTGGTATTTGACTGCTGCAAACTGCCCAGCAATTGACATCATAGGCCTGGACAGCAGAAATGGAAGCTTTTAACAATGCATTGCTGATAAATCTGCAGGGATGCAACAAAGCCAGCACTGATGACAGCTTTGTTTGCTGGTGGTTGGAAATGGCACAGTGCTCCCAATGCTCCATCAGCCCCCCTGTTTTCTCTGAGCTGCCCACTCAGACCTTGTCTGCCTTGGCAAAACCACACTCATGCAGCCCAGGGCACTCAGACTGCAGGACCTTTTGCTCTTCTACATCCCACAACACGTAACAAGGCATCACCATTCCTCCCTTACCTCTCAGGCTGCAGCCGTTGGCTGGATCTATTTCTCTGCCATCTATTTTGAAAGCCCAGCGCCCCGGGACGTTTACGTTGGTTGTTTGCTCTATATTGACTATGTCTGGGGTTCTGGAGCCTGGGATGCTGAAGAAGTTGCTGATATTTCCGCCATTGAAGCCAGCCTAACATGGATAGAGAGCAGATTGTGTCAGGTATCCTGCTGCAGGAAAGCAGCTCTGCACCTCCCTGCACCCCGCAGTGATTTCCAGGCATGCTGTGTTTAGTGCTAATGTGGCTTTTCAGGAATCTGTTTTCAGGTAGTTTGGATGCAAGTGAAAATTCCACAGGCACTACAAGCAGTACAGATCTCTGCTTACATATTTATGCACATATAAATGCAAATATATGCTCCTGGGCATGGCTGAAGCCCAGAAGGGACAGTTCAATGCCTGTAGCCTTTAAGACACATCTCAGCAGCACATTTTTGGCAGATGGGGTGGCTGTGGCATGGCTGCTGGCAACAAATTCTGGGATGTACATCTACAGTGCCAGGGATGCTGAAGGAACAGGAGGCACAAGGAAGCACAGGTACATTAGAAAAGATGTGGGTGGCCATCTGAGAGCTGGAGATGGAGCAAAAGCCTCACCTGGGCCATTACCCCACCGAGCCCAGTCAGGGGGTCCCCTCCGCTGGCCGTCCCCGTGGTCCAGCTGATCTCTTGGTAGTTAAATATGGCAAAGGATGACACCCCGTCGGTGATGAGAACAGCCTGAAATGTGTTCACCTGGGAAAGCACCAACAGATGCACAAGGTGAGGCTGCTTTTCTCCCGCTGCCCACCACCCTTGTGCCACCCAGGGGGACAGCAGGAGCACCATGGTGCTGTGCAGTAGGAGCCAAATGCGACCCAACACACAGTGACCCCAACCACTCCATCCCCTCTGGTGCTTCAGTCTGGGGAAACCACAGTGCTGCTCCCCATCCAATTCTGTGCCAATAGATGGCAGCAAGAGAATAAGCTTGTGTGAGACCAGCAGCCGGCTGCTATGACCCATTCTTTCCCATTACCCTCTCTTAGCTCTATTTCTCGACATGTTATCTTACCCAGCTCCCTTCAGCATTCATATTCCACAGTGTGATTAACGGTGCGTTGCAGCCGAGGCAGCCATGTACGTTATGTGTTTGGCTTGGCTGCCACTTCCCATCACTACCTGCTCAATCTGCCCTTCCTTTCACTTGAAATGAATCTGCATTTCCATCCCCAAACGCTCAGACAAAATCAGGCCCCGTGCAAGAAGGACACACTTTGCTGGCTGGCAAGGCAGCATAAACCCATGCTCCTCACATCTACACTTATACAACAGAAGGTGCCTATACTCTGCATACTTTCTCCATGCAGCAGTCTCCCATGGGATCCATTCAAAGACAACTGTTTATCTCAACCACACAAACTACCCAGTTTGGCCAAAAATGCATTGGGCACCGATGCCATACAAATAAGCCATCAGAAGCCACATGCTTTTGCTCCGTAGCCACCAAGAGACCGGAGTAACAACCGTGTCCCTGAGGCCACATTCACCAAATTGTTTTCTGCAGCTTTTCTGCATTGCGATGAATTTCCTGCTTAAGTTGCATTGCGTTGTTCTGCATGCCAACCCAGAGCCTTGGCCACTATCGAGCAGGAATGCTGCTCTGTACCAAGATAAATTGCATTGTGTTGCAAATGTAATTCTTCAGGCAATACACGAACCTCTATATTGCTTGCTGTCTGCAAATACATATATGCGTGTGTATTTTTTTCCTGCAAGAGCTGCCAGGACTGGCACAAAAATATGCATTACATCTCGAGCCTCTCTAACAAATGGAAAAGAGCTGAACTGCTTCTCGAAGCCAACTTCTAGAGACAGAAGCAGCCAACTTCTGGCACTTGCAGAGTGCAAGCAAATACAAAAAGTCCATTTCCCCAAACAACGGCCTCACACACTGCCTGTACCCCAATCTCCTGTGGGATGGCACAGACCTCCCACTGGCAGCTGCTGTCACAGCTTACAGCAATTTAAATGCCATTCAAGCTGGGAAAAACACTTCACTGCCATCCCCACGGCCATGGCCATTCCTATGGTCAACCCCATGGCCATTCCTATGGTCAACCCCATGGCCATCCCCAGGGTCAAGCCCACGGCCATCCCTACGTTCACGGCCATCCTCACAGCCACCACCACGCGTACCATAGTTGTTGCTCTTACCGGTGTCGTGCTGCTCCCCCCGTAGAACGTCACCTCCTCCCAGGTGACGACGAAGACCCAGCTGGCAGAGAAGGACGCCATGTCCTTGAAGTACTTGCGGACGTCCTTGGAGGCTCTGCCCAGCAGCTCAGGGTCGGTGCTCTCGCGGTAGTAGATCTCCCCACGGATGCCATTGTGCACGTCGGCCCAGAAGGGCGCAACGAAGGCCCGGCCATCAGCCAGTGGAAAGGCTTCAGGTGTGAACTGGCTGACCAATGAGTTGAAGGAGATCACGCCATTGTTGTTTACCTGCCCAAGGAGATGGGGTCACTGGAGAGAGCCCTAAGCAAGCTGCTGGCTCATCACAAAACGTGGGGTGAGCGCTTTGTGGCAGGGGATGGTTTGCAATGATGGCAGCTCATGAGAATTCCTGGCCAAATGGACTCATAAAGCCCCAAGCACAACAAAGCCAGGGAAGTCTGCACAACCAGGCTCCTACAGATCAATGGAGAACCCATCAGAATGCCATGCAGGCTGGCACCCAGCTCAGTTGGGATCTGCCTCTAGTCCCTGTGTGCACCCAGCCTTTGAGAGCTGGCTAGAGGGCTGCGTAGCTGCGCAGGGCAATGGATTATTATTCCACAGCATGTGCAGTGTGTGCCCCAACCAGCAGCCAGGTTGGATGGGGCTTTGGACAACCTTATTTATGAGACTTATGGGGTTTCAGCAGGGCTTGGAGTTAGGTGGTCTTTAGGGTCCCTTCCAACCCAAGCCATTCCATGACCCTATGATGCATTTAGGGACACACAGAGAAGTGCTCACCCCTGACAGCCCACTCCAGGAGCCCTCCCAATGCCAGTCGTCACTGCTCTGCCATTTGAGCACAGCAGCATCCCACCCTTGACTTAGGCACCTCCACACAGCTCCAAATCACCCCTTTCTTTTTTCCTATGGGTCTCTGCATGTTCTCGTTTCTTGTCATGGAACAGGAATAATGTTCCTTGTGTCAAGCCCTAAGCTTCACTGTACCATTTAATCACCTACAAAAAAAATTTATTGCCTTTTATATTCCTTCCCCATGAACATTAGCCCATTAACTATACCTTTGACTTTCTTAATCATAAAACCTATCAGTTCATGAAATCTAAGAACTTGTCAGGTGGGTGCTAATAAATCTTCCCACTCTTGACGACAGCGAGAGCGCGTTTAACGTGCAGCCAAATGGCAAGGAAAAGAATAAAAGGAAAGTCTGTTCTCCACTTACATAAACCGTCCTGTATGGGGCTCCAAAGAAGATGAACGGAACAGAAAGCTTGATCTCAGGAGAGCTCCCATCATCCACTTTGGGTGTTTTTGTGTCGTTCGGCCAAAATGGGTACAGACTTGCCATGGCGTGAACTGCAAGGAGAGGGGGTTCAGTGCTTACAGGGACCCCTCCTGGTTTTGGGGAGGGCGCCCAGCAAAACCCTTCATTGAGCAAACAGAGACTTAGATGGGCTTTCTTTCCCCTCCTCCTCCCTTTGATGTAGAAAAGCAGCACACAGCCCTTGTGACATTCGAGCAGAGCTAAGGGGAGCCACAATGCTTCCAAACAAACACAGCTCTGTTTACCTCAGTTTGGAACATGCTTTTATTTCCCAGGTCTTAACCTGCACCTCTCAAAGGCCCCTGGTTGCAGACAGCCTGCTCAGAGGTCTTTTACAGAAATGGGGCTCTGTGCTGCCTGAGCTATGGATGCTGTGCTCAGCAGCCTTAAGAATGCACCACCCAGTAGCCCCAAAGTGCACTGCTCAGTGGCACCAGGAATACTCAATTCAACAACCCCAAGGATGCTCCCTGCTTGAGGCTGCCTGACAGTGCCACCAGTCAGTCCAACCCAGTCTGGCCTCAAGGAGGATGGAAACAAGGGGAAACCTGGCCTAACCCTGCTGGTACCATAAAAAAGCTCTGAGTTCCTTGGGATCCTGCGTTCAGCCCCACACCAGATCGTTGCTCATCCAGTTTATCATTTTCTTGGCACATGTTGGTCACTGGGAATTCTTCATGGCCCTATTCTGTACCATGGCAAAGCCACAGCCATCTCTGTGTGTGCACTCAGATGTATGCACTATGCACGCTCACTTAGGTTACGCACTTAGAGCTCTGCAGAGCTGCTGGGATTGCTGTACCTATCAGCTTTGCCAACTTCATATTCCCAGCAGCACAGCAGCTCCTCATTTAACCTGAACTATCCTTGCTTCACTGCTCCCAATGAGGCGAGAGCCATTTGTGCGGGCAGGAGGTTCATTGCCACAGTGCACTCTGTCACCACCGCACAATTAGCGCCTGTGCTCCCACCCCTCCAGACCCACGGAAACACTGTTTGCTGTTACACTCTGACCAAGGGAAAGGGGATGTTTTTTGGGGCAGTTTTGGGGCACAGGGGAGCAGTACTGACCTTGGTGCCGCACAGTTACCACCAGCAGGGCTGCCCAGGTGCTGAGCAACGATCGCGTGTTCATCCTACAGGGCAGAGAGAAATCCAAACATGCATCACTTCCAAAGGAAAGCGCATCCCAAGCGATCCATCCCAGCACTGCAGAGGGTCCCTCACCCAAGTAGACCCAAACTGTCTACTTTGTTAAGCCTACTGAACCCTTCCCATCGCTAATGGTTAATGGCCCTGCAGGTGTTGGCAGAGCAAGCTGTCACTGCATGGAGCTGCAGCACTGCAATGTGTTGCCCCGTTTCACCCTGTTGTTCAGAGGCAATTCCTGCCTCATCCTCTCCACAGTCACTCAGCTCTTTGCACTGGAGACACCAACACTTACACAGCTGGGCAACTTCATGCTGAACAAGAATCAATGACAGAGACAAGCAAATACAAGGCTAGGAACAGGAAAGCAAACTCCTCTGCCAGCTCTAATTCCTTCCGTGCCTAATGCAATTTGTTAGTCATTATTAATCCAATAGAAAATATCACTAAAACACCTGCTTTGATTTCTTTGCCTGTCTCTCTGGCTCTCTGCACGTAGCAGGGCTTGCAGGAAGGCACCATGCAGCAGCAGCATGCAAACAGCTTTGCACTGCACCTCTACGTTGAGTACACCCTGAGCTTCTACAGCAGCCTCCAGATTGTCTCTTCTTTGTACATTCCCATGCACTTCAACTGCATGCACCCAATGGCCATGACAGGTCTCTGTATGCTCTCCCTATAGGTTTATTTCTATATTGCTCCAAGAGCTCCACTTTAATTATCCCCACATACACCTGCCATGCACAGCACAGCTCTATAGCAAGCAGGGGATGTGTCACCACCTGTCCCACACCGCTCCTGTTTGTCTCCCATTGCCAGGAGCAATGGCACAGATGTGCCTCCACGTTCCAGTGGTCAACTGTGTTGGCCAAAATCCCCTTTACCCCATGTTGAGAAAAATTTGTTCCACCAGAGCAGAGCATTACTTTATTCCCTATCTTGGAAAGCTGAAAGCAGGACAACGGGATTTTACAGCTATTGTAAATCAGAGCAGCTGTGGGTTTGTTAGCAGCGATGGGGAAGACAACAGTACAGCAGCCCAAGCACAAGAGCAGCACTGCTTGGGAGCAGAAAATCCAGAACACGTTACTTAACACACTGCATACACAAATGCATTTCTTCAGGTATAAGAAAAACATTATTACCAACCTGCTTTGCAGACGTCAGGAGCAACGCGGTCTCAACTTGTAGCCCAGTTTTGTAGGACAGCACTCCTATGTCAGTGCAGAGCTCATGCCGGTGCTCTTGGCCAACTCTTGCAGAGGAGTGCAGCAATGTCCCCGTCCTGGTGCTCTCCCAACTGAAAGTGTGATTTCTCCAATGCTGGTTCGGGGCTGGAGGAGTGTAAGGTTGCAATCCTGGTGCCTCTTGATAACAGCACACTAATCTGAGATCGGATTCGGGCCCAGAGATGGGGAGAAGCCCCTTCCTTCCCAGCCCCTCGCTGGGTTCGGCTGTGATGTCAGCTGCCCACAGCCGCTCTGCTCAGCATTGCTTTTTGCTGAAGGGAAAAAAAAAAATACAAGCCTCAAAGAATCGAGCCCCTTCCTCCTTTGTGTAAGTGCAGAAAAAAAGCCATCTATATAGTGTTACAGGATTAGCATTAACAGTGCGAGACTTAAAGCACCTTTCAAAGGCAGCGCCCCAAGGCTTCAATGCGTTACTTTTCCATCCAAGACTTGTTCTAGTTTCTGCATCTCGACTTACCTCTGCTGTTACAGGTGGGAGAGGAAAACCTTACCCAGCAATACACACTTCTCCGTGTCTGCTGGAGACCATGTCCTGGTGCTCCCATTCCCACTCGCTGTGCAGGGACAGAGTTAGGTTTTATTGGGATTGATGGGGGAATGTCAGCAGGGGACTGTTGGGAGCCTTTGCACCAGTATCCCCACGCAGCCAGGATTCATGAGGGGCACAGCTGACGGGGCACACAGGGAGGATAGTGCTGGACCCCCTCCCACTGCCTTCAGGAGGGCAGGGGGCTTTTAAGGCTCTGATATTCCCATGGAAGACTCTCATCCTGCAGCTCCATGCACCCCGACTCTTCCCTTCCCTCCCATTTCTAGAGTTAGCAGCAGAGGAAAAAAAAATCAATTGACTCTTCTCATCCTGTTTGTAAGACAGAGAAAACTGGTGAAAACATGTTTCCCTCTGCTCCTCCTGCAGTTTAATATTCTGGTCCTGTTCTACAGGGCAAGTCTACACTGATTAAGTTTGATGAGGTTTCACTGCCTCTTTGGGGAAGACTTTCTCTTCTAAGCTATTTTCTTTTGCCAGGGGATGCGCCCATCCTGCAGAGCTGGGCGCATCGGAGCAGAGCAAACCACTCTTTATTTATTTCCAAGATAACACTTTCTTCTCATGTTCAGCTTCCAGAAAAGCAAGTACTGAAGGACGAGACGGCCTCGCTGTGTTCTCCTTTTGCAGAACTCTGCCCAGTCCAAGGACAAAGCCTGTGCAAAGGTTTGCTCCAGGACACCATGGACTTGGCCCCTGCACTCTGCCCAAAGGTGAACGTTGTGGGTGAGATGGAGGGAAACATTTTGCTTCAGGAAACAACAAAGTTCAAAGCTGAGGACACATTTTGTTTTGTGCAAAAACTTAAATAGGTTTATTGAATTGATCCAAACCAATGACCTAAGTGGCCTGAATTCCACCTCTAAGTCTGCAAGCAAACCAAAGGCAAATTGTCGGCGCGCGAAGTATAATCCCCATGAGAGAAAACAGCATAAAAACGGATATAGACTTACAGTTTTCCCTTCTTCTTTAGAATTACATACGGATGCATAATTAATAGGGTGCGAGAATAGACCTTCATGTTTAAATCATGTTTGAAGTTTCCAGTAAGTGCAGAACAGCAATCACAGCGGCGGAGGCCTGAGATGGCTGCAGCCGCCCCAGTGCCGCTCTGGGGACGGCGTCTGCCCGCTGCCTACAAAGGCTCCATGAGCACTGAGGGTGGCACAGCTGCCAGAAATACATATTTTAGCCTCCGGGCTGCTTTCAGCACATCGTTTGCATTTTCCAATCTGCACACGAACAGCACCTACAGAATCTCATTTCCAAGCAGAAAAGGCAAGCGGCGGAGATGGAGCAATGGCAGAGCGCAGCAGACGATGGCCAACCAAGAGCCAATCCCAAGAGCACCGTGCACAGACCCTGAGCTGCCCCAAGCCCTGGGGACCACATGGTGCCATCGGCCACCAGGATGCGTAGGAGCCCCACTAACCACAGTGGCACATCGCAATGAGGGGGGACAGCCACCACGCCATGCATATTCATAGCATCGCCGGCTAAGCAGAACGCTTGTAACATCTGGTCAAAGCATGGATATTCAATGAGGACGTCTCCAAAAAAAAACAACGGCGCAGCATCTCGTCTCAACACGCGGAGCCGTGCAAAACTTTGGTATATAGCTGTTACCCAATTCCATACGAACCAGGTGCTTCTTCCACTGTGCAGACTGCCCACGGCAGATTTTTATGCATGAACAACAAAATTTTTCTTGACAAAAGTAGCACTCTCAGAAAAGAACACAAGAGCTAGAGAAGCTTGCAAGCCTGTATTTTGTTTTCTCGAAGGAATGGGGCAGAACTGGGGATCTGTCACTAAAGCAGATGCATGTCAACAAAGCCGGGATGCAGCACCTCGTGGCATTGCATGGACTGACGTGGACCCTCCTGCCACCTCAGGACACTCTCACTGCCCACCATCAGCCCCAAGACCCCTCTTGTTCAGAGCCCTCAGACCCCCCAAGACACCTGGCAAGCACTGACATTGCCCAAACACAAAACCCTTCCCCAGCAGGTATTACAACAGGAAAGCAATCCAGTTTGGGACATCCTGGAGCATTGTTTGCGTGCCACTTCATCCTACTTTTCAAAGTCTATCACATAGATGTGTCAGTCACTCCTGGCTTTTGGACGTGGCTCTTTCTCCTTGGGAAGCCAACCGATGCTTTTGGTTTCCACCCAATGCACGTTCTGCTGCTGCCTGAACAGTTTGGGAACATCATCCAGGAACAACCCTCCCCAACGACATGGCAAGGCACACATTCATACCGAGGAGCCAGTTTGGGTGTTGATGCCAAATCCCCAGTGATACACGGCGCGTGTCCACATCACAAGCAACAAGCAATCCTCTTTGTTCATCTTCCAGTTCCCACCAGTTCCACCATAAATGAAGCCATTATTTACTGGCAGTTCCCAGCCAGCGCAGCAGCACTGCTCCCTGTGTGGATGAGGGTAATTCTTAGCAGGGAAACAAACCTACAAGCACATTGCTGTGTCTTCTTCAATATCCCCTTTAGTTCTTTAACGGACTTTGTTTATTTCCCTTTCTGCGAGTGAGACATTTAATTGTGCTGAGCAAGCTGGTCAGTAATTACAGCATCTCACTAATACCAGTTACAATGCCATAAATATATCCATGTAGGCAATTACTGCTCTGTAGAATTAGATCAGAGATTCCTTTGCATCTGCATTGGTTGCGTAGTTCGGACAACGCGGCGACCGATGGACGATGTACTTAAACAGGAGGTCAAAGGGAGAAATAGGCTTCTAATATTAAACAACCATATCTTCATAAAACTTTGTTTTATAACAAAATATCTTATTAAACACAACTTCTCCGATGCATATCTATGTATATATCATACAGAAGTGTTGGCTTAAGAGTTCCGCTATAAGGCAGCAAAATGCCTTTCGCTGCCCAAATGGAAAATACATCTTCAGTAAAGCTCTAGCTTATAAAAGCATCATCTTATGGTACACTGCCACCATCTCATGTTTTACAGGTACTATGGCTGTAGCCTCTACTCTACTCTATGGTGACTGCTGCTCCATTTACTATTGCTCGTCTCGATGGTGCCAGGAGATGGATGGTTTTGGCAGGGAGATGAGGCAGAAATAATTACCTTGTCTTAAGTCCTCCCATTTTTAATCCTTACTGTGGATGCGGAACTAATCCCCTCTCAAAGGTCCCTACAAACCTGAACCTGAAGATTACGAGATAATACTTTGTCCCCTCCCCATCCTACCCCACCCCACCATCTAGATAAAATATAAAGAGAAATACACAACTCCAAGGCTATAAAGGAGCTTGGTGGCGTGGACAAAAGCATCTCGGGAAAAAAGTGCACGTGGGGACAGGGAGCATTTCAAAATTACGGTCAGGAGTTCACGTGTAACCAGAGCCCTCACTGCACAGCTTCAGAAACTTTGATGCAGTTGCTTATAACAAGGTAATTTGAAAAGTCTTCAGCTTGTCAGGATGACAGAAGAACAAGGGAGGACAGAGTAAAGCGAAACGGCTGTCTGATTTACAAGAGATATAAAGGACTGAGGGTTTCATCGCACAGGAATCTGCGCTGCGTTAGAGAAGGGGGGCTAATTTAAGCAGCAGCACACAATGCCTACAAGGTGCATGTGGGGGGAAGGGGACCTAGTGAACACCTGCTTTACAATACAAGTGGGTATAGGTGCTTTTGGACCTGCTGTCTAAGAAACTGATCCGAGTCAACACATTCTGCTAGTTTGGACCCTAAATGGAGACCCTGCAGCCAGGGGTCCCCGGGGAAAGTGCCAGGTTTCATTTCTGGTGCAACAACAAGAAACAAACTTCAACTCGAGTCTTGCTCCCTCCCAAGAGAGCAATTTCAGCCATTCCACTTTCGGGACACAGCGGTACAAGGTTAAGTGCTCATTGGAAGACCTTTCGGCATCGCAGGGATGTTTCCTAGCCAAAGGAGGAACGCACTCCTCACCACGTTTCTGACCCACTACCCTAAAAGCCCTCAACACAATGCCAACCCACAGTTCCTTTCCCAAACGACAGGGCCAGGCTTGCTTTGCCTGCAGGCTGACAGTACAGTACTACAACTTGCAGACACTGTGACACGGACACAGAAAGCAAAATCTTCTCCAAACTCATGATAGGACAGCATGGCTAGAAGCAGGAGTTTTTAAAAGAAATCCTTTCTTATAACATCCCTGTCTTTCCTTCATCTTGTGCGCTCACACCAACCAGTGGAGCTAAGTGGATGCACTGAATGCTGAATACCTGAGCTCTGATTCAAACTGAACGTTATTTCAGACCTTTTCAGTGAGCTTGAGTGTGACAAAAGGCTATGAGACAGCACCCAGATGGAAAACCAAGCTCGCTCAAACTGCAGTTGGATAGCTAGGGTGCTCTGGTGGTGCCAAAAGAAACCACACATTTTTTAGAGAAAGAAAAAAAAAAAACCAGGTCAAATTCCACACCGAGCTATCTTCTCCCTTACGGGCCCTAGCATTCTCAGCTTCAACAACTGACCATTCATGCCAAATCACGAGTATACCGGAGCATCAAAGAAAACATGGGGGTATTGCACACACAGAAACACATGCACTGAAGTCAGCTGTCACCTCGAGGTCACCTGCAGTGGGTGGTGGGCATGGTTCTGTCATCAGGGCACTCGCTCCGGGCTAAGCCATTACCTGCTATAGAAACACAACCAAACCTCAACCAACCAACCGAAATAAAAACCTTGCAAAAACTCCTTAAATGCATGTGTGTGGGTGTGTGGGGTGTGTAGGTCAAGAGAGGCTACTTCATCCTGGGCTCCACATAGATTTTGTCTCCATCCCGAATGCCGTAGGAATGCAGTGCTCGTGAGCTGTACTTCATCTCCTCGGGGCCGAAGGGGGCTTCCTGGTCCAAGTAGAAGAGCAGCATGTTGCTGGTTGACAGCTGCACCACAGTTTTTAAGTGCTTCTTCAGTTCTGCCACAGTCTGATCGAGACGGATTGACATCTCTTCTACTTTGTCCTGGAAGTGAACCTCCACCTTCACACTGCTCTGCGGCCGCAGATCCACGACTGCCAAGGGCTCCAGCTTCCCATACTTGGTGATCAGCTCGTGGTACCTGCAGATAAAACAAGTCCAGAGTTACAGTACAGTCCCTCAGATGGCCACTGTACTCTTCACAAGTTGTTTCACTTTGGCTGCAGTCATCCAAGGACACTATTAGTTTGCAAAGCACAGTTTAACGTCTGCAGCGACTACAGAAACAACTCAGGCTTCCTTCTCCATTTCTCACCACATCTCTGGTACTTCAGGGAGCTGTGTTTTTCTCATATGAGGCAAATTCACCCTTGATTTGAGTCAGACAACCTAAACAGACATCCATCAGGAATAAATCTGGATTGGTAGGAGTCTGCTTTCTGCTCTGCTAGTCTGACACTTCACACAGCATACACCATTTCTCTAGCACAGCACTGAACACATGCAAATACAGCCCAGAAAGCCCATCACTCCAGTCCCTTTGTCTCACAGTGTCCAGACATACTGTAGCACCAACATAAACCCTCCCGAGACATCCAGGCTGACTGGTCTCAAAACAGCTCTATGAGGGCAACTGAGCAGCAATGCTTTATGCCATGATCCTACAGCTCCAGAAACACCGTGACTACAGTGGATTTGGAAGAAAGGGAGGATAATACACTCAAAAGACTCTACACCTCCTGCTCCATTTCTTGCCAGTCCATCTCTTAAGTGTATTCTGGTGACACAGGAGTTTTGCTAGCAGACCTGCAGTGGCTCTGACCCAAGTCCCACTGACACTTTCCCCTCGGTTCTCTAGCCTTCCTACCTGAGGTCCAGCTCAGGGAACCATGCAGGCAGTGCAAAGCCCATCTCACCCCCCCACCACCTTCAGCTGGTATTGCTCCCGCTGGGAATGCAGCACCTCCCTTGCCTGGCTGGGAAAGGGGCAAAAAGGCAGCACAGCACATAATGCAATTGAAATGACAAAGGCTGAGAGAAGCAGAGAAAAGGTAACGTTTCAGAGGCCCTCCACTGTGCGCTGTACAGAAAGCTCTTTTTGTTCCCCATCTGAGCCCAGGCCGAATGTGATCGGTGCTGTGTCACTGCTCCTGTCAAGAGATGACGGGTCCTGGCAGGATGCTGACCCCTGGGAGTCCTGCTCAAGGCAGGAACGTTCCTGGAGAACAGCAGCCCCTCTGTCTGTCGGGAAATGAGGCAAGGGCCTCCAGGCACTAGGATTTCCCTTGTCTCACAGACAAAATGGGCCTTCACCAGGGCTGAGTGTCCAAATGCAGGCTGGTGCCCTGCTCTCACAATCACCTGGCCGATACCATCGGGCTGCTTTAGAAAAGCCATTAGTGCCGGGAGGAGACGACGTGCTCCCCATACTTTACCTGCTGGGCTATGCCTGCAGCAAGCACAAGTGCTACACCGTGTATCACTGAGGGCAAGGAAATCCTCATCACAGTGCTGAGTCCACAGCCTCAGAGTACTCACAGTACAATAAGAGGGACAAAGCTCCAGCAGGCTGAGAGGGAGAAGTACCTCAAATGGGCTAGGATTACCCAAATGCATGTTGTGAATATATAACGTTGCCTTTCATTTTCTTGCTTCAAGAGAAGGCAGAACAAGCTTTGCAGCATGCTCCTCATACACTATCTGCAGTCTGTACTGAAAGTTGGGAGTCTGGAAGACTGGATCCCCTCTGATCGATAGGGAAAAAGGCACAATGAGTGTTTTGGTACCCTGGTAATTGGCACCCTGAAGACTCCCATAATCGCCCCTTGCAGCCTGGCAGGCGCTGGCTGCCAGAGCAGAGGATGCTGGAGAAAGGAGCCTGGCTACAAGTGCCTCTGATATTCTGCAGATAAACAGCAGACCAGAGCAGAGGACTCATTAAAAACCCACAGACACAACAACGTCACTCCAGAAGCCAGCCAATATTGGATTGTACACTCAGCACTCCTTTCTAACTCACGTCATCCACAGAGAAAGATTATTTCTGTCCATTTCACTCCTTTTGCAATCTTTTCAGCAACACAAACGGGGAGCTTTACTGGGACAGAACTCACTGTTTATTGCACACTGTGCCTTGACAGCCTGGAGGGGGGGCTGCTTGCACTGGTGCATTTTCCATGCATTGCTGTTGTCTCCCTCCACTTGAGGCTGCACTGCAATGCAGATGCTATACCCCCTGCAACAACATGCATGTGTGCTGATTTGATTCTAATTACAAATCACCTTCAGAGAGACCACAGCAGATCTGGAGCAAAGGGGAGGAAGCTCCAACAAAAAAAACAACAAAACACATACACAAAATCCTTCTGCAAAGAATGGCAGCTCTCTGGGCTGCAAAGGCTGCTGTGCTCAGGTCCAGGAACTGAACCCAGGCATGAGGGATGCTCTCAGCCATCTGCAGCCTCATTACAAAATACACTGTAGTAGATCAGCTCCTCCAGAACAGAATAACCCCCTTCAGTGGCTGCACAAGTCTCTTGGATACGCTGCACAGATGAAGGGATTCAGACAATGCGCCCATTGACTGAGAAAAGGGCTCTAATGGTGTTTAAAGGTTAAGGAACTGAAGGCAGATTTCTGCGGTGTCTTACTGCAGTGGCATACAGTTAGCATGCTGTTCAAGATAAGCCCAGCCTCACCAGACAGGTGAGATATTAGTAACTTCTTACATGGCCAGAATATGCTTCATGAGTTCCTGGCACTATTCACCGAGCCAACTCCTCCACAGCACATTGCTCCCAGACACACAAGGCTCCTGTCACTGCAGTGCCTGCAGACACAAATCCAGAACAACAAGCAGGAACAACATCAGAGCCCGCCACCTATTTGTCTTCCCTCTGCTGCCCAAACCGTTCCTTCTCAGCTCAGGGCAGCACATCTGCTCCACTACAACCAAAGGGTTGCTCAAACTTTACCTTCCCTCTTCAGTCTGTAGCTGAAAAACCACTTCCAGCACAAAGGCCTTCTTTGCCTTCCCCCAGCTCCCTTCCCCAGGCACCCTGAGCCTGTTTGCCATTGCACCTGGTCGCCCTGCTCTTCCTTCCTTCTGGAGCCACGAACACTGAGAACCACAACAGTTTTCACAGAAGTAAGATGTTACTGAGAAAAATCCATTCCAGGAGCAGAACCATGAGTTTCCAGTCCCCTTCCACCTCCTCCTCCCTCTCCCCTGCATTTTCTGCTTGTGCTGCTATCACTTCTAACATTTGTTTCAATTTTTCTGCTTAGAGAGTTCTTTAAATTACAAGCCAGCACTTGTTCTCAGTCTCATCTCCCCGACTACACCGCTGCCCTTCGCCTCTGAACTGACCCCAGCATGCCTTTAGCAAATACCAGCATCACTGGACTCATCAGCATTCGTACAAACCATCGTGCCCTCAATTCCCCATTCCAACCTTCTCATGTCCTTCCTGTATTGGCAGGCCATACACACACAGCTCTTCCAAAAAACAAGAGCCAGTTTCACCTGCAAGTTAATCTAAGGGAAACACTGACTGACCAGTGTAAACACTTACCAGATGCTGTTCACATCTCTGCCATCTCTTTACATTTCAATTCCTTGCTTTGTCCCTACCTCTATCTGCCCTCTGATCCAGCTCTCACACACAGCCAGTCTTGTCCTCTTTTCTGTAAAGAAAGAGCTCTGAAGCTTTGCTGTTGGGAAAGCTCATGAGAGTCATGGGCTACAAGGCACATCAGTGCAGTGGCTGGGCACTCCACGATCCTTCCTCAGCCCATTAAGAAGCAGTAAGTAGATGCCAGTGTAGAGAACACACAGACTGAGCAACATCTGTCAAAGTTCATTAGTTTACTAAGATTAACAGGTCATTGGGCATACTTTTTGGCAAGGAAAAACCATCAAACTTGCCATTTGTGAGCTTCAAAGTGAGGGGACAGCTTCCCATCGCCAGGCTCGTTCCACACACCAGATGGCCAAGAGAATTAGATGCCCTGGCCTGGCACCAGAGAGCCCGATCTGAACAGACTTCTGGGGACTCCCAGGCACAGGTAGATTATGAAGCCAGCTCTGGGAATCCAGGAAGCAATGAAGATCATGAACTTAACAGTCACGTTGTTTAATGGCACTTGACACAGACTCTTTAAGACCAAATTTCACTCAGCAGTGATTCTACAAGTCATCAGACAACACTCTAACGTAACAGCATCCACTCACACAGAACGAAGGTGGCAAGACAGGAGAGAGGTGAGGAGCTGTTTTTCACGGACCAGCTAGCCCGGATTTCCCATGTAACATCAGCTCTTTGTTTGCCTTCACTTTGGCCTCACTGCCTTTTCACTCCCAGTTCTCCATTCCAAGACAAAGGCTCCATACCTGAATGGGACTTCCTCCTCTGGGAACTCCATGTAATATCGGATGAAGAATCGCTCCGAGTCCTCTCGCTCCCCATCACCAACAATGCTCCCGTTGAGCTTGATGATAGATGGCAACCTGCTTGCAGACACCAAGAAGTACAGTCAGCGAGAAAAGAAACCCAAACAAGGGTCACCAACGAGGCAGTCACCCCCAAAAGCTACATGCCATAATGTTACCATCAGGAGACTGCTGCCCCCAGGAGAAAGGGCATGCAGTTTCCAAGTGCATTCAGAACTGAACACTCCCATTTCACCATATGCATGCATTGCTGAAAACATACTAAAAACATTCTTGGGAACGCAGAGAAGTTAAGAATACAGGTTTCTATTCTTCTCTTTCCCAAGTAGCAAAAACAAACTAACAAACAAAAACAACAACAACAAAACCTCCAGTCTTTCAGAGCAGTGAATTCATACAGAATTCCATCTCCTGGCAGCCTCATCCTCCAATTACCAGCTCCCAGCCACTCACTGTCATGTAACAAGTCTGCACAGGAGAGCCAAACAACACACCTGGCTATTAGCAGCTTCCTGCGCTCCTCAGTGGTGTAGGACTGCAGCAAAGGGATTCCTAGCAATTTCACCTCCTCGAGCTTGGGAAAAGAATTTAACTTGTCAATGTCTTCCCAGCAATGCAGACCTGCTCAGAAGAGAAGATTTGCTTACACACACACAGATAATACATAACGTATCCAAGACTACCAAACATAGGCAAACAACGTATGTGACAGGCAAGTGTCTACTGAAATTTCTCTGGAAGTCAGCTTCTTGCTCATGACACACTGAAAATACCTCTTTCATTTGCTTGCAAGACAGAGTAGTTTTAATTCTCCTGTGCTGTTGTATCAGTTTGGAATGATGCTCTATACAGGTGATTTGGGAGTTCAGCTTTTACAGAGGTCTCTGCCTTGTTATTTTTTCTAACACACTCCTTGGGACTTCTGCACTCTATTCAACTATCAGTTCACAAGCCACAAAAATGCAACGCAGGATCCCAAGATCTCAAATACTTGGAATCAAAATTGCCAACATTTATCACAGGAGCACTTGCTCCTCGGTGAGATAGTGCTTTCAAACCCAGGTGAGCAGGCTTTGCTTCCTTTGGTTAGGTTTAAGCCTTTCTTATGAGGATTCTTTGATGCTTGTGCTGCAAAGCATGTTAACGAAGTGCCTTCCACCCAGGCTTAAGACTTAGCTATGCTCACACAGCATTTAAGGCTGTAGAGAACAAAAGGTGATGATGCATTAAGTACTTTTGCAGCTGAATGTGTGGCAGAAGTTCTGTCTCACCAGTGCGTCACAGCCCTCCCAGCCTGCCCTGCAGCCTCCTCTCCACTTCCTAGCACTCCACAATTTTCTTTCTGGAGCAGTAGCTGAAAAATCCCAGGGGCTGAAGTGTAAAGCAGCCTCAAGCAAAATTTGTGGTGTTCTTTTGATATCTGAGGACAGGTGACAGACAGCTTAGGCTGGTGTACACTTGACCCTTACACACCACATACCCACACTTGTGCTCGTTCCATCCAAGATAAAACACAGAGATGGAAAGGCAAATGGGACTCTTTCATCCTCTCCACTGTCAGACACTTATTTATCCTTCCTTAGAATTGCCCGAGGCAGGAACAGGAAATAGAAGGAAACTGCTAACAAAAACAGCCCTTCGCCAGCTCATTTGGAGTAACTACCAGTCAGTCCATTTTGCTCTGGCTCATCACCTAGGTAATGACTGACCACAAAAAGGTAAAACCAACAGAAATAAGTGCACTTCCTGCTTGTTTTCCTTCACTAACACTGCATTCCTCAGGTCCAGTGTGCTTCTCTGCCACAGAACCAGAACCATCCAGAAGATTTAGGCACCTGTTGTCTTCAGCTGCCTTCTCTCACTCTTTCCTTCTCTCATAGCATTGCATCCTCCATGCCTGCAAACTGCAGCTTACTGCTAATGCAGCCTAGGAAACAACCAACCCTCAGGCTTGTTTCAAGCAGCTCCAAGTGTGTTCTTCACCTTCTCAAGAGGAAACATTCTGAGCAACTGCCATCACAAAAAGTGCACCACTTCAGGGCGCTCACCTGACTTGTGCAAATTGATGGATCGCAAGTTGGGGAACAGCCGTGCGAGGGAATCTTCTGACTCTTCGATGGTGGTGAGGTTGTTGTTAGCCAGAATAAGTGTGTCCAGAGATGGAAACATAATTCCCAATTTTCGAATTTCAGTCCAGTCTTGAAGATTATTGTCAGTTATGTGGAGTAATTTGAGAGACTGACAGCAAACCGGAGAACAAGACACTGTTTCATAGTCGTTAAGGCACAGGAAGAGCTCCTCCAAGCTGCATGGGGAAGAAAGATCACATCATCATCTTAACATACTCTGTGAAATGATGACCACCTGGGGTGCAGGGACACACACGCTGCTTTAACACAACTCTCTTTAATGGCTCCTACTTGATTTGAAACCTCAGCACAGAGAGGCCCTCTGGAGCACTCCTAATGGAATATTTCAACTATTCTACTCTGCTCTCATTTGTAAGCTTCATCCACAGCTCTACATGTCCCCCTAGTTCCCCAGATACTTTTAGCTGTACAACTTGACTAACAGATCATTTGGGATGGTGCTCCACATTTGTGCCTGATGAGCCACCAGCCCAGCTCCAGTGGTGACTGGTACTTGCTCTCAGTGCTTAGCATTTAATTTAATGAGGTGCTTGTATACAATATATATGATGCTTCTCCCCGCCCTGCTGGTTCTGCCAAAGTCTCCTATTCAAGAAAAGAGGTCTCACTAAGTTTTCAGACAGGTACACCCACTCTAATTCCTGTTATATACACACTGGTCACAGGGGATACACTGCTGCCATCATCTCTGCTTACAAAACTGTGCAAGGAGGAATCTGGTATCAAACTGAAGCCATTGAGGACATCCGGTGAAACTAAATGCCACTGCCAAGGTGGACCATGGCCAAGCCACAGAAATCAACAAACTCATTTGCACAGAAAAGCATGATGAAATATTACTTGACTAGTGGCCAGACCCTCAGATTTACATCCCATTCAAAAGCTATTAGTGCAGGTATGCACTGCACCATTCATTCTGCAGTGAGTCACGTCCTGCATTGTCGGGATCATTATCCATCTCTCAGCACTAGTATCTGGATGTGGAAGAGCAGCCTTGGTGGGCTTTGGAGCACTGCACAAGTTGGCTGTTGTCAAGCCTTCACCCAGCCAGTTCCCAAGCTTTCAAAGAAGAAATTCCATATTCTTCTACTTATGACATTCAATTCCTCACACCCCGCTCATTCCTTATCCCGTTAGTTATTAGGACAGCCCTGAGCTGTGTGCAGTGAGCACCCCATTCTCTGCCCAGTGCTTACTCAGGTAACTCCTGCAGGATTGTGTGGACTGTTTCCCAGGAAGCTTTGCTGTTGTTGAGCACAAGTTTGCGGACACCAGCGAAGGACCCAGCACACCTTCTCTCTAGAACGGACAAACTGAGAGGATTGGAACTCAAGTTTAGAAACTCCAAGTGGGGAACGTTGGACACAATTTTACTGACCTAAGTGAGGAGGGAAAAAAAGAAGAAAACAAAAAGAAAGATGTGTATCAGGCAGTAATCAGACCTTGTGCAATAATATCCCATCTCCTGAAAGGAGCCTCTTTGGAATGTCCATGAGGCTCAAGGAAATTATATGGGGGGTTGAAATTAGGCTGGTGGATAACTACCTGAAATTCATACTCCAGCTATTCACTGATCTGGTTTGATTGGTTAATTGCTCCTTCGCCTCAATGGTTCAATTAATTACAATCTCTGGGCAGCTTGATAAGAGAAAGAAAGAAAGTCTCTGGGGAGAGGTCATAAAATCCACCTGAATGCCCAGCTGCAGCAGCAGCACAGTTCTGGGGCTGCAGCTCTGAATGCTGTCATCCCCACTTTCAGCAGGGCAGTCACGGGCACATCTCCTGAGTTCCTGCCATCACCAACCACTCACTCAGCTTCCCACTGCTCCCCACTAGCCAAAGACTTGACTGTTTTGCCAGAAGCTCATTGTACACACACAGTGAATTCCATATTTGATTCCATTACTCTGCAAGCAGCAGCCTTCCTGCAATTGATCCAAATGCTGGCTACCTCTGCTTGGGGCTCCTTGCTTTCTCTGTGTATATCAGGTGCTGAGGGCATGGTAGCAGAGAGGTGAGGAAGATGCAGAAAGAAGAAGGAAAAACAAAGGCAATAGGGTACAGCTCTGGAGTGCAGCATACATAACAGATCATGGGATCAGGGTAGGTGCTGACCTGAATGCTGCCAATACACAGAAAGATACGGGGAAAGGTTATTAAAATGGTCAATTTGTGGTCACCTAAAAATGATTAAGTGAACAGAACAGCCAGGCAGCATCAATTTGTTAAGAACACATCACGTCAATCTGATTTTCCTCTCTGACTGAGTAACTGACTCAGTGACAAGTCGCATAATGGAATGTCAGCCTCTGAGGCCATCTGCACGCTGGTCACATCAGCAAGCAGAGGGCTTTGAACAGCCCCTGGAATACTGCTCTAAGTTATGAGTTCAGTACAAAACCAGCAGACACCACGAGGGCATCCTCCTGCAGAATGCCACTTGTTATATTGCCAGTGGGCAGAACAGTTGGACACTCTGTGCTTTCCTATTCTGTGGCTGATACCGAGGTGGGAAGGACTGCCAGCATGTACACGAGCAGAGGCCGAGGCCAAAAGGTGCAAGTTCATTGCAAGGATGGATGAGGCACCAACAGTGGAAGAAAGAAAATCATTGAGAACACAGCAACACCTCACTGGAGAGCTCCACTCCACAAAGCAACTGGGATGGGAGAGATTTGGGAAGATCATGACATACACAGGTCAATAACACAGTGCAGGTTGCTAGCACAGGACAACAGTCTCTTGCAAATCTGTAATTCATGTGTTCCATACGTGATGCTGGAGGAATTACTCTGCCTCACTCTGAGCTGATGAAGCCTCAGCTCGGGTGATGTCATGTTTTGGGCACTACAAGCTTTAAGAATGAAACAGTCAAACTGGAAGGACACCGAAGCAACAAAAACAATATGGGATTTAGAACAAAAATGGCCTGCAATGAGAAGTAGGAGTAACTAGATTTTTTTGATGTTATCCTAAGATTGGAAAAGCAGACAGGAAAGCTCCTGATGTGGGTAGAAAAGGCTGTCACAAAGGGAGCAGTAGCAAATGTTCCTCCATGCCTGCTGTGTACAGGGCACCAGCAACTGCCTTAACTTGCAGCATTATGTGACGTGGTTTAGATTAAGAGGTTATTAGCTAGCTGGGCATCTGGAATCCCCATCTCTGGCAGTTTGTAAGAGCTGATTAGATATTTGTCTGCTGGAGACAGGCTAAGAAAACTTAATCCTGTATTAGAAGAAGGGGCCAAAGTAGAAGGAAAGCTTTTCATTTCCTGCTTTACTGTTGTTAACGCAGAGGCCAGCAAATGGTGCTGTCCAGGGGCAGCCTAAGCAGACAGATGAAAGGGCAGCGTGTGAGACATGCAGCTCATGTGACATGTGGGTGTGCAGCAGCCCCAGCTGCTCAAAATCTGACAGGGAGGAGAACTGGGAGCAGGGAGGCAGCTCATTGCTGTGGGATGAGGCTTCTGTGGGTCACAGGAGAGCAAGGCAGTGACCCAGCTCAAAACAGGGATGTCTTCAGTATAAAATCGTCTTCCCCAGCTCCGATCTCAACAGACAAGACTCTCCTCTCCACCTTTTAGGTCAGTAAGGAAGTAACAGGAACAAGGAAACCTATCTCCAGTTCTGGCAACTCCAGTAACAGAGCAGCAGCACTTCAGCACACACTGGCTCTGCTACCTGTTCAAAGATACAGGAGCTTAATGTGATGGAAATAAAATACCTTTACATTGCTCGTCCTTTGTATTTAAACACTAAACACTGAGTTAAAAGCAGAGCACAAGCCGGTGAGGAACAACAACAGATTGCAATTATTTTACTCATGTTACAGTGCATTTTTCTAGCATATTTCAGCCAAGCACTTCAGAGCATTTTACAGCAGCATTCAGTGCTAATTAACGAGGCTTCAAAAGCGTCCTTTGATGTAGATGTTATTAAACCTGTTTTGCAGATGCCAAAACAAAAGAGGAGAGAGAAGAAATACCTTGCCCAGCATTACAGATTTGGTAGCAAAGCTGGGAATTAACTCCCGCTCCTCAGACCTCCTCTGCTCTTACTCTGTTGAAAACCACACTGCTCATTAACCTCTTGACTTTTGAAATGCCAGTTCCAGTGCTTTGCACAATAAAAAAAATATACATTTGTCACCCACAGGCCAAGATCATAAGTCAAGAAGAAAATGGAGTCAAGTGCCCGAATGGATTAAATTTATCACGTTTATGGCTCTCGAGCTGTCAAACTAAATAAGCATCATCTTCAAAAATGAGTAAGAACTCACAAAATAAACAGAAATTTCTCTCCTTCAAATGAATGAAGTACTCTTATAACCTGTGACGCATTTGCATTCATTATAGTAGCCACCAAGGCCATTCAGAGAGATGCACACACGACCATCCTACCTCGTGCCAGTCTTCCAGTTTATTGTCAGAAAGATCGAGTTCAGAGACGTGAGCACAGAAGGCGGCGATCTCGTTTTCATCCCCTGCACAGGTTATGCCACAGCTGTTCAGCACCAGCACGCTTGGAAGGTTGAGACGATCTGAAAGGGTGAAAGAAAAGATGCCCCATGGTCAGCACCACACGCCTTTGGTACAGACAACAACACCTCCATCTCAGCGAACACAAACGAGGTGTGAAATTCATCACAAGGCAATGATCTGCCCCAAATGCCACGATTTGCACATATTTAAGAGAGATTGGGATAAGCGTGGTTCACATGACAAATGAGCAACATAAATCAAGAAGTTCTCTTGCATCTAAACATGACACATCGCACAGTATCAAAGCTCTTCAGTTACAACATTATTTTCTGCCCACAGCACAGCAGCAAGGACAGTCCCTTGGACTCGATAGCCAGTTTTGGCCTGAACTTACACTCCTCAGGCATCTGCTACTGCAGATAGGACACAGCACTAGCTGGAGTGTCAGCTGCACAGAGCCAGGCCCCTTTATCCTCTTGTGCTTAGCCCACATGGGCCAAGGGTATATTTAAGCACTTCTTTTTTAAGCTCTTCCTTTTCAACAATGTGCGTGATCCCACAACCTGGAAGAGCTTCAGTCTCTGCTCTGCCTTCTGCTTCAGCTTTGCTCTCATCTCATCTCACGCAGGTAAACATTCTCAGCTATTTTGCAGACAAGGACTTAGAGCACTGTCATGGCCTATTTGCTATGGCCAAACCATGACAAACTAAAAAGCTATGCATTTGTCACAGGAAACCTCTTTGATCCAAGAAATCCCCATTAAGGCAACACAAACCACGAGCCTTACTCTCTTCCCCATACAGCATTCTCTCATCTCTGTTGAATAGCAAAATTTAACAACAAGGTTTTACCAAAGAGATGGCCCTTTTTCTGTGTCCTTCATACTCAACAGCTACACGGCCAGACAGGGATTCTAACAGCAGACAGCAGTCAGAGTGATTGGAGATTTCCAGTTTCTTGGCTCACTCCCATTTGGCTTTTTTAAAGGACAGCGTTGTACTGTGGGGATTAGTTGTGATGGACACGTAGGTCACGCCTTGATCACATTTGAAGACCCAAGTGCCTTGTCTTCAGCTCCCAACCAACTCAGGTAGGCGTGTGCTGGCACACAGCAGAGAGGGCACTGGCTGAAGATTCCATTGGGCTCATTTTCTGTTTGTGTTAATTTTGAGTGACATGTTGTATGTTTTATCCTTAACTAACCCCAGGCCCTTTTTTCTCCTCTGTCAAAATCAGTTACTGTACATCCCATCCAGCTCTCTTCCATGCCTATTTTCCCCCTTGGGGCTGGTTATGGCACAAATTGACCTGACGGAAATTTAAACTAAACTCACAACCAAAGATGGGCAAGAGCTTATACAAAGAGGCAGCAGGTTGGTGGGATAAATGGGCACCTCAGAGTCATCTGTACAAACAGAGAACTGAATGCAAACATCAAAGCTTGAGGGAAGACTAAAGGGCATCAAACTAACCCAGTTCAAAGAGCATGAAATAGCAACACAGACTCTGCAGTACAGAAGACCGAAGGACATACATGAGCAGCACAGCACTTCAGACACACGTCTGTCTTGAAATTGCCTTCAGGCAGTACAGTCGGAAGCAAAGGAGAGGGATTTCTCCTGCAGTTCAGCAAAAGCATGCTCAGAGATCAGCTGATGCCTTGAGACGAGAACCAAAGCAAACCACAAACCCACTTGAGGCACAAAAGAAGCCTTGCTGGAGATTCCACAGCTCAGCACCTGGTTTGATATACAGTCCTGTGTGCACTGAACTCCCTCTGTACCCACAGGCACCAATGTGAGCTGATGGCACTCCATGATACCACTGGTATGTGGAGCAACGTCAAATATAGATCAAGCACTTCTGTATCATTCCAGCCACTAACAGTTAATATCATTAGGCTAATCAAAAATAAGCTGCAGGGACTGCTGAGCCCCCAGAACTCAGTGCTGCACAGAACCTGCGTTCCATCTCTGATTGAAAAGATTCTGATTCTGCTGTGCTGGCAGGGGGAAATTCAGTTCATTTTTCACAGCAACCTTCAGGCATTCAATCTGCTTTCAGTCTCTGCTAGTCTAGCCTCTCACCTTACAGTAAGAAACTCATCATAACACAGAAGGACATTTCTTCTTCTGGGCAATTCAGGGCAATTCTTCATTCAACATAAGCAAAAACAACCAAGAAACTGTTCCCACTGACACATACCTTTCATAGGTGAGCCCTGTGGAGTTGCTGGGACGTGCACACCCATACCAGGACCACGGCGATACGGGAAGTTCTCAGGGCTGTATTTCTCACAAAGAACTTGCATGAAACTCCTGCCACTGGGTTGGTCCATGCTCCTTTCTTGGACTTCTGGTTAATACAGAAAACACAGCATGCAATCAGTCATCATCACCTCCAGTTTTGGGAACATAGGACAGAAAGAGACCAGTCCCAGCTCATGGATTTTACTTCTCCATCTTTCAAATTAAAGATTACAGTGATACGGTAATCAGAGGGGGAAAGAAAAAAAAATAACTAAAACAACTCAAAACAAAGAAAATCATAAGAAAAACAAAACCACAGAAATCCCAGAGCTGAACAAACACCCTTTAAATCATACAGTTCACATAAAAAGCCTCTGGGCCCCACACTCTTCCAGGACCCTTCCCAACAGGACCCTTCTTGTGATCCAAGCTGCACAAGATGACTTCCATGCCTTGCAAAATGACTGTGAGATTTTCAAGATATTCACAAACATCTGCAGGCTGCTGAGAATTGGGGAAATAGCAAAGAGCTGCTCAAGAGATTGCTCGAAGGGGTGCTTTCATCCCCCCAATTCCCTTTTCTCTATCAAAGGACTACACGTCACCATCAGCCTGGGGACTCCTAATTGCTGTGCACTGAAGTCACAGCGAGGTCTTTACACCCTGATGCAAAACAACTCTTTCATTGGCTGGAGCACCAGCAGTTATCTGTGCTCCTTTGCACTATCAGATTAAGATGTGCATGGCACAGATCAACTCCACCCCAGAGATGCATGCATTTCACCTGGACAGAATGGAAGAAATAAATAGTTTTTGGGTGGGGGAAAAAGGGAAGGAAGATTCACAGCACTCTGTTTGTAGAAAGACACTAAGCAAAGCAGCCTCCAGTTGCTTTGTTAAAATCAGGCCAATGCAGTACACAGCCTGGAGCTCCGCAGGCTCAGCTAGCTGGCTTCCATCAGCAGGCACACGGTGTGTCATGAGCTACTCAAGTTGGAGAGGAAAAGACTCTCAGGACTCTCATCTGCACTGACAGCAGTGTCTCTCTCAATGCAAGGGCAAGTATCATCACTTCCCCTCTGACTCCACACAGAGCTGCAGTTGTTCTGTGCTGCTTGCAGATCTGGGCTTCTAATTAGAGCACAAGTGCTGTGTCACACCATGCTCTCAAGAACATAGGAGGCCATCACTTGGCCAGGCCAAAAAGCACGTTCTGCCAATTCCATTTTGCAGCTGTTTAATGTGTCTCAAAGATAAACATGCCCTTCATATCTAGGCAGGCCACAGAACAAACAGCACAGGAAAAAGGACTCCACATACCATGCATGGGCATGAGATAGCAGGGTCAGCTGCAAACCCACTTGGCACAAGGGGACCATGGGGGTCAGCACACTGCTGTGCCCACAGGAATGGGCCCTCCTGTCCTGCTTTGCCCCAGCTACACTGAGCTTGGCATTTCACATCATTCTGGATGACAGAAGCACAGAAAAACAAAAACGATGTTGCTGACCAACATCAAATTACCATTTCCGTACGCTGCAATGAACTTTTCCATAGACTTGTTACTGGCAATGGCATATACAAAAAAGCAAATCCAAAAAAGTTCCCTTTGCTGAGACTCACATGCTTACCACGCTTCATGATCCTACTGCCTAGAACACCTCCATCTCAATTGATTTTGACATCACACTAAGAAGCAAGATGACAAGACTATTAGAAATTTTGTGTGATCCATAGAGCTTACAGGTTACACACAGAGGCACCAGAGATCAGGCTTACTTAAAAACAAAACACCTTTTTTAGTCCTCAGCAACTTGGGTGCATTCACACATCCTGTCCTTTTCAGCTGCAGTATCAGAATCCTGACCTAATGACAGCCATGCTCATCACTTCTGAACTGCACACATTTTCTTTTTCAAGCTTTACTTTGGCAAGCCAATGCCAAGCAACATCATCATAGGGCAGTTATTTTCTCCACAACCCCACATCATGATATTTCATATTAATTATAACAACTTGTCACGCTCGTGGCACTTCTGCATCACTGCCATTACTTAAGAGCAAGGATTAACAAAGCACGCAAAGCAAACATGACACATTTCCCATGAATGCTGCCTGCACACGAGCAGGACAGGGCAATTTGCAGGGCACACGTTTCTGTGTGTTGTCCTACTGATGGCGCAAGGAACAATTCATCCTGAAACTACTCAGGGCTGTCCAAACGACAGCACGAACTGCAAATGCTGTGCTTGGTCTTTGAGAGCTGCTGACAAGCAGCCTTTGTTGCCTACACTTGAGCACTGCTGGAAGGAGGTGGCACGAGGCACAGCATCTGCAAAGAGGACATAAGAACATTGACAATGACTGTGACAGGGCTATAAACCAACCAGGAGCAAAGGCTGTGGATGCCCCATCGCTGCAGGCATTCAAGGCCAGGCTGGATGTGGCTCTGGGCAGCCTGGCCTGCTGGTTGGTGACCCTGCACACAGCAGGGGGTTGGAACTGGATGAGCATTGCGATCCTTTTCAACCCAGGCCATGCTATGATTCCATGAAGGATGATCCTTCAGAGGAATTAATTCATAGATGACACCCTCCAGTGCAACCGGGATCCCTCCAAAGCTGAACCCAAGCATGCACACGATGCATTTCAGCACACGACAAACATCTCCCAGAAAGCAGTTGGCCCGTGACGCGACCCAAAACATTTCCATAGAACCACCACGATTGGAAACGGCCACTCCGAACGCCGAATCCAGGCCCTGAGAGCCGCCACAGCCAACACGGTCAGAAACATCACAACCGCACGTGGCCGCAACCAGCTGCGGGGAGAAGCCGGGGGCGAGGGCCGGGAGAGGAGCACCGCGGGCAGCAGCACGAAGGACGGCGGGCACCCGGGACCCCATCGGCGCAGCACCCCGGGGCGGCTGGAGGAGCGGAGCCGCGGCCCTACGAGCGCCGTGCTGCCGCTCAGCGACACGCGTGGGCCGAAGCCCCGCAGGCGCAGCCCGGTGCGGCCTCACTCCGCAAATCGCCGCGCTGCCCGCGTCCCCTCCAGGCCCCGCTCCCTCATTCCCTCAGCGCCCGGACCGCGGTTCCCACCGCCCGCTTCTCACGCCTTCCCACCGCCCCGCTCTCACCCAGGCCCGGCGGCCGCGTCCCGCATCGACCCGGAAACAACTCGGTAGCAACCAAACATCACGTGACTGCCCCCCCGTCACGTGAGCGGGGCCGGGACGGTCGCCATGGAAACGGAGATGCTGCGCCCCGCGGCCCGCTCCTCCCGCACCGCTGTGGTGACGTCAGGCGAGGGGGGGGGGGGGGCACTGGGCCTCATCCCAGTGCGGCCCCGGGAGCTGCCATCACGGCTGGGCTGGGTGGGACCTGGAGGCATCCAAGGCCGGGCTGGATGTGGCTCTGGGCTGCCAAGCAGCCTTTGTTGCCTACACTTGAGCACTGCTGGAAGGAGGTGACATGAGACACAGCGTCTGCAAAGAAGAGCATGAGAACATTGACAATGACTGTGACAGTGCTATAAACCAACCAGCAGCAAAGGCTGTGGATGCCCCATCCCTGCAGGCATTCAAGGCCGGGCTGGATGTGGCTCTGGGCAGCCTGGCCTGCTGGTTGGGACCCTGCACACAGCAGGGCTTGGAACTGATGAGCATTGTGCTCCTTTGCAGCCCAGGCCATTCTGTGACTCTACAGTGATTCTATGATTATGGGTCCCTATGGATCCCTATGGCACCTATGGATTCCTGTGACACTAAGGATCACTGTGGCTCACTGTGGATCCTTATGGCACCCTGTGGGTTCTCTGTGCAGCCTGGTCTGGCGGTTGGGGACCCTGCACACAGCAGGGCTTGGAACCGGATGAGCACTGTGCTCTCTTTGCAGCCCAGGCCGTTCTGTGACGCTTGGTGTCACCCCCCCAGCACCCCGGGTCTGCCTTGCTCCTTATGAGCACTTTGCTCATTTCTCACCTGAGGTGGCAGCCCGCCCTTGCCAGGATGACACAACAAACACCAAACCATCCCGCACACTGCAGCCCTGCACACAAAGCCTTGGCTCTCCGTTTCCCAGACATCTGTGGAGAACGACTTGTTTACATCCTCACCCAATGCCGGGTTCTGAAAGATTCCCATTGCTGCCCTGCATCCTGGGGCCAGCAGTAGCACTGTGAGGAGGGGTCGGAGCTCAGGCAGACATCACACGTCTCCTCACCAAGCTGCCAGCACCGAGGTGTGTGCATGCCCTGATTTCCCTTTAATACGTTAAAAAAAAGCCCTTTGCTGTTCTTTCTTATTACCCTGTTGACACAACATTGGTTTTACTTTGTTCCCAGGCAGGCCAGCAGAAATGAACATTGCCTCGCTAGCGTTCCTGTAAAAAACATCTCCCCACATGCCCTGAATGGCTTATTTGGTTCTTTTTATACATTCCAGGGAGAGCTTTGTCTCCATTTGGTTTTCCTTTCCTCGCCACTTCTCGTATCTGTTTCAGGGAGATAAAGAACTCCATTGCATTCAGAGCCTACACTCTTTTTTTCTAACAATCCTCACTATTTTTTTTTTTTTTTTTTTTTTTTTTTTGCAGAGCTTACCTGTGCTATTTAGTTGCTAGAAGGAAGAAAGAACATACTTCAGCTGGCAACCTGCACCAGCAGGCTACATTTTAATTTTAAATACGCTGTAGGTGCCGCTTTCTATAGTTACAGATTAACTGGATATAACAGCTGTCTGTGTGAGCCTGGCTCACTCAGTGCTGGAAGTGTGAGAAAGTGACCGGTGCATTAATTAAAGACAGTGTTAATGGGGACAGTACAACTCGGGGACTTGTTAGCACAATATAGTCTTTCACCTCAAGGTGCCAGTTTGAATACAGCCCTGGCTAGCTCCAATGGGATGCTCTTATCTGTTGGATGCCTCATTGTCTGGGGGAACTGAGTTTGATGGGTCTCAATCTACTCCTCCTCAGAGGATGAGTATCTCCTTCCAAAGCCTTTACAGCCCCAGTGACCTCCCTGGCAGGCTCCCCCTGTTCCCACAGTCACCTCCCCTAGGGTTAAGCAGGCCATGGGAACCAGAGTCACCTCCCAGAAGGGGATACTGACAGAGGTTCTCATTGACACCGGAGCCACAGAACGAGGACAAGGCAGGAGAGCACTCAGTCCAGTGGGATCCTCGTGAGGTGACAGAGCCATCAAAGCCCCATATGGGTATTATCTTAGATATTATACTTTTAGAGCTAGACTTGAGCAACCGGACCAGGAAAACCATCCCCAATATTTCAGTAAGTTCTGCTCACAATCCTCTTCTCATGACTTTATGCTTACCATGTGCCACTGCTAAACATCACTTCTATCAAGGGAGTCATGTACTGGGGTCTGAGCTGGCTCCTGAGCTTGTGCACCACAAGGGAACCCGTGAACATCCAGAATACAAGCCACACACTCCCCTCATTTCACTCCTGTCTCAGCTGGAGCAGAAACATCAGGCAAAAATAAACACGTGTGCTCTTCAAAATTATCCACAAGGAAGATTCGGACATGGTCTGTGTTAAAATAAAATGAATTATTAGTCACAACAGCAGTTTAAAAAAACGAGCTTCCTTGTAGTCTGATGTGCCTAAACCCACGGATTCCCTGGCTATCAGCATCCAACATCTCTCGCCATGCCCATGGCAGCACACATGGGGACAAACCGAGAGCACCGCATTGCCTGTGATTGCACCCTGAGTTAATGCAGTGCTGGAAGGAGCCTTCAGCAGCCTCTGTCCTCATCGGAATGATTTTCCCTCTCTTTAAATCACCAGAGGTTTTTAGGGGAGGATCGGAGGAGAGAACTTGAAACATTCGCAATTTGCTCCTTTTTTGCCTCTTTTTGATCCTTTTGCTTATGGGTTTGGCAACTGCAGCTTTCTTCATCCTCAGAGATTATTCTTCATTTCCTCAAAGAGTCTTCAATTTTCTCACAAATCTCTCTTCCTTTCACTTAATTTAAACATTTTTGGCCAATTTCATGATTTAATAATGAGAAATAAAATTGGAGATTTAATAAGTGTCGAGAGAAGACCTTCCATTTCAGCTGGGGATTAAGAAGGAGCTAAAGGTGCGAATCCCCTTCTCCTGTCCTGAGCTGCAATGTGTGAAAGAGCCCAATCCTGAGCAGTGCTGAGTGCTCAGTGCTCCCACTGAGGTTGGGCACATCCCATACACACAAAGCTCAGTGCAGATTTGGGCCCTGTAAAACACAGCGTGAGCACATAAATCCACCGCAGCGCTGTCTCGTGGATGTCTTGCTAATAACTTTAAAGCCTGACTTCATTTTGCTCTACCTGCAGCAGATCAACTCCGAGCAGCTCCTCGCCGCACCATTAATTTAAGGTAACAATTCACTTAGATCTTTGGTTCTGCGTAAGTGCTTCCCAAAATCACATCTTCGCTCTCTGTCAATTATCTGCGACTAACGCACCTTGAAGTTACCTCTTAGAGCAAACATCGCCCTGCTGCTGTAATTCTAAAAGACTGTCGGGGGCCAAAAGATAGGAGCGACGCCCCAGAGACTCAGCCTGCAAATTCAGATGTAAAAAATAAGGAATAAATCAGTGTCGGTGCAGCCTGAAGATCAATTGGATTTTTATCATTTGGGAATTGCTGGCCGTGTTCGCAGGACCAAATGGACCTTGAGCTTTTTGTTCATCCGATTTCATTTTCTGGATGACTACTGTTAGATAAAGGCAGCTCCTCGGGTACCTCTGCGCTGCTCTGGCCATCACATCATGTCTGGCAGCTGGCAAATCGCATCTCCAGCACTCAGTACAGCACTTGCTGGCTTTTCTGTTGCCGTCTCCATCACAATGTGGCTTCTCCCACAGGATTGCCCTTCTGCTCCCCAAAACTAAGCGTGCCTTGCTGTGCCAGCCCCATCATCTGTTCTTATCCCACAGCCATGGGAAATCTCTCTGGGCTGTCCCAGAGATGCTGACCCAGCCTGAGTCCCAGTAAATGTGAATGTGGGCTTCTCCTGTTGCCTCGGGATCTGCCTGCACCGTGCAGCAGTGTGACAGCTGTGTGCTGCCCTGTCTGGGGCCTGTCTCCATCTGCACCACTGCTTCCACTCTGCTCGGTCAGGCAGAAAAGGAGCCAGCAGACAGACATGAGCCCAGCCGTGGAAATGGTTCGGTTTTCCCTTGCCAAATGCTCTGCATTCCCACCTAGTTGTTACAATGAGACCGAGAAGCTCTCTGATTTTGGACGGGACTTTGGCTGGGAGCAGAGGACAGAAAGAGAGATGTCTCTTCCTGTCTTGTGTGCATAACAACTCCATAGCAGGTTTGGATCTCACTCGGAGTTATGATGCAGGCTGAGCATGTAGGCTGCCAACATTCATAATAATTAACCATTAATGTTAGCAAACACTTGGCAAATCTCCACCAGCTTTCATTTGAAGCTCTCACAGTCCTTTGTAAACATGAACAGATTAAGCCTTGCCAAGACCCCCTCCAGTCCTACGCGTTAATCCAGAGAATATCCTCCACTTTCATTCTCCAACAGGGGACTTAGTATGCATGGTGCTGTTTGGAAGGGTTTGGATCAGCGCTGCTGTGTGGTGCAGAGCTGAGACCCAGGGCAGCACGGTGCTGCTCTCAAGCCATTTGCTATGAGGACATCACCCATCGTGCCTGCTGGGGCCTGGTGGCATTATGGCCATCTGGCTTTGCCTTCCTTGCTGCTGCTTCTTAACAGCTCCTTGCAGAAAATGATCTTTTGGTCAAAACTGAACAAAAATAAAGGGCTGCTTTCCAGAAAAACGATCTCCCTCTTGAAATACAGTGTTTGTCTGAAGGAATTATAACGAGAAATATAGCTTCTGTGTCTGCAACACCTCCACAAAGACACTCCCACCCAAGACTCTGTTTTTCCATTTGAAGCCAAGCTCCAAGGAGAGACATCCACCCATTTGACCCCCTCACATGGCCAGCACTGTGCCAGGGCCAATGAAGCAACCAGCCAACAAACCTTCTCCCCATGGACAAGCCCTGAGCATGGACATGGCATCACCTCCTGCTATCACCCAGCTCCCCACTGTGCCGTGACCTCCATCTGTGTTGCTCGGGGGCTACAGAGCGATGGGTGGCTGGAGAGTAACACCACAGGCTGTGTGCTCACCTACCTCCCCCGTTTTAATTCAAAAGCAACAATCAGAGCGTCCTCCTGGCCGTTTGCTATTTGCTGTAGAGCTGGAAGAACAATTGGTTTTAGGCAGACGGTTCAGCCATCCCAGTGCTCTCCTGGGAACGAGAGGTCTTTCTTCTTTTCCTCCCCCAGTTCTTTGTGCTCATTTGCATTCACTTTTGGCTTAGAAATAAATTGCTTTAAATCTCGGCTCAGCACGAGCTAAGCCTGAAAAGCCAGAGGACGACTTCTGAACATTGCTGGGAGTTCAGGCAAAAGCCAATCAGAGGTGGGTTGTTCTGAGGCTGAGGAACGCAAGGAGTGGTGTTTGGGGTGTGAATAGGAAAGAGAAAGGTGCTTGGAAGGCAGAGATAGAGCAAGAGAAAAGAAGGAAGATAACGGGTTTGAAAGAGTGTGGGTCTCGCCCATGGTGCATCTCAATTGCCTTCTCCTCACCAATGCACTGACTTTTTCTCTCCTGCACCCTAAGCTCAATACTTGAGGAACTGAAAATACAGCCACGACACAAAAGAAAACCAGAAAGGGCTGTTCCACACCAACCGACTGAAGCAGAAAAATGCTACTCCACACCAAAGGCCAAAAACAATGCCAGGTCTTTCCATTGTAATAAAGCGTTGTTTATCGCATCAGAAAGGCGCTTTTTAAAAGGCAAATGGCCACGAAGCCCCTTTAATGCATGGAGATCCTTCAAGATAGGTCTGATAGAGAAAACCCAGGCAGGAAATATGTGCTGGCTAATCTGACAGTTATCTCTTTTACAGCCGGCTCCTGTCATTTCAGTCTTTGGAACCGCCAGCTGCATCGGTAACTGCAGCCCTAACCGCAGCAGAGGAGCAAGTATTGCTTAATAAAGCCGGCTTCCCTCGCCGTGTCCCACCGTGCCTCCAGCCCTGGGGCTGCCCGTCCCTCCTGCACTGCTTTCTGGGCCAGGAAGTCGCAGCCCCGCCACGAATCGAACCATCAGCTCGGCTGGAGCACAGCAGATTTCCCTCTGCGGGGACAAAAGTCTCCTGGAAGATGCACAAACTGCCCATTGTCTGATCCCGCTGAGACAGGGCTGATTTTCGCAGTGTGCTATCAGGTTCCCCGGCAGCCGATTTATACTGAACTCATCAGCGCTACTTTGTGCCCAGAAGAGCCCCAGCTCTCTATTTTCCATCACTTAGGGCCCATCAGGCTCTAATGGGGTCGTTGGGACTTCGAGTGCTTTACGTGCTGCTCTGCTGGTGTTCCAGCACGTTGCAGCCTCCTCCTGCTGGCTCCTTTTGAGTCCCAGCTGAAGTAGTTAAAGCTGTTCCTGCCTCTGGGCTCTCACCGTCCACAGAAAAACCCTTTTCTGTTTTGCCTGTGCCCTTCTGTTCAGGAAATGCCCCCTGGCTGTCCCAGCCTTGTTAGTGTTAGACGAAAACGGCACTGCCTGGCAAACTACCACAAACCTGGGGTTTGGTGTAGGAGGGGAGATGCTTTTGATCGGGAATGTGCCCAAAGGGATCAGGGGCTGGAACACAGCTGGGGTGGGCAGGAGGATGGAGCCAGGGGTAGGAAGGGAGAAAGCACAGCGTTAATCGATCCAATCTTGGGCTCCCGGTGGAATTTGCAGAGATATCTTACTCGAATTACCCCAGTTTTATCAGGAGATGGCCGTTCTGGGAAAGTGCCTTTTGGGCAGCAAAGTGCTTCAGATCTCGAACTGCTTTAGCATTGAGCAAAAGGGGACCAACAATAGCTTCAAAGATGAGAGCAGGAAGTGTGTGTGTGTTTGGGGGGGGGGGATGTAACCCATCCTGGACATGCAATGTGTGTCAACAGCCCCCAGGAAATGTGCACAGCGCTGCCTCTGTGGAGGGCCCCTCCAGTCTGTGAAATCTGTAGGATTGTAGCAGCGAGCAGAAAATGCAGGGCCCTACAAAAGGTATCCAAGTGTGAGCAGCTTTTACCCATCCACTGCTACTCCACGCTGCATTTCTGCTCTGAGTGCACACACTGATCAGAAGGGGGAAATAATGACAGAGGGCAAAAGGGACATGAAAAAGCATCTCCCTAAAATCCAGACCTGGATATCAAATACGATATAGGAGGAGAAAGGTAACAGAGGAGATAAAGAGCAAAGGCAGAGAGAAACTGGGTGGCTTCTCATCATTTCATACCTGACACCCCCTGTCTGAGCAGATGACTGCAGACCTTCGGAGCAGCAGAGGAATCACATCAGGCTCTGACAAGCTCCGTCTTTATTCAGTGGCAGTGATGGGGTGAGAAAACATCAGCTCTCATCAATGATTCATGGAGCCTTTTCTTCTGCTAATCTGTAAATAAATTTTAAAAAGCAGCTTCTTTTTGATGAGTCTATTCTGCTGTTCGTAAGAACATATCGGCCTCTATAGGCAACACGGTGTGCTCAGGGGCTGCTGTCACCATTGGGAAGCACAGGGCTGGCTCTGCTGAGCTCCATACCCAGCTGGGCAGCGCAGGCGCCTGCCCTCACCTCCACCCCCAGCTCCTTGCATTGGGGATGTGCTGGCCCTCAGCAAGCTGCCTCGTAACTTTTTCAAGTGTGGACGGGGAAGAAAAGGGATAAAAAGCGTAATTATACAAGGACATCTTTTATTTCAGTACATTCAAGACAAAAAGAAAAGAAAACAATTCGAGAACAGGATGTACCTTCACTCAAGGCTTTATCTCCCCTGCCCCTCTCCATTTTCCTCTCTTCCCTTTTACAGTCAGAAATTGCATAGAATTTGTTTTTTCAATCAGAAAATTGAACTCGGCACTGTAGAACCCACGTCAGAACCACGCGGAGCTGCCGCCGCTGCTGGGGAAGTCAGAGTTTCTCACATGAGAGCCGCTCTGATGGCTCTTGCAGTGCTGCTGAGAGCGACATGGGGAGCTGGGGGGATTCCCCTGTGCTCCCTGCTCTCCTTTCACCTTCCTCAAAGGGATCCCAAACCCGCACCCCCAAAAAACAGAAAGGGGCAAAAAAAAAAAAAATAAAGCGGATAACCCCAGAACTAAACAGAAGACACAGAACCCCTGAAATTCCAGGCGTTTCAAGGCCTCTTTGAGATCACTGTGTGTGTTGGTTGCTTTTTGGCATTTTAATATATATTTATCTATGTATACATATATATTTATATACATATATATGTATGTTAACAACACTTCAGTCTGTCAGCGTGTGCTGCTTCTCAGGGGGAGCGTCTCCCACCCCTTCCTCCCTCTCTCAGCCCAGTGCCCCGCTCTAGAAAGGAAGAAATCCAGCACCTGACACCTGGTGCCTTGGAGACTAAGACCTGAAGTACCCCGAAATGAAACAAAATGAAATAACGACTCTCCCCTTCCCATCCCTCATCTGTACCAAATAAAAATTCCCTCCCTCCCGCCCATTGAGATCATCCCCTGTGAGTCTGTGTGATGGGGAGACAGCGTAGCATCCTTCCTCCTGGCCCGGGATGGAGCAGCTCTCAGATCAGCTCTCGCCCCCACAGGGGTGGGTGATGCTGCTACCCCAATCCCCACCGCGTCCCTCTTTCCCACCTCGGAGCTGCATGGGGGCAGCTCACCTGAGGACCCCAATCCCGGCGCATCCTCTCCAAAGCCGACCTTCCGGCCAGGCGTGTGCGTCGGCCCGACAGCGCTCTGCCTTGCTCTGGAGAAGCTGGGTAACTGCTTTTAATTTAAAAACAAGTTTGACATTGTACAAGTCCATGTTCTGTAAAATGGAACAGGACCCTCTCGGCCCACCCCGGCTCCCCCCACCCCAGCATTACTCGGGCTCGCTGCTGTTGGTGGTCTTCTCCCACTCCAAGCTCTCCTCGCTCTGTGCAGGTGAGCCCGGAGCCGGCCGTGCCCGCAGCCCCTGGAACCTGCGGCACTCAGGGCAGACACGGATGTGCGTGCAGCCTCGGGCGACCAGGGCAGCTTCTTGTGCCAGTCTTTGTGCCAGGGGGTCTGGCTCTCCCCCACTGCACAGCTTCCCGTTGCTGAGCGTGGTCGTGCTGCGGGCTCGGCGCTCCTCGGGGATAGCGGGGCGAGTCCGTATCATCCCCCCTCGCCTCCGACGGGGGTGGAAACTGTCCTTGCAGAGGATGATGTTGCGCAGCTCTGTCACCATCTCTTGGCACACCGACACCTGGAAGGCAGACCCGAGAGATGCTGCTCACTCCAGTGCCTTGCGCCCGCTCTGGATCCCGATGCCAAAGCGCTGTGGGCTCAGGTTCAGATTTGGCCACTGGATTTTGATACCAGCACTCAGACCCCAATGGTTGTTACAGCCCAAGAGATACCGTCTCTTGTCAGAGACCCTCCTGCATTCTGGATTCCCAGAGAAGTGTGGGACCCAAACCTACTGGAGGCCCAAATCCTCAGACGTTCCACACTTCAGGAAAGGGACCTGCATGTTGTGCACATCCTTCAACAGCCCCAGAACACCCCTATAGGCTCGGCTGCAGTGGGATGCACGAGTAATTGAGATGTCTGTGCACTTCACACCCAGCCACGTGCACCCAGAGCTCTTGTGCACTTCAAGTCTGGGCACTTGGAGCTCATCTCAGGCTGAGCAGAGCACAGCCGAGCACCTCACACAAAGCAGTAAGCAAAGATACTCCTCTGGGACATTGTCAGGTCCTACCTCTGACTGCTCAGAGTGCCGAAGGCTCCACAAAAATTCCAGCATTGCCATAAAAATCGCTACGATTAAGCCACAGATGAGAACCACGAAGATTCCACCAATGTTCTCCATTCCCAGGCCTAAAATAAAGCAGAAGAGACAACGCTGCGGGGAGGCAGGCACAACAAAATGCAGTCCCTTGCTGTTTCCTTAGCACTGCGTGCTCCCAGCCAGGGACCAAAAGCACAGAGCCAGCACTGTCCTATTAATAGTGAGCTGCATGACTCAGATGGCAGAGCGAATGCCTCGCAATAACTGCACGATCGAAGATGCGCTCTCAGAAACGATGATTTTGCAGATAAACAGCGACTGCATTGGAGGGAAGTACAAAGCAATTTGTGGACAAACCAAGAACAGAGTGGGGGAAAAATGGGAGATCAATCGAGCACATTAATACCTGCAAATTATTCACCCAGCTCTTGTTGCTTTGAACTTTGCGGATGAGCAACGCTGTTAGAGGAGCAGAGATGAGGAAGACAAGAAAGGGCTTTAAAGGAGGCTGGCACTGAGAAAACCTCCTTTGATTGCACTACAAAGTGCTGTTGAAAAACGATGACAGCTGCTTGTGTTGCAGTGTGAGGAGAGGATCCAGGCAAGACCACAACCCAGTGCAGTTGGATGTGATGTGGGGACCATGTGGGGATGTTGCACAGGGGTACCTGGGTGGGGCTGGGGGCTCTCTGGTGGTGAAGGAGCAGTGCCCGCCTCTCAGCACTTGCTGCCCAAGGAACTGCTCTCTTTCTCTCGTAGGTTTGGCCTCAAGTGGCCAGGGCTCTTGATTGGGCTGATTACTAAAAAGCATGCAGTGCTTAGTGCTGAGGTGATGCTACAAGGCCATTACTCAACAAGAACATCTATAAAAACCTTCCTCTCCCCTCTGTAACATTAAATCAAAGTGCAGGAATCAATGATTTATTGACAATCTCTGCATGGCTCTTAGACATAAAATCTCACCAAAATCCTTGTAAATCGCTGACCTGTTTTGTTCTAAAACTCAAGAGGTCACATTTCTCCCTCTTTCTCCGTCATTCTTTTGGCATTGCCTCTGGAGCAATCCAGTGACTGCGTAAATCAGCCCTTCGCAGAGAGACGTTTCCACTAAGACAGCAATTGCAGGGCAGAACACATCACATAATCACTGCTCAGACCCAAGACAAAGGCCATCCTCTCCTCACAGCATCTCTCCTGGTTGAATTTCAGGCCAGTATCAGGCTCTCATTATCCTGCCATGATTTCACCCGGATGTCAACTCAGGTAGCCAGGCTCACCTGGGAGGTATCTCTTTCCTCTGTATACACATTTTATTCCCTCTACTGCTTCAAGTCCTCCAAAAACACTTGTGCTCTCTCTCTGCTAGGATATAGCTGGGCATTTATTAAGAAGGCAAACAAGCCACCAAAACATTGTCTCATCCCCGTTCCACTCGTCACTAGCTATGTGACAGCACTCTCATTATCATGACCAGCAGACTGCAGTCTCTCACTTTTCCTCAGCTGAGAAAGTGAAACACAACAGAGGGGCACAAAGCACCACATCAACCCATCCAGGGTCACAGAGCAAGCTGGGCATTGGCAGAACTAGCCCAGGAGCATCTTTTCAAACCCACCTCCTCACAGCCCAGAATTCTGAGTGCATGGAGCCTGGAGGAAATCCACAGAAGAGGAGCCTCTGTCTTGCATGCTTGCCTTCTTCACCAGCTATTTCAATCCTCATCGCCTTGTGCTGAGGCTAGATGCCACAGGCTGGCCCAGGATGTCTTAGCTCCTGCCTTGAGACCACCAGCCAGGCTCTCTCAGTCCCAGCAGGGTCTCATCCAGCTGCACACACACTCCCAACAAACTGCTGCAATGTCAGAGAAACAAGTGAGCAGCCATGCAGCTGGCTCAGCTCTGCGTCTCTGCATTCAGAGGGGTCATGAGCCTCTCCCTTCAGCTGGGAACCTGCTGGCCTCCCAAAAAATGCTTGCTGAGGAAAGGGCGACTGCCAAAAGAAAAAAACCACAGCAACTGCAGGAAGCTGGCAACTGCTGCACTCTGGGACATCAGCCTAATGTGGTAGCTTTTATGGCAATTTGCATAGCATTACCCAAAAGAATTTGCTCCTCAGTTTACAGATGCACTCATAATGTCCTTGTGTCCCTTCCCTCAGCTGTGTGCATGGTGCTTTCACTCAGAGGCACTAAGCAGTGGGCCCGTGGTGGAGATCCATCTCCCTTGAAGGAACATGGGATTTTGGTCCGATCTCTTTAGCCATCCATTTTCCCACGTAATGCTGCAGACATTCATTAGAAGCTAATTTACCCTCCATATGCCTCCAATATTTGTCATTTGGTTGTTCCTGCTATCTTTGCCCCAGGCAAAAACACACAGCATGAGGCACTGCAGAGCTGGTTGGCTCTCTCCTTGAATTGTGAGGGAAGGAACTGCAGGTCAGGAGAAGGGGAAAAAGTAATTCTTTGGCAGAAAACCCAGCAACACACACGTGCAGATGGATCTCCATCCTCGCACGGCTGCAGAGGAGGCTCCCTACAGAGAGGCACGGCGTACCTTTGGCCCGGTGGTCCTCCTCCTTGGGACACTTGCCTCCTTCCCACCACTTTCTCTTCAGGATTTCCAGCCGGTTGTTCTCCTGCAGCTGGAGGATGGCCAGGTCGAACTCATCGCGGAAAACAGAGCCTGCAACAGTGAGAGGTGGGCACTAAGGCACCGCTGCCTGCACACCAAGACCCACAAACAAGTAAACAAGTTATAAGGGAGAGCTGCAGCTTCATGGGCAGGAGCTGAGCGGGCAGCTCGGTACCAAACTGCTCCTCAAACCACAGAGGTCCCTCTCCTGTCCATCTGCCTCCAGCATCAACCTTGCTCTATCACTCATGTTTCACAGTGGTGCACAGCAATGGCACAGAACCCAACACACAAGCAAGGCATGGGAGAGGATGCTCTGTGCTCTGTGCTCCCAGGGGTGCTGAAGGGCCGTGGGAAAGCCCACAGCTCCACTGGTAACTCTGCACTATTGTCCCAGCAAGCAGCATTCTGCTCCTCTTATCTGCTACAATTTCGCTGCTTAACAAGACAATGTCAGAACAAATTTAGTCATGACAGTGAGCAATTGTACTCACAACCGGGTTACTGTGACTTTACAAGCTTACTCATGTCAGCTAAACTACAGTGGCTGTCTGCATGAGGGTTCTGCGTCATCCAGCTTCACTTTGTATTGCAAAGTGTGGGTGCTTGAAGCCTGGAACTGGCCCAGAGATCGGTCAGTCATCTGGAATAACAACTGCTACCTCCTTCTCCTCTGCTGCCCTGGGAAATGGTGTTCTCTTGTTAGCTCCCCTGTTTGAAAGACAAAAACCTGCATTTGTTGAGAGCTGATTGCTGGGTGAGATAGTTACTGAATTGTTGGGCTCTGTCCTGGAGTTTTCAGAACCATCAGGTGTTAAGATGCTACAGCAATTGCACCAGCATTACTTTTAAGGCACTTCTGAGATGAAACAAGGAGCACAAAACGATTCAAAAACACTGGTTCCAAAAGGGAAACCGTCAGCAAAGAGCATATATGCAGAAAACAAGCAGCAATTTTGAAACATCTTGCACATGAATTATTGAAGGAGCCACAATCACGTGTCACGGGGCTCTGGACCAGAGCTGGCTCTCGCACATATGGCTCTGAGTGTGCACCGTGGGCAACTGCAGTGTATTTGATTTTCCTCCCGAGATTAATAAAGGACCCCAGGCAGAGCCGTGAAACGTGAGATCGGCTTTAGAGCCGGCTCAGCTTTTCAAATGCTCCGGTCCTCTGCTGACAGCTGAGAAGGACTAGAATTTGTCTTCACTGCCTACCGACGGGCATGCCAATCCCGTAGCCCTTGGTGTCCAGAAGGCCCCCGACCTGCGTGAGGTTGCAATTGCGCTGACGATAATACTCGTTCATGGTGGACTCCAGCAGGAAGGCGTAATTGGAGTTCAGCACACGCGCGATCCCTTCCTCCGTGCTCTTCACAAAGACACTGGGCTGCTTGGAGTACATGTAGTTCCACATCCGCTGGTACGTCTGGTAGCGGGAGTTCTGCCAAGAGAGAGGAGCAGGTAAGGCAGGGGGAGCGTGTGGTGGCATACACCCCTCATTAGACCCTCCTATAAAAAGGCTACGATGTGGAAGGGAGTCGAAACAGGTTTAGTGCCTGATTCACAAAGGGATTTGGATGCCTAATCTCCAGTTATTCCAATGAGATTTAGAGGTCTGAATGTCTTGGTGGATTTGAGACTTTGTTGGCGAGGCTGGGCATGAAATGCATACCTAATTTCAATAGGTTCCAGCAAATCTCTTTGCAGAAATTCCGTTTTAGAAAAAATACATAATTTTTGTAAGAGTGTATCAGAAACACCCAGAAGAATCAGAGGAAATAGCTCCTTTTTGGCTTAAGCCACTCTGTGCTTCCCACACCCTTGTGCTCAAACAGTCCACTAGAGTCAGACACTGCCAACCCAAGAAGAGCACTGAGGTCCAAGGGCAGAGTCAAAGCTCATTAGAGTTTACTGCTCCCTCAATCCGGATTTTGTACCTGGAGTCTTTTCACTGACTGCCTCAGTAAGCCCCAAATCTCCAGAACATGCCGGTGGTTGGACCTGCCTTGCTTTGGTGGAGAGAGGAGCAAATTTGGTGGCTTGCACACTGTGACAGAGGGTCTCAGGACACTGCTGCTGCCCTTGTCCACCCAGCTCTGTCCTCTGTGCAGTCGCTCGTGCAGGGACAGGTGGGCAGGGTGTGCTCACTCACAATTCACAGCACTCTTACACACCAATCCCATGTGTTAGCAGCCAGGGAAACTGCTGCCAGGACAGGTTGCAGCACAAGGTGCTTCAGCAATGGATGTCTCATGCAGCCAAGAGCTGAGGGGTGAGAACAGCCTCAGCCATGTCTGTGCAACCCACTGCAGCACCTGACTCACCGCCCTGACAGAAGGTATTGCAAATGGTACAAGAATACCTTGTGCTAATTTCCTTTTTGACACGGGCACGCAGCAGGCAGTGCAGAGCCATGACAGGATTTTAACCTTGAAAGTCTGCCTGAAAAGGGATGAGTGCCTCATATGCAGCCACCTTATTCACTTGGGCTCTTCAGCTCGTTTTAGATGTGATGTTCTGCTCAAAAGAAGTTTGGTGGTTTTTTTTTTTGCCAAACCCCTGAAGGGTGGAAGGTTGAGCTGAAAAGCTCAGGCTTGCTTGAGAGGTTTCTCAGGCTTCCTGGTTCAGTTCAGACTCAGAGGAAAAGTGAGAAAAGCTTTCTGCCCTCTTGGTATTTCAACATTCAATAAACAAATAATCCTCAAGCAGTTCTGTGTGCATTCGGAGCACTACAGAAAAGATTCACCCATTTGTTTCCTTTTTGAATACAGCAGGGAAGACAGAAACGAAATTGAGCTAACCAGCATTACATTGGCACATACTTGACTTATATGTTTTCAGAGTCACTGACCCCATATAAACTCTGGTTTCTACCAGCACATTTACATAACATATCCCACTAAGGGACTGCAAATGTTTCTTTGTTTACCCAACCCAAGTGACACTCATGGAGAACTAAGACCACATTGACTATGCACAGGGACCCACGGAAATCTGACAGAAATGCTCAGCTGCTAAAGACATCACTGCTAAAGTGTCATCACTGTGACATGTGGATCTGCACCACTTTCCTGCCTACCTGGTAGGGAACTCCCAGTGTTGAGTTACTTTCTGAGACTGAGCTGGAAGGACCCCTCCATCAATCCCCCCAGTGGAACTGGCCCAGTGCTGTGGTACCAAGCAGCCAGGGACCCCCCAAACATCCCCTCTGTGCCAAAATCCGGGATGCAACACACCAGCGAGAGGCATGGCAGGCTGAGCAACATCCAAATCTGATTCAAGGCTGCAACCCCCACCCTAGCTAGCAAAAGAATGGGGTTTACTTGGAAGAAGGTCATGCTGGAGCCGCCGTGAATGGTGCCATACTCGATGGTGGTCTGGTCTGCCAGGTCATCCACAGACTCAATGGGGACGTCCATGCGCTGCACTGTGAGGAAGGCAGCCAGGTTGGCCGTGTAGGAGGAGATGATGATCAAGGTGAAGGCCCACCTAAGGGAAGAGAAAGCAAAGATGATTAGCTGAGATTTCCCCATGGGCTGATCTCCATCCCCACCCTGCAAGAGAAGCCCTCCTTTAAAGGAAGGCTGACCTTACCAGACTCCACTGACGCAGCGCGTGGAAAGCGCCTGGGGGGCAATGGTGGAGCCTTGCTGCATGAACCCCCCGACAGGAAACCACAGGCTGTTGCCCAGTGAGTACTGGTTGATGAGAAGGTTGCACCTGCCTTGTGAGCAGGGGTGGGGGCTGTACCACTCATAGGGAGTCAAGCTGCAATGACAAGGAGAAGGGAACACAGGGTAATTTGCTGGGAAATGGGGGCACTTAGGAGAAACACAGCAGGAAAAGAAAAGCTGAAAAGCCCTAACTCTCCCGGAGGCAGTTTTTTCTGAGGAAGAAACTGCTGTCAGTTGTTGCTCAGGGCATAGAGCTGTGTGAAAAGCTCACTCTGAGACTCAGGTGCCAGAGGCTTTGCTGTAAAATGTGCTGAAGTTTTGGGAGGCTCTGCTGAAAGGCAGGGGCTGGAGGGAGGGCTGGAGTCCTGTGTGCCAATTTGCATCACAGACAATGACAATAATTCCAGAAGCGCATGGTCTTGATGTGAAATTGAAATCAAACATCTCCTGCTGGGATCCCTGCCAGATAATGAGCATCCATAGCAAGTTCCAAAGTGGAACACGTTAAGACCTGACTGCACGACATCATCGAGGAAGAATGGTTGCAATTGGCTGCTCCAAGGTCTGGTGGTCCCAGCAAGGTCTAACCATGGGTTTAGTTTGAGGCCATGTGCTCTTTGTTTCAAAACATCTCATGCTTTCAGAGCTCACAGAGATGGGACAGGGGTGGTAATTGCAAATAAACAACAGCATGTCACTGAAGTGATGGCAGCCTGGCTCTCTTTTTGGGCTGTTCTCGCTCTTCAGTTCCCTGGTTGCTAAGAAAGTCTTCTAAATCCTACGCTGCCATTCATTATATTGCTAATGGTTAACAAAGCTGGTGCTTGGGAGGGTTATTTTGGGGCTCCTGCAAATGCAGCTGCAGGGCTCTATTGCAGCATTTCACCAAAATGAGGCTTTCATTTCTGCGTCTCTCACCTCATCTAGAGGCACACGACTTAGGAGGACAATGTTTAAAACATGCAGAGAGGGGTTGGAGGGGCACCACATCCCAGCCTGCAGAGAGTGCCCTGCTCCATTATTCAGTGTTTTCTTCAGGACTATGCATGCGAGGCTGTAATGGGATTCAAAGAAAGCATTAAAGCCCTGTCAGCATGACAACTTCAGCCATGCTAAGGGACCAAGTGGCAGCACGGTTCCATCTCTGTAATGAGGAATGGGTATTTGCCACGTCCCGAAGCAGCGTCCGAGCCCTGAGCACACCTCTGGAATACATTTCCAGGACACAGCTGAGCTGAGTGTGGAAAAGTCCACCTGTGGCACCAAATGGCAACATTTTGCCGTGAGGTCAGGGAAGGCAGTTCTGGAGTGCAACCCCTGGGCCTCAATGGGAGATGTGCTGCAGAAAAGTGCTTGGTGACATTTTTTAAAGCTGATTTAAATTAGTCATAGGGAATCTACTGAGGGCTGTCAGGCGAGGCTCTGCACATCAGCTGGGAGCTCTTGAAGGATATTAATGAACTTCCACTTTCTGAATACATCGCGTTTTAAAGGACCGACACCAGTACTGGAGTTTGCATTAACATTTCTGAATGCATTTGTGCTGACATCTGCCCTTTACGGCCAAGACAAGTGCTCTGCTTTTTCTGCTGCAGACTGAGCGCTTCTAGGGAACAGCCTCATTTGCACCTCATCTCAAAGCTCCTCCTGCCCTTCCCTTTTGGCACTGCTCACAGCCATGCCCGTGGCCATCCAGCTCCAACGCGTGCCCAGCAAAGCCCTGTCCCCAGCTGATGGGGGACAGCAGGACCCCATGCTGGTGCCCTGGGGGACATCCCCACGTGCAGCCCCTCACCACGGGGCTGGGAGCGTGACGCTAGATGGCACCGCGAGGAAAGGAAAGGCAAAGCAGTCACGTTACCGAGCCACCAAGAAGAGGACGCAGCTGACGGCCAGGTAGGCGAGCAGCATGAAGAGCCACACACCAGGGGAAAAGGGGTCCAGGAAGGAAAAGTAGCCAGGTTTGCGGCCCTGCAAGGCAAACAGATGAGAGTTTGACCTGTTTTTCTACACACGGGGTGATTCATTCCGAAAAGGACACAATTAGATGCACCTGCTTTGCTGCTGACAGTAGCTGGGAGGGGCAGAAGGGAAATACAGCAAACAGGGATTTGCAAAAGGCTTGCAGGGAAAGAAAGCAGTGAGGCAGTGCCACAGGTGAGCCAGTCCTGCAGCAGCTCCCTGCAGGGATCCTTTCCTGAGACCTTTCCTCTCCCTGGCACAGCCTCCTTTGTTCCTCCAGGCAATCAAACAGGTGAAGCGATGGAAAATTACGGCACCCACAGCACTTTGCTGGGACACACTGTGCTGCAGGACCGACCTGGGAGGGGGGAGCCCAGGTCTGGAGCTGTTGGTCGCCCACAGAGGATTGCTGGGCACAAAGGGGCTCCAAGTGTGAGGAGGGGTGGGTGGGAGCCTCTGCAGGAAGCTAAGTGGGGAGAACACATTTTAATGCAAAAAAGGAAAAAAAAAAAAAAAAAACCAACATATTTGCAATGTTTCTGGCTCGCTTTCTTCTGCCTTCAGACATTCCTTTTCTACAAAACTCAATACAATTATTACTTTTATCTCAGAGAAGTGATATTTTTATCTTCAGGATGCGTCAGAATTTCCTGCTTCTACCTCAGCAATGCCACCTTTCCTTGAGAAGTAACACCTTCGCTGCTAGGAAAATTGGGCTGCTCAGCTCTTCAAGTACATTCAACTCACAAGGACACGCCGCCACTGAAATCTTGTCAAGTTTAGCAACATTGAGATGAGAGAAGGATTAATTTCCAGACGTTTCTCTCAAGCTGAACTCCCATTCTGCCCAGTGGGGAAAAAGCAGCTCCCAATTTATCTCTGAGCAAACTCAATGTCACCTGAGCAGGGGTGTCCCAAAATGGGCTGCGTGATGCTCTCTGCTCCCTTACACAGAGGCTGCTGCTGGGGTTGTCTCTGATACACAGAGCCCTCATTTTTCTTAGTCTGCTGCCTTAACTCTGCTCATGACACTACATAAACTAATAGCAGCTGGTAATAAATAACAGCTCACTTCAATTGCCACAGCAAACCCGGTGCCATCCAAGACCCGAGTGCTTCAGAGCTGCACTTAATCCCAAGGCAGTGAGTGATTTTCTGTTTTCACAGAAGTCTTTGGGAAACAGAGTTGAGGTTTTTTGCCTTTTCTTCCTTCCCCAGAGCCAAGAGAAGCATTTGAAATTCTGTTTCCATAAAAACACTGTTTTACTACTGAAATATTCCTACTCTTATGCAAAAACTGAATTTCACAAGGTCTTCTTAGTTCTTCTAAAAACTGGGATGTTGCTAGAAAAGGCAGTGGTTGTTACACAAAGGCCTTCCTGAATATAAATACCTTGGGTGCTGTGATGTTCCCAACTCCAGTCACCAACTGGGACTGCACTCTCAGAAACCTACAGCAAATTGTTGGGAGAGCCACCCCATAGCATCTCCTCCTGGGTCCTTAAGGAGGGGTGAACTTGGAGGCTGGGATCTACATCAGTATTTTCAGTGATTTGGGCTTACTGAGCCTTTTAACAATTAGATAAGGTAGCAATCAGTGGTTCAGACCTTGCAGAGCCCATTTTCAAGTCAAATTAAAGTCACGTCCCAAGAAAAGGTTCTGATTCTCTCCTAGCCTTCATTCCAGAGCCTCTCTTCATGGTGCTTTTTCATACTGCGTCATCTCCTTGCTCACCTTTACTGCAGCACTGCTCTCAGCTGCTCCTGTCTGCACCTTGCTGGTCCCAGCTTGAGGATTTTGGTCTCCTGGATGCCAGCTGGAAGCCCAGGGCAGGCATTGCCAAAACTCTTCTCTTCAGCAACCACCTAGCATTCCAGGATGCCCTGCAGAAGCCTGCTTCCCTTTGTCTTCTAGAGCAAACCTGGTTCAGCTGCCTCTCTTTCACAAGTGTTTACATGCTCAGAATGTGACAGAGACAGACCAAAGGGAACAGCAAGGTCTGACCACCTCCACCCCCCCAGCCAAGCATGTGGGACCTTCACCAGCAGCAGCCCCAAGCAGCTCATCCCTCCCAGCATCCCACAGCTGGTGGGGGATCCTTGGGCACTGGCAATGTCTCAGCTGAGCCTCCCTTGTGAGATACTCCTGTAGCAAAGTTCCTGGCTGTAATTAGGGCCACCATGTCTTCTCTGTGTTTCTGGGGCAGTTTGTCAATAAATTATGCTCATTAAGGAAATTGCATTGGAAGCTTTAAGTTTCCAGCTTGGCAGTGACTCTCCTGTGACTTTACAGTAGTAGTAGTTCTGGTTCTTTTCAGCTACAGTCATTTTCAGGCTGCTGCTACATATTCTTTTCATTCACAGTTGAGGATAAGAATAAAGATATTCTGTTCCCACGGAGGGCACAAACTCTCTCTTATCTGTCTGTTTTGAAGATGGGACTGACAATATCAGGCGTCTGTCAGATATTTTTAGCAGGTCCCAATACGGCTTTGTTAATTGGAAGAGCTATTTTTCCTGGAATAGAAATGTTAAAAGTGTCCAATAATTGATGAAGGCCTCCTGCATATCCTCAGATATTTTGCAAGAGAGATTCATTCAGCAGTTCCTGGAGCTAGAAGAGCTTTAAGATCCCTTCCAACCCAAGCCATTCTGTGCTTCTTTGCTTCCTGGAAGCACCCGTTCTCAGCCAGGCAAGGGCAGGCTTCTGGAAGGGTGGATGTTGGTGACTGCAGAGCCTGCCTATGCAGCTGGCTCCACAGGAGCCTTGCAGCTTGTTGCCTGCAGAACCCAGGGACTGGCTGCTGAGTTGGTCCTCCCAGCTTGTATCTTTGCAGCGCTCAAGCAGAACTCTTCAAGCCTCAGTACACCTGTCCTAAACTCAGTTCACCAAATGTATGCCACCTCATCTCAAGGGAGAGCACAGAAAGGACTTTCAAGGCGGATCAACAAGGACCATGTGCCAGCTGGTCCCTCAGTACCTTTCACAGAGGCAGGTGTGAGCAGAAGCAAGTGTATGCAACAAATAACCCTGCCTTCCAACACACCTCTGTGCAGAGCAAAGCACCAGACACTTGCTCCAGCCCTTTTGCTTAGCCTGGTACAGCTCAGGACCTACCATCTACCTCCTGCCCTCCGCAGGACCACAGCAGGGATGTAATAAACAAAAAAAGCCTTTTCTCCTCACAGCCTGCAAGTCAGAAAGCCTATTAGAGTCCCCGCGTCAGAAATCCATACTTGATTATATCACAACAAGTGAAATTGAGAAAAATGACAGCCCCATTTAAAGCTGCCATCTTCAGTTATGTGTGATAAGAGACGCAGTGTGGTGGCTGGGTTGGGTGGGTGGGGAGGGAAAAGGGGGGAGAAAGCATTTGCAACCTGAGTTAAATGGAGATTCACATAACATGTCATCACGCTGGGAGGAGACTGGGACATAGAGGCTACTCTCAGCAAGGGATGTGTTTGTGCTTATTTGTGAGGCTACGTCTGATCTGAGCTGTGATGAACATACGTCAGCTGCAATTTCTGACATCACAGAGGTGTTGGTGGGGTGCAGAAGGGAGGGCAGGGGGCTGCCTCCAGCTGCTCTGCAAACCCCATCTCTATGGAGAGACAGAGCAGCAAGCTACCTTGCCTTTCCCCGCTAATTCAATATTTATCAGTTTAATTAGTTAATCACTGCCCACTTCCAGCTTGGCAGGAGAAGCTGGGGAGCTCCCAGCTCTGGGAGATTGCATCCCCTCTGCAGCCCTAATGGGGCCACGCTGTGTCCCAGCCACAGCCCTCATCACTGCTGCAGACTGAGCTCTGACCGACAGCAGGGGAGTGGCTGCCAAATGTTTCCTGTGACCATAAATATGAACCCTGCTCACTTTGGGATGTGCCCGAGCTGGGACACGGCTCTCCAGTGTCATGCCTGTACCACTATGAGGAGCAGACGGTCCCTGCCCTGAAGAACTTGCACTCAAAGTGGATGTGTCAGACATTTGCACTGAGTGCACAGAGGCAGCAGCACATGCCTTGCACTTAAGCAGCACTTACATGCAAGCCCTGCACTGACAATGTTGCACATCCCATGGGGTGAGTGATGCAGCCTCACTGTCCATGGAATGGGGTCTCGCAGGGACTTGCTGGGCTGTGGGGAGGACTGGGGGCAGAGCACAGCTGGTAATCAATCCCCAAACATTTAAAGATGTGTGAGAAAGCAAGAAACTCAACTATAATCCCAGCCACACGGCACCAGCAGAAATACCTCTGGATACACGGGTGATTGGGTGCGAAGAGATGTGGCTGGGAAGGGATGGCTACCTAAAGGTCTGGTCCTTCTTGATCAGCTAACAACCAATCCTAATTCCTGCACATAGCAGAAGAAATGGAATTTTAACTAGATTTTAATTACTTGTTTGTTCTTGGCAGCAGCAACTCAGTGCAGAGAGATGTATGCGCAAGTTTGTTTATATTTGTACTGAACACTGCATCTTTAACAGCATCACGAGTGAAGAGAGGGGGCTGGGAGAGGCAGCTCTAATTGTTTTATCCTTTTGGCTGTTATTGTTGAGATGACGGGAAATCAGGACTGTAATTCTCATCACATTCAGCACTGTGCAGAGCACGTTTCCCAACCACAGATTGGGAACAATGGGACATCCTGCTGGAAGGGACTGGGATGTCAGTGCTTGCCTTCTGCAGCACCTGGGATCTGGGAGCCCAGGGATAGAGCCAGCAGGGCAATGGGAACTGAATGCACTGAGCTGACACAGGCAGAAGGAAGGAAATCAAGGTCCAGCACATTTGTGTTTAAATAGGAAAACCAAATATTTTTATGAGCCGTTCACTTTTCTTCTATAACGAGGAGCGTTTGCATGCAAATAATGGAGGCACATAAATGGTCATAAAAGAAGTCTCTTACCATATGAACTCGGTAGAGAATGCTAATTCCCAAAGTCATGAATGGCTTAGAGAAATCAATCACCTTCTCCCGCTCCGCAGTAATCGTCAGCCCCGCCACTGCCAGGTCGGCTTTCTGCAGAGAAAAGGAAGCAGAGGAGGTGAGTGCAGGGAAGGGCAGGGAGCAGTGGGACATGGCACAGTGCTGCAGGGTGAGACTGGGCTCTGGGGAGAGCAGCAGGAGTTCACCCCATATGGATTTCACACAAACCCTTCTCAGACACCCAAAGCATAACCATTTCATGCTCTGGACCATTCTTTGCTCATTGCTGCAGGCTGCAGCCTGCTGCTCCCACAGCCCCAGCTTAACACAGTGCTCTCCTTCCAGACAGGGCATAAATGTTCCCAGATTGACTCGCAAAGCAAATGAGATTGGGGCAAAAAAGAAAAAAAAAATAAAATACTTTCTTGCGATGTTAATATCCTCGCAATATAGATAAGGGATTTAAATTTTAAACATTATTTTTATTACTACAGCTCTTCTAATGTCTGTAATTGCTTTCTGTAAAAACGAAACCTCCCCCGTTCTCTTGTACGCTTGTTTGCCTGCTTTGCAGGATGACAATTATGCATGTGGAGAAAAAGAAGGGGAGGGGGAAAAGGAAAGCTATTTGCACTTGTTGTCCCTGAGTTTCATAGGTCTGTGCAGAAGCCAAGGCACCATCAGGCCTGACGACTCGATAAAATATGCAGCTTATCTCCCTGGATCCATGCCCTACTTGCAAATGCATTGCACAAAGGCAAATTTGCGGGTGCACCCCTCTCACTGTGCTCTCTGCCCCTGCTCTTGTTCTATTTCCTTAAGAAAAACAGGGCTAAGTGCCTCCGGGCCAAGGTCTGCCCCATGTTTTTCCATCCCCACCACGCTTAAAGGCAGATGAGGAGAAAAGCCAATAGAAGGCAAGGTTTGTAGAAGCCCTTCTGGAGCCTGCAGGAGGAAGGGAAGGCAAAAGCAAGGCACGGTGATTGGCAAGCCTGTCCACCAGCAAATAAGGTGCACAGGTCACGGAGAAGGTGATATTTCACAGTCCACGCAGGACGGCTTTATTGGACAAGACTGGTGCCAGATTTCTGCAATTGTTTCTAAGCAGCTATTACAGATTCCTGCGAGGTTCAGGCTGGAATGAATTATGAGCTGGGGAGAATTTCTGCCTAGCCAGACATTTACCCACAGGGTTTTTTAAAGGCACTGGTAATCATAGCATTGTGCACGAGCAGTTCAGCCCCATGTAAACAGCAGCAGATTACAAAGATGGGATCAAGTCATCTGTGGAACACGGTGTGTAAGGAATTTTATCGGCAGGGAAAGCCTAAAGCTCACTAAATCTCCCTTGTCTATTGCTTATAAAGGTTTGCAGGTACCACTGTCCTGGGGAGAGCTCTGCCAGCAAAGCCCTTTGCAAAGATACAGCTTAATTCTGACAATGGATAACTTGAATTCAGTTTGGAGAACTGAGAGAAGTCCATCAGCAAACCCACAGACCAACAGATGTCAGGTATGCTGCACCAAAGGTGCATCAAAGATAAAAGCCCTGAGCACTGACCTGCTGGATCTGGGGGTGCCCTGTGCTCCCATGGGTGCTCTCAGCAGCACCTGCAGAACTCACCACGGGCATCTGTGCAGTACACCCACAACCTTGCCAGAGCCCCTTTCCTTCTGCCCATCCCCTCCCTGCCCAACCTCTGCCCTCGCAGGGCCAGCACTGAAGCTCCAGCTATATGCAGGCTGCTGGAGCTTGTGCCCATCCCCACCTGCTCCCTGCAGCACAGACCTGGCAGTGCTTGCAGCACTGCTCTGTCAGACTCCCCCTTCCTCTCTCCCCAGGCTCAGAAGTTAAGGGCTGATTTCTGACAGTGCTAAACTTTGATCTGGGAATGGCATGCGATGTGTTCTCTGCCTGAATATCATCAATTTCATGCTTTCGACTTTGCTCCCTGATGTTCACAAAACTTGTGTGATTCAGTGAGGTCAGCATCTCTTGGTTACAGAGCTCTGCAGCTCTCTGCTCTCCATCCTCCCCACCTGAGCATGGGTAGCAGTTACAGTTTTGAGCCTAAAAGGTGTGTTTGGGGAATAAATGGGTTTCTCTTTCTGCTCCTGAGCTCCATCCACTCCTGGGAAAAGGGAAATCAGGAGGGAAAGGATGGGGGAAAGAGGGGCAAATACTGTGCAATTTTCAGCCTTCCAGCACAATTTCAGCTATAAATGTCAGCGTGAAATAGGCTTAGTAAAAGACCTAGGGCATTTGGGGAGTAGAAACCTCTCAAACGAGGCCAAACTTTTTGCTAGGTGAGGGGAAGCTGTCTGAGATAAAAGCAGGAGCTGCTGTGGCTGTACCTGGCACTGCCTGTGGGAGCAGCCGAGCTGATGCTGCCACTGGGAAGGATGAGAAAAGCACAGGGAATGAGCCAGACTCCTGAAGAGGAACAACAATTAAGCAGCTTTAAGAAGGATATTGCAGGGACTGCCAGCCCGGAGGAGGCATCCATCTCCTCATTGGGGCTGCTGACAAGGCTCATCAGGAGGGAGTGGTGATGAATGGGGCTGATGTCAGCTCAGTGGCAATCCACTGTCCAGGTATGACACAGCACGCAGGGAGAACCCGAGCAGCATCAGGCTTTGTGCTGACAAAACAGGGGCAGCCCTGGGAACATGAGGCTGGGATTTCTTGCAGGAGCACCTCGGTTCATAAATCCCCCAAGCACACGAGTGCCCTCTCCACTTGCACTGCCAACACAGCACAGTGTGGCTGAGGGCAGGGAAAGCTTTCCTTTGGAGTGGCTTCTCCAAAGCCAAAATCAGCTGTCAGCCTCCAGGACCCACCGGATCACCAGCACAACTCTGGGACAGGCAGCATCTCACTGAGCCTGTTCAGCAGCAGAGATGCTGGCTGCTGGGCTGATGCGATGAGTGCTGCTGCTCCAGACTATTAACTGGTCACTCCAAACTATTTTTCTAAGGACATGCATGAATCCTGCCACATGTAAAGTGACAGCCAGAATGCCCCAGAGGCTACCACCCTTCATTTAAATTACTAACATGGATGGGGCGATCAGCGATCAGAGCAGACATCAGCACTAGGTCTGCTTCCATCTGCATTCCTTCACCTGCACTGTCCCTAGGAACCGGAGGAGAAAGCCTGTGCCAGGTGTTCCCGTGCCCTTAGCACAAGCCTATTCCTTGGGAATGGGGCCCATAAGCCCACAGGGACACCCACTCAGCTTCCACTGCACTGACCAACCTGCATGTGCCAAAACCAGCAGCACGTGCAGACCCCATTTGCTCACAACACCCCACGCTCCCACTCTCTCCCCCCCACTCTCCCATCTCCCTCATCCCCATTCTCCCATCTCTCTCATCACGTTTGCAGTGCTGCACTGTGCACACAGACTCCCCCTCCCTCCGTCACCCACGCACAGTTTTTCTCACTCAACACCAACACCCACTGCAGGACTCTGCCAATCTGGGGATAGCTCTCCATCTTTCTCCCTTCCTTCCTTTCCCTTTTTGGAGCAGTTGGAGGAGAGGGTCTGACTGTAAAGCACCTTCATGCAACTGGTCATTAAAGACTGAGCTGGAAAACCTCACCCCAAAAGCTTTAAAGTTCTTCCAGCTCTTCGTGTTGGTGCTCCTAAGCAGGAGGCGTGAGGTGCACAGCCTTGTCCTATGATTCTGTGATCTCCCTCACTTTAAAGAGAGCTTTAATCACTGCTAATCTCAGCCAGATTCAGACCACTGACGCAGAAGCCAAAGGTCTGGTGTTACTCCACTCCATTTTGCTCCCCAAGCGATGCTGTGCAGAAGCAAAAAGCAGGATCTTGCTCTCACCAGCCTCTTCTCCCTTGATGCACCCCAAAACACCTCCTGCAGCACCAGCCCCACACCAGCCATCTCCTCAAGGAGCAGCAAGAACACTGAGCACTCAGCAAGGACATTTAACACCCAGTAAGGATGCTGAACACCAGCAACTCGCTGCAAGCTGAGGTACAGACACCGAGCACAGCCACCAAAGGGCTCCACTACCCAGACAGCAAATCCAGCCGTGGCGGAACAAAGAGAGAGCTGTCACGTTGCCTTGAGAATACATCTGTTGGTTTGTAGCTAACTAGTGAATTCATTTCGGCTCGAGGACGTGCTGGGGAGAGAGAGAAAGGGAAGACAAGACAGCATCAGGGAGTCAAAGCCAGGCTCTGTACTGTGGTGGGAAGAAGTGAGCCATAATTCTTTCAGCCCTATTGTCCCCAAAGGCTCCAACTCCGAACAATAGGAGGTGGGAAGATTTGCTGCTCCCCTTGTTTGCTTGTTACAGATAGCAGGCGTGTAAGGTGTCAGCCTGACTGCTGGAGGCTGAAGTCTGTTGATGCCAGACCCAGCAGGGCTCAAGGGGAAACTTGCTCCATCCTGAGAGCAGCTCACTGCCCTGCCTGGCAGACAGGAGCTGTGCTTGGCTGTCCCGGCCCACAGCGATTGATCAGCTTGCTACTTTCCCAGTTTGAGACATCTTTCACTAAGGAATAGGTCCGAGTCCTTGCACGTGATTCCTCCCAAGCCACGTCTCCATCAAACCACATTGCTTACAGGTTTCCAGATCTGAACACAAGTGTGACGGAGGGCACGGACCCAGAAGCCCCTTCTGCTTTTCCACCACCCCACAGCCAGCCCAGCCCTGTGTTCCTCAGCTCCTCAGCAGTTTTGTGAACAGGTCGATAAGATACATACTTGTCAATTTGGTTCAACAACAAACTTATGTTTATTTATACCATGCCCTTCTCAATCATACCACAGCGTACAATTAGCTGTAATAGAATTTTCAACGCTTAGGAATAAATCAATAGCTGGTTCATCTAGAAGCAGTAAAATGAAACACTTTTCCCATACCGCCTGTAGTTGCTGTGAGTTTCATTGCCATGGGGGCATTTCAGAGATGAAAATAAAATAGTGGGAAGGTACTGCATGGAGCTGGATATGCTTCTGAGCTTCCAGACCTGTACAATATGTGTGTCAAACCTCACCTCTGGGTCTGGGATGTTCTGATACCTGTGGCAGGTCTGTGTCCTGACTAATGCCCTCCCTGTGCTAAAGGGGCACAGACTCGAGCTGGAGGGAGTGAAGGAATGAAGGCACCGATAGAAGAAGGCATGCAGGCAGCAGACCTGCTCTTCTGCTTGGAGTGGTCCCAGGGTGGGGATTCATGCAAACAGCCAGCTCTGCCCTGCCTGACCCCAGAACCCATCACAACCTAGGAAGAACAAAGCAGACAACACCTTTTCCTTTTTTCAATTTTTGATTCAGCCTCACATGAATTTGCCAGCTCCTGCCAAAGCAGAAAGAAAAATCCTCCTAAATAAGGCTTGAGCTGAAGAAGAAACAAATTGTTTCTGTGTGAAGATGAAGTTAAAACACTTATCTCTACCAAAAAACACCCTCCAGAAGCTCACATTTAATGGGGAGGCACTGCCAGGGTCAACAGGCCAAAAATCTGACGGCTGCTCCCTTGCTTTGCCTGCACAGATCACACACTGCTCCACGCGCCTTCCTCCTCGCCTCCCAGAAGAAATGCTGCAGAGCTGTTTTATATGTACTTGTGTGTGTATATATATATACACAGAGTGAAAGATGTATAAAAACTATGCCAATAGCCCTGAGCATTTGCAAACAACCGTACAGAAGGCTCTTCAGGAGAGGCAGACAGAGGGGATCTCAGCTGGCGTGAGGAGCTGGCACTGCTGGGGAAGGTGACCGAGGGGACACACAAGCTGAGCAGGGACCCCTGGTGTGTGCCCTGCCCCAGCCCTCAGCATCTCCCTTACCCCCAGAGCTGCTCCACCTGGCTCTGAGCTGAAGCTCCTAAGGGAGAACTGAGCATCAGTCAGCTAAGGGACATCGGATGGATACTGGGGGACATCATGTAGGAACGCTCACCTCAAATCCCTGCCTGGAGAATTAGGGGATGGGCTTGGGCCCCTGTTCCTCCGCTTTGCACGATGTGCTGCTGTTGGGAAGGTAATGATGGGGCAGCTCAGGTGCTTCCCTAGTACTGAGATGCTCAAAAACAACCTCACTGTGGATGTGCCACCAGCTGAGAATCTGTCACCGAGTTCTCATGGGCATATTGGTAATGACAAGACAGTGCAGGAACAAGTGAGCAAGGAAACAGCGGTTTAAATAGCATCAATCTTGATGTTAGCTTTGGCTAAGCCTGTTTTACTAAGGATCTGGGAGCATTTCATGAAGTGTATTTAAGCCCTGGGATCCCTGGGGAAGGAGCACCTTCAGCTGCAGAGGAAAACAGAGCGTGAGCGGGGGGGGCTCAGGCTGGAGGAGCTCATAAACGCTACCAAACCCAGCAAGAGCTAGCAGCTCCTTCCAGCTGCACCGCCACAAAGTGGAACCACAGGAAGATCTCAATGCACACACTGCAAACAAACAAAGAAAAATGTTCCTTTCCAGAAAACAATACTCAAAGCCAAGGCACTGAAATGCCAGCATTTTTCTGGGTAGAAATGTGATTTTTACTTGCTTCCTCTCTGCCCCAGTCAGTGTATTTTTCTGACCCCTGCCAGTCCCTGTGTTTTTTTTTTTTCCATTTCAAATTTTCATTACATCTTTCACAGGCAGAAAAAAAAAAAAAAAAACAACAAAAACCCACAACATTCAGAAGAACTTCAGAGTCTGGGCAAAGCAAACAGCTCTGGGAGTGCCCAGAGGTCCCAACGCCTGCTCTGCCTGCTTCGCACACAGCCACGCCGACACAACAAATGCATTTGCAACCCAGAGAACACATTAATGAGGGATCCTCTGGTCAGAGCCTCGCACACAGGCTAAAACCCTCATCCATCCTGGAACACTTAATAAAGCATCGGGGCTTTTCATTGCCAAGTCCCACTAGAATCCAGCTAAAAGGAGCAGTTAATTCACTTACCCGAGCAATCAGCTCCCCGACCATCCCTGTCCACGTGCCGTTTGCCTCAGGGACTCCATAGACACCATCGCCAACCAGGTGGATCTTATAGTTGAAGCGTAGGATCTCTGCCAGCTCCTTCAACATGTCCACACAGAAGCCCTCGTAGCGATCATTTCCTTCCAGCTCCTGATGGTTCCACTTCAGCATTAAGTAAGGGTTTTCCTGCATCGAAACTGGGCAGCTGTCATTCCCATCTTAGCCGGGGCAGCACAGTGTGGCGGGGAGGGGGCTCTGCTATGAGGAACCAGGACCAATCTCTTGTCCCGATACATCCCTATGAGACAGCTCAGATGGCTGGGGAACCCAAGGAAAAGCCAGGAGAGCCATTTTCTGCACCGGTATTCATTGGCTCCACCTGTATTACGGGATATTCTGGAGGTACAGCAGGTTCATCCCAATCTAGGATATGAACCAGAGCCAAGGGATTGCTTCTGGTGGCTGCTTCTAGTATGTGCTGGAGCAGCCCAGTGACCACCCTGAGTTCACACAGGATGCACAGAGCCCACACCCTTGGCACAGAATTTCTTCCCCACCTTGGGCTCTTCTTCAAACTTAATGAGAAACAGAGGAATAATGCCCAGAGTGCTTCAGGATTTTGAGGGGCGTTAAGGCAGGAGGAGAAGAAAAAACATGGGGTAGCCAGCCCAGCATTAGGTAGGGAGCACCTTGAAGAGGAATTTGTCTGATGAGGATGGTGGTGCCTGTACCTGTGAAGTCATGCTTCATAGAAGTTGCACCCATCTTAGCCAATTTTAGTAATTATTATGGGTAGAAGGGACAACTGTCCCTTCCAACTTACCAGCTGTACAGAAAACAAGAACATCATTCAGAGATGAATGTAAAATGGCAACTTATCCCCATCCCAGCCCTCTCCCCAGCTGCTTCTGAACTCATCAAATATCATTTCCATATGAAACATCAACTTGAGTTTAATTACACTGTCATGAATTGTCCTCAGTGCTGTAATTAGAGATTTGATCGTCTGTTCTTTATGAAATCAGTGTGCAGCACTGCGTAATGGGGGCAGAGAGGGGTAGGAGGACAGAATAATACTCTGTCTGATTGACACCCCTAAGCATTGGGCTGGCAACAGGCTAATGGGAACTGCAGGTGACTCCCTCACTTACCAGGATGGTGGTGACGATGAGCGTGGTGTTGAACAGGCTGTCAGATATGTTGGAGGAGAATATCCTGTTGTCCATGCTGAGTCCTTCAGAAACGTGCCAGTGGCCGATCTGGAGAGATAAACAACACAATAATGAAATTTACAGGGCGAGTTATTGTATGCACCCACCATATGGCTTCAGTGACTGACAGCTGACAGGCTGACCCTGTAAAAGGAATTTAAGAGTGCTCCGTTATCTTTGCAACACGCTCTGACAGAGGTATGGCAGGGGGATGGATGGGCTGCTACATGAGCCTGGTGGCCCACTGCCAGGCCAAAATCTTTCCTGAATGAGGAGAACTTCAGGAGGTGCTGAAGTGCTGTGATTTCATGGTGAGAGCTCAGTAATGGGGAAATGGGACTCCTGCCTCCCACTGCCTTGCCTTGCTCTGTTTCTGTAACATGTCTGAAAGCAAGCAGAACCCTTACTGTCCTCCTGCAGGTGTCTGCCATTAATTCTGGTGGCAGCACTGGGGAGTTGACCCCAGTGCTGGGAAGAGTGTCATGACTCAGCTGTGACGCAGGTTTCAGCAAGGGGGAGGAATAGCAAAAATCCTAATTTTAACTTCAAGAGTCTCATCTGCCTCCCTCAGAGCTCTGGACAGGGAGACCAGCACCTCCAGCACGCAGATTGGGATCCTGCTCCCTTACACTCTTCAGAAGAGCCTTTTCTTTTCCCATAGGTAGACCAGAAGACATCACGCTCCTAAACTGGGAGATTTGCCATTCAGTCAGACATGGACACAGAGCCCTTGTTGAAGCACACCTTCAGCTGGAACACAGGGCAGGTTTGACCCAGCCTGCATTCCCCATCTCTGCACAAAGGACTGTCTCTTTGTTGCAATGGTGAACAACCACCCTCTGCAGCAACCGCTCTGCGAGCGAGGGATCAGCCATAAACAAGGCCTCCTTGTTGTTTTTTTTCCCCCCTAGATTTCACAACCATAGATTAGTGACAGATTAACTTCAATTTCAACAGCCCTCACTGTTCTCCAATTCATCTCTCCCCTGCTGGCATATTGAGACTAATTGACCGCCTCCTCCTCTGGCAGCACAGCGGATGTGACCTTGCTTTTAGCACAGCACCAAAGCCAAGTGCTCCCAGTGCCGGGGTCCTTCACCTCACAGTGCCCCATTCCAGCTCACACTGTCCCCTCACAGCATGACAATACCACTAATTGACTTCTTGTGCTGCTCGCCAGAGCTGAAGCTGAATGTGTCAGGAGATGTCTGGGATTGTCAGATCCCTCCCTGTCTTGTAAGATGGATGTCAAGGTGATCTTAATCATCTCTATCTACATATGAAGAGCCTTTGAAAAACAGAAAACAAATTCATCTGCGAAGCGCGTTAGGAAATAATCAAATGCTCTGCACAAACGTGGTTGAGATGGTACCGTTGTTAAGGCTGTGAACTGGGACTTCAGAGTTTTTAGGACGCGGGAGTTTTTAGTAGAGGATGCGATTGGTCTGTATAAATACACCAGGTGGAGGAGGCCCATCACAGTGAGGTAGAACAGCTTTTGAAGCTAAAATGATAGCGTTAGCACAAAAAAATAAATAGATATAAACCAGCCAGAAATAAACAAGCTGGAAAATCAGAGGAGGGTTTCTAATGATCAGGAGAGCTGAAGTGATGGCAAAGCTTTCCCAGGAGAGCAGTGAGGGCAGTGCAGCCACCTGGCTGCAATCTGGAGCTGCCACCTTTGGAGACGGATGGTACCACCTGGTGGCAGGCTGTGGCCAGGTGCAGAAGTTCTCTCCATGCCCCTGCAGTCCCCTGCAAAGCTCCACGGGGCAGGAGGTATTTCTTCATCTTTGTTATTGGAGAAAGAAAACACCAAGTCTCAGCGTGAACCACCCAAGGAGCAGGTGCATGAGGCTGGGATAAGCAAGGAGGTGGCACTGCTCATGAATGTTGCTGTGTCCCCACAGGCAGACAAGACCCCTCACATCAGCTGCTTTGCAAAAGGGGATCAGTGGCACTTCGAGATTTCACATCTCTGTAGCAAAGTATCAGTAGCCAATGTGCTGGCTCCTTTGCACCTACAGCTCCTCCAGTCAGAACACATCAGTGATGGCCAGGCTTGTGAGCTCCTCATGGTACGAGATGACAAAATACCACTTGGACTAATGATTTTAATGAAGTCTTCTGCTCAGTGCCCTGCAGGCTTGAATGGCAGCTGATGGCTGGGAGAGATGACAAGGCAAGACTTCTCCATAAACCTCACTCTTTATCGCTCCTTAATTGTTTTTTACCTAAAAATTAAGGTATAGCCAGTCCTGAATCTGTCTCACAGCAGACAGCAGACACTGCTGCAAGGAGTACAGCTCTCCTTCGGGCTCTGGTTAGCAAGCACTGTCCTACAGACTGCATTCATCACCCTCTGTCCTGCGGTGGCCCCGGGAAAAGGAAGGAGTGCAAAATGCTCTCATTTCTCATCAAGCCTCCATTTGGAGATCCTTGTCGGCTCCGACGGGGAAGGGACTGTGCCAGTAGGAGATGTAATTAAGTAGGTGCTGGGTACATGGTGCCTTCATCAGCCTGGAAAGGAGGGAATGATTTTCTGGAAGGGGTGGAAAAGGGGATTAAGCAAACAAATGAAGACCCTCAGAGGACACTGCACATTGTTGCCAGGCACTCCTGAAGGACACCGTGATGCCAAGGTGAGCAGGCAAAACCTCCCTTGCAGCAGACAGCAGGGGACACAGCGAGAGGTGGCCACAGAAACCTGCAAGCCCCAAGACATGCACAGCCCCCAGAACTCCCTGTGCTCCCAGACGGACACCCGGCATCACCAAGCAGGACACACCAAGCTTCCTGGCACTTTGCAGGATCCGTCCCTGAAACCGTGTGGAAGAGGAGCGAGCCCCACAGGCACTGACTAGCTGACTGCCAACTAAAAAGCATCGACATGGCAGTGGGGACTGCAGCAGATCTCAGAGCTATCTGCTGGTTGCTCATCTGTAGCTCATCAATGTGGCAATTAAGCAACCCCATCACGGTCCACAGCAGGACACAGCAGCTAAAGGTGGGGTTAGGGTGGTACGTCCATCATGGGGCATCCTCTTGCCTCTCCCTGGGGCCAGGAAAACCCCAGCCCCTCTTCACCTCCTCCTCCTGCTGAGCTGCCAAACCTGAGCTCTTGGTTTACTGCAAATTGCTGCCCGGGTACCTTAGAGATGCTCTTTTGTATTGGTAAAGAAAAGGAGAAAATAAAAAGATGACATTTACCAACCCAGTCCTTGTCAGATCTATGGATCACCGACACATTAATGAGTCTGTGCTTTATCGCGCATTCTACGAACAGAGAGCAGCTTTCATGTGGCTAGGGAAAAATTTCCACTAGTTAAGCTAAACTGGGAAAAAACACGTTCAGCACATTACATAAATGTATTAAAAATTGGATGTCAAAAAGCCCTGTCTCTCCTTGCCCAAAAGCAACAGCAAATTTTAAAATCTAACTGTCTCTAATTTGTTTGCTGGCTGAGATCTGGATCAGCTTCAAGATCGGTGAATTCTCTATCAAAGCTGATGAGCTTGGAAGTCCCTGTGGCTTCGATAGATGGAAGGAGAGAGGGTGGAAGAGAGAAAGAGAGTGAGAGAGGCAGAGAAATGGGCAGAGAGCGTGAGCTTGATTAAAAATAAGGGAATAGGAGCGTTTCAAACAAGAGCCTGGACAAATCAGTTAATACAACCCTTGGGAACATGATTGCCCCCAGGATGTGGATGTCTGTTCCTTACCCTGTCCCCTCACGATGGGTTTAATTAAATGATTTTAATGATTTATTTAGTTATTTTTATTCCAAGAAGCATGCTAGGCGAGAACATGATAAGCATCCGCGATGTGGTGGAGCGGCTGCAGCCTCTGGGGCTTTGGCTTCCCTCTGCAGCAATGGAGTTCACAGCTCCAGCTGGGAAAGCCCATCCCCAAGGCAAGTCTGCAAGCTGTGAGTTATGAAAAGCATAACTACAGACCATACAGAGCAATCCAGCACCAACTGAAGTACGAGCAGAGGCCCCTGTACCATCCCCTGCTAAAGAGGGAAGATCCTCTCTTTAAATAGGGGCTCTGTGTTATAAAAGACGTTAAATCACTGTCATCGATGCATATCAGTGTCTCTTGCAGATCCCCCTGGGATCTGCAAAAAAAAAAAGAAAAAAAGGAGAGAATGTTTCTGGGGCTTGGAAAATCAGCAGCCTCCAAACTCTGAGGTCGGTTACTAGCTGCTGGGAAGGAAAACCCATCACTTCTGTCATCTAAGCCGCATCACATGGCTGCCAGGGGGAATGCTGCAGCCAGTGCTCTCTGTGGAGCTCTTGGAGAAACATTGCTCCAGAAGAACCCGCGCACTCCATGTGAACTCCCTGCCACATTGAAACACATCAAAAATACAGCAGACAGAGCGAGGTTTGCAGCATTTGTTTCCCTTGCTCCAGCTGAACGCAGTCTCCTATTAATGTGGATGGGCTTGGATCTGTCACTTTTACTCAGAGCATGATTGGCTTGGGGAATGATTAAAAGGGCACTGGTGCTATGAGAGATCCCACTGTGGGGAAAAGGCTGTCCTGATCCCTTCCCACTCAGAGTCAGCTAAAAGCAGCATCAAAGCCGAACTGTCACTTGACAGGTAAGAACTGGCAGGCCACATCCTGCCAAGTCTAAAGCTCGCTGCTGCTGGACCAGAAGAGATTTCCTAACATTGTGATGCTCTGATGGAGCGGGGTGGGACAGTAAGGTACTGCAGCTTTGGTTCTCTGCCAGCATCCAGCAGAAGCGGTGCTCTCAGAAAAAAAAGGGCAGCTGTAGAGCTGTCACCATGGCAGTAAGACACAGGAAGTCTTTTTCTAGGATTTCCAATGCTTTTTGGATTTGTCAGTAAAGGCTGTATTCCTTGGACATAATGTCAATGGTTTCCTATAGGTGACACCAAGCTCTGACCCCTGTAGCATCCTTAGCCTTTGCTGATGTACCAATTTTTGCCTATTCCTGGGGAATTCTCACATTTTTTCCCCATTCAAATCACTTAGTGCATCTCCACAAGCTTCAGAACAGAAGTGACCAGAATGTGACCTTATATCCAGCATGAGCTTCACAGGCACTGCAATGATCCAACTCACACACCCACCCTTACCTGCCGGAAGCCGCTGTGTGTGTGCTGCAGGATTTTCAGGGCATAGTTGGAACGCTGGCCTTTGCTGTTGAATTCGATGTGGCCGGTGAGACCTTCCAATTCTACCTGTCCAAGAGAGAGTGAGTTACACACCTGGCTGCCCTCCCAACAGCAGCAGCATGACATAGTTGGGGTGTTTTTGTCTTTGGCTAAGGGGTTCACACGTGTGGGTCACAGCAGCAGAAGGTTCAGGTTCAGCTGATCCTTCTATGGAGAAAAATACTCATGGAACTTCCTCTTCTAATGGTATTCTGATTGTGCCCCAAACAGAATCACAACACACACCCGTTCTGCCTGGCCTGGTTCAGTCTGAAGGCTCAGACTGACAAACTCAGGCTGAAATCCAGGGGTCTGCTCCTGTGCTTGGTCACTGCTGATAACTACACTTCTACATTCAAATAGCTCAGCCCATTCATAGGAAGCTCACCTCTGGCACTGAGCTCTCAGCAGTTGTACTGCCTGACCTTATATCAGCTCAAGTTCACTCAAAACAGAACTCAAATCACTTAGAAACATTCACGTGTAAAAAAAAAGAAAAAAAAAAAAGCACTGAACTTAAGTTTTTTTACAGCAAAGCCTGAAAAAATGGGAGTTTCATGTACTTTCAAGGCCAGTGACAAACCAGTCCTCAGATCTCCTCTGCTTTCATTCCCAGTGCTACCTTCAAAGAGGTTGATGCTCTGTGCTCGGAAGCTGTGCCAGCACGAGCAGGAACGTGCCCGTTCTCTGTTCACAGCCCTCACCATGCGCAGGTAGTTCATCAGGCTGGTGCCGTGCTGCCAGATCTGGGCAGAGCCACAGGACAGTGGCTTCACGCCGATCTCCTGGCTGCGGTTCAGCTCCTGCACGGCGCTCACCACGGCGTACACAGCATCAAACAGCAGGGCAGAGGAGAGCTGGGGGAAAAGGAACAAAAAGAAATGAGTCTTCTGGAAGCAAGTGGAGGGGTTTTGTTCCTTTGGGGACAGCTGTTCAATCTCCTGATCAAGGAGAATGCTGAACCCACAGAAGGTAAGACAACTGAGCAGCATGAGCCACCACTGGGCACCAGAAAACCCCCCCTCTAGCACTGCTGTGAGAAACAGATCCATGGGAAATGAGGCTCTGCTAGATCTGCTTCTCAGACTTTTCCCATTGAGATCATCTCCTCCCTCATTGCAGCCTCCACTTTCCTGCTGACTGTTACCTTCTCTATAATGGCATTGTGAAGTCATATCCAGAACCACAGAGCTCATCCCCTCTGCTTTTCACCTTTGCTTTGTTTGCCTTTAATCGGATTCCTTTGTCCACCAAACCTCACAAACTGTGTCTTCTGCCCACGCGCAACCGTTCCGGTGGTTTTGATCTAGGTAATAATTGACCATGTGCTCTTCGTGCTCACTGTTGTGAATAAGATCTCACTTTTAATTACCATCACTTCCTGACTCTGCTGGAATTAAGCCATTGCAGCTCATTGCTATCAAGGCTACATTTTCCTCATGGCTACCTCACAGCGCATCCCTCCCCGTTCCAACTCAGCCATGGGTCTGTCTGCAGTCAGGGCTGCTCTGTCCTGCTGGTGACCTAAAGCAGCTCAGCATCTTCTGCTCCTCCCAGGGCTTGGCTCACTTCCTCCCACTGCCCTGCAGGGACCATCTCTCCCAGTGCCATCAGCCCAATGAAACCTGGACTTCATCACATCGCTAATTTGAACAGAGCAAGCCAGACTTAACCCTGCTTGGTCTTACTCAGAGCAGCAGTAGAACCTCATTGACTGCAATGTCTCTTTTGTTAATTGCTTCTTAAAGCAATTGGCAAATCCTTTTCCCTGCCCTTCCTTTTTTCCCTTCCACACAGGCTCTTCTAACAGGACCTCTCTGACCCATTCTGTCTTTGGCCCTTGTTCAGTGCAGCTCTTTACCACACACTTAATAACTGTGGACTGACTCCCATTCCAGCTACAGGATATCATACATGGCTACCAATTACTTTCCTGGATCAGGAACCATATTAATCACAGCTGGCTGATCAAAAATATTATGACAGCAAACACAACCCCTGTGACACGAAAATTTTGCCATCTCATACCAAACCAGAACATCGGCCTCACATTTTTAATTGCCTCCTGTTAGACTTTGATTTCCGTTTTCTCTGAGCAGTTAATGATCCCTTATTAGCTGGCGAGCAAGAGACTTGTAGATATTAGTGAAGCATTTGACATTATTGATTGGAATATTTTATTCCTTAACCTCGAACAATTTGCTGAGATTTCAGGTAGACCTCATGCAATTTCAATTTAGAAACTGGGGAGGGGGTTGTGATGCAGAAAATCGAGTCTTTTCCGTAGGGAACAGGAGGTTCTCATCTCCATCCCAGCGTGCCACAGCTCCTTGGTGGATGCATACCTTCCCCCCTCCAGCAGGTTAAACACTAAGCTAAGTGAAAGGCAGTGCTTTATTTGGTATTTAGAGAAATCTCCCACGTAAAGGCCATGCTTAAAGCAAGCTGTTCTCCAGGGAAACATGAGCAGGTTTGGCCAGTCCAGGTTTGGCCAAGCTTTTTTTTGTCCTAAAACATTGTCATTTGTATCTTTGCCCCAAACATAACACAGAATTAAAACCATTAAAATCCTGTGAAATAGACTTTACAATCTGGATTTTATTCAATGACATAAACACTTAATTACAAACATCTGTTTTAGTCTAAATTCTAATTACCTAATCTAGCCATCTGTAATTTGAATGATTTTCTCTGATTTCCTTTCTTTGCAACGTGATTAATGAGAATGGCATTAGAGCAAGCAGCTTCCTCCTCCTCCCTCAGACACTTTCTCAGCTCCATCAAGAAAGCCCTGGGATGCTGCAGCTCACGGGAAACCTCCCTCCTGTCACTTCCAGCTGTTGAGCTTCCTTCTTTTCAATAAGAGATATCTGTTTCCCAGGACACAAGGGGGAAGTTCTGACAGAGGGATGCACTCCAGGAGATGAGACCTGCCAGATTTCCTAACGCAGAGACAACATGCTGCAAAGTAGTAATGGATTTCCCTGGCAGACACAGCAGAAGAAACACATGCCCCATCTGGGCATTCTGCACATCACCTCTGCTCCGTATCTTCACTGAGCAAGGCACTATGTTCACCACCTGATGGTGGACATGACCTGATGGTGATGGACCCTTGCACTGAGGGAACCTTCAGATCAGTTCAGGAGGACCAAGCCCACCTTCCAATAGTGCTCTAGGCTCTCTTAATCTGATATAAGAGAAAAATTGCTTCCCTTCATGTCTCCGCTCCCCATTTGTGATTTGTGCAGGGTGATGCCAAGCCCCTCTGTCCAGCCATGTCCTCCCTGGCCTGGAGGAAGCCCACTGTATTGCTGAATGTGCTTGGGAGTGAATGAAAGGCGCATCCAGCTGGCTTCATACTGCACTGACGGGTGATTTAGGCTCAGGCTCACAAACTAAACAGCTCCATTCAGCTCTGAACTCATTCACTCTTCAAAAAAAACAAAAAAAAAACAACAGTGCCGCAATGAGACATACTCTTGCATCCTTCCACCTACAGATTTTGCCAGCCGTTCAAGACAATGCAGCCTAAAAGGGAGCAATGAGCTCAGCTATTCCCCCATCACACCTGCAAAGCTCCTCTTCCTACAGTCTTCTGTTTGTTCTATCAGAAGAAAATTTATTTTCATGCCTCAGAATAGACCTGCAGCCATCATACACAGAGCAAGCCTCCCAGCTGTGACCCTGCAGAGCTGCAGCAGGGCAGACAGCCACTCGCCACGGCAGGGCTGGGATGTGGGACAGCAGCTGGTCCCTGCCACGCACTCACCATGGCCTGAGCATCACGTCAAACCAATAGGATGTAGACAGAAAGGGCATCAATCTCCTTATTTTGTCCACTTAGGATCACTTTGTAGTGATAATAAGGAGATTTTCAGCAGCACACAGCTGCAGCAGCTTGTCAAGGGGACTTGGAGTTCATTAAAAGAGCTGCAAACGGTTCCACGGATGGTATTTTCTCCCTCCCTTCCCCCAGCTGCAGCCACAACCCCTGCATCCCAATCTGGCAGTGCTGCTGTGCAAAACCTCCCAGTTGCAAGGAGTCCCTGGGGAGGATTTCAGCACTCATCTCCACACTCATCAGGAAGATGTCAGCACAGCAACACCACACAGTCTCCTGGCATCTGCCTAAGCCCAGCCTTTCTCATGCTGTTTGCATCCGGACTTCCACTTTCTATTCCACAAGCCGTATTCCTAAGGCAGACACACAAGGATAAACCTCACCAGGGAAACACCAAACTGAAGCTGCACCATCCCTGTACTGACGCTGAAATATAATTCAAACTAGGATTAGGTTTTCTTTAAAGCTGTGCAGACAGTCAAGTGCAGACAAGCTCTCTACAGCTCTACATCCACCTGGTTCCCAAAGGCCCCTTTTTGTGAAGTTTTTCTCTCCCCCCTTGCTGCCTTACCCCATGGTCCCAAACGATAATGAAGCTTCTGATGAACAGAGGTGAGAAGGATTTTACTTACTGCTGGTCCAGTGAAAGGAGCATGATCACAGTTCTCCTGCCAGGACTGGTTGAGACTCTGGACAAACTCTTGGAAAAAAGCGTGAGACTGGTTGAAAATGGAAAATCCCAGGATGTTGACTCGATCATCCAACTGGCTGTCCAGGCGCTGGAGTGAAAACTCCTAAAGAATCCCCAAACAGATAAAAGGATCAGGAAAGAGAACAGGCACCAAAGACTTCAAAACTGCATGATACAGCTGAAGAGAAGACGGGTCACACAACTACAAGAAATTGCCCTTACCATCTCCCAGCTGGGGCTGAAATCGACCCATCAGCCCAAGAGGAAAAACCCAGCTGCTAACTGCAACTGGGCTCTGCATGGCCATTCATGAAAATGTCAGCAAAAATGAAGTTCGACAATAAGACCCAAATCCTCTGAAATGGGCTCTGGAAACTTCATTTCTGAGCCCGGTCCATGCTAACCACACCAGAGACTTGCTAGCAAGCTCTGCAGAAGGGACTTGTTGCTTTGTAGGTAAGCTAGAGCCAGTTTGCACCCGTGAGGGGGCTCAGGGAACACCCCAGCTCTGTTTTCACCCATGAGACCACTGCTCCTTGCCATGGTTCAGAGCCCCAGACACTGGATGTCTATCCCAGCCCTGCAAGGAGGAATCCTCAGGCCATTAGGACCACTGAACTGTGAAGACCCACATCTGGAGTGGTCAAGAACAGTGCTAAGAAAAAGTACAAGAAAAGAACTCTACTTGCTGCTCACGTCAATGGAAGTAGTTATACAACAACGTCAGCTTCCTGGAGAAGCGTCCAGCCCTCCCTGTCCTATTAGCAGGAAATAATGGTGCCTTCCTCACTAATTCCTCTTTTGCTAATTGCTAAAATGGAGTGAGAAGGTGGGAGTAATACATTCAGAAACTGCTGGATACCCATTGTCTTCCATCACTAATATGAATGTCTTTTGGCTCCATGGGCTCTGAGATCTCAGTGAGTCAAGTCATTTTTTATCTTTCCTGCGTATGTGTGCACGTAGGAACAATGTCTGTAAATCTCCGAAACATGGAGTTACAAGATCATTCCAGCATGGCAAACTCCCACGAGGATGTGATCAGACACAGGATTAAGTGCATTTTGGACACAACCGCATTAACACTAGGTAACATGAAATTGCCTGCAAACTATTGATTCATTTGAATGATTTTATCCTCCTGCCTTCCTGACAGGTTATCCATTTACCCACGGCATCCTGTCAACCGGTGCAGGGAGGGCAGATGGCTAATGAGGAGCAGGGCCTCAGGAGCTCCTGGATGTGCAGAGCCCTTGAAAACAGCAGCTCTCAGCCAGGGCTGGGAGGAAATGGTGCAAGGGGCAAGGCCGAATGCCCTGCACAGGGGGAAGAACATGCAGTGCTGTGTGCCAAGAGCCCCAGATCTGGGCTGCTTCTAATACTGACATCAACTTTTTCTCATCTCACTTTGGTGGTGGATGCTCGCTGTGAGCTTCTGTCTCTTCTTGTAGCCACCATATCTGCCATCTTCCAGGCAAACCTCCTGCTGCAGAAAGCCCCATCTCTGCTGCAGCCATGCTCATAAAGCACTCTCACCCACAACACATGGGGCCCACAGCAGCTGGGTGAGCCCCTTCCCTGCACCGTTTACCCTCCAACCCTCTTCCTTAAGTCTTACCCACTGAATGTGAACAAGAGCGTTTCAGTGACTCCAGGTCAGAAACAAGCAGTGAACCACACACAAACCTTCCTTGAGTCACATGCTTCCTCTGCAATGGGATGAGAGAGATTTGGCAAAGGGGTCAGGCTGCCAGTGCCACATCTGTCCTCGGCTGCTTTCTCCCTTCGCACACGGTCATTGACCACACTTGACAAACCTGTGTTTGCAAACATGAACTCGTTTGCTATTTAGGGCCTTCACTTCTCAGCAGGTTCCCAGGGCTCAGCACCCATCCGCCAGAAAAAGCAATGGAAATCCTGCTTGTGGCAGCGATTTCAGATGCCTCCCCTACCACATATTTGCATGCAAGTATCAGCATATTCACCTTTTCAACAATCACACTGAAGTAGAGAAATACGGTTCATATTTTAGCAACGAGGCTCTGACAGGCTCTGCAGAGGGCACATGGGGATTCGGTGTCAGATTCAAGAATTGTTCATTGAGGGAGACTCAGCAAGACACACTGAGGCTGACTTTTACCTAAGCTAGGAGGAATTTTCCACATTTCAGTTTTTGGGTGCTTACTCTGCCTTATCTGCAGTGCTGGCCGAGGCTTTTGCAGGACTGAGGATTGCTTTCCAGCACAGTAAGAGTGAGGAGCCATTAGCAAAATAACTCCTAGCTGCCAGCAGACTCTATTTAGGGGGGGACCTTATGCCACTAGTGCAACCCGAGGCACAAAGATGATCACAAACACTCCTGCCAGGCCTAATTTCAGGTGCACAAATCCCGGCTGCCTGAATTCTTCCCCCTCTTCGGTTCTGTTTTTCAGAGCACCCACCAAAAAGTCAATATCCTGTTTCATGAGATCTTAGAAAAGCAGGGCCCTCAAGGTCTGCAGCCAAAATTAATGAACTTTTACAGAAGAAAAGTCCCCAGGCTTTGCTCACATCACAGCAAAGCCTGCAGCAGCACCAGGCAATTATAGTGTAGATTTTCTGACTTCTACTACTGGGCTGCAGCCACTAAATATGTGCTTTTAAATAACAACACTTAGCGATTCTATGGCACTCTATATTTTCAAAGAGCTAGGCACACATTAGCTAATTGAATACAAAGGGGTTCCCTGGGAGACGGCACTGGAGGAGTTATTAGGGGATGAAGTCACTCTTGGGTTTGTGCTTCATGCGGCACTCGACCTGCCTTCTCGCAGCAGACACAACCTCGGAGGTGACCCAAGCATTTAGATCATTGGGGGAACCTGCCTAATAAAAGCCACATGGCCAGGCTCAGTAATTCATGGCTTTAAAGCCACCAGCTTGGAGCTTCTGGCGTCACAGCGGTGAGTTATGACTGGGAGATTTACAAGCAATCATCTCTTCCATTAGTAACATAAACCCAAACGGTGCAGCTCCATCGCTCGGGGTCTGCCTGGTGCCCTGTGACACCAACAGCAAAGCAGCAGGGCACCCACTGCGAGGGATTATTACTGGACAGAGGAGGAAACTGAGGCACTGAGCAGAACAAGGCAAGTGATTAGAAACATGGCTGCAAGGCTCAGCCTAGAAGAAACTGCAAGGGCTTGGATGGCTTTCTGCTGACGAACAGCCTCCTGCAGATGCTCTCTGATGCTGCCATTGCCATTGCTCAGCACCTGCACTGAGCTCAGCCCAAACCTCAGCCAAGGATCCGGCCCCCTGGCGAAGGCTGATTTACACTAGGGGCTCCAGAACAGGCTGTACTGTTCTTCCGCTAATTTTATATGGGATAGGAAGGAGAATCTTGGGCCAGAACTTCCATTTCTCTATTATTAAGACCTCACGTTGGAAAACTTCCATTGCAGGAGTATTTGCTGCTCAGAAAAGCTGTCACCCTCCAAGCATGGCTCACAACTCCCATGCTGGCACTCAGCATCCTGTTGCCCTCAGGGCTGCATAACTGAACGTGCTAATCATCCCTAAGCTCCTCTAAGACGACACTTATTTATTCACTCAAGTGGACAATATTATGTTAAGCGTTTTATGGCTTTCTCGAAAGGCACAATTTATTTATAAACTATTGACAGAGTCAATAAGTTTATAATGGGCCACGTGTTAAAATCAATTTCTCTGGAAGGAATAAACCTCAGCACAGCAACAAACTGCGGCCTTCTGAGCGGGCAAGTGGGTGTGGAAGACCAACCCAATGCACCATGTCATTTGGCCATGCATGCAGTTACAGAGCAGCTGTGATCTCAGTGAATTTGGGGACAGTTTAGGCAAACTGCCCATACATAACCTGGTTGCTCTTACAACGTTGACACATCACAAAAGCATCAGAGTGTGCCATATACCACTCAGGATGGGCATTCTATCTCCTCATGCAAGGAGAGGTGTTAGATTTTTGGAGGCTGTTCTTCAAAAGAGAGCACTTTAGGAACGTACATTGCATAAATACAATTTACTTCAACTTCTCTGCAGGGAGACTGGGGATCGAGGAGTGGCAAAGCCTCAAAGAGAAAAGAGGTCCAGCGCTGCACCGGGACCTGAAGACAGTGCACAGAGAACAGGGGGGCAGAGAGTCTGAGGCAAAGAGGATGAGACAGCATGAGGGCAGAGGAACAAAAGAGGTTTGCGCTCACAGCAGAGGGCCTGGGCTGTATCTGAGAGCATGATTTACTCAACAACTGGCAATCAAACACAAGCTGGACTTCCTGCAGGACTTGGAACAATATACAAAGCAGACTCCAGACAGGTAAGATAGCACAAGCAGCAAAACACAGACAGGCACAAATCACTGTTTTGCCTAAATCTTTTTCTCATGCTAACGAAAATAAGGAGAAATTGCTTTGGCATCCTTGCACAAACCCGATTTGTTTGCCCTCCTACCGCATGCTGCAGGAAACATGAACCATAAATCCAGGGAATGGCCGGGGCTCTGCAAAAAGGTTTTCATCAGTTACCAGGAATCAGGAAGGTCTGCAAGGTAAAATTTGTCAAAGCCTAACAAGAAAGTCTGCATCCTTCGCTTGCATTAGGGCACAGGGGAGAACAAGGGATGCTTGGTGACCTCATGCAGCAGCAGAGCACAGTGGGCTGTGATGGAGCTCAGAGCTGTACGGCTGCCTGCATGCCTGTCCTGTTCTGATGGGCATCCAGAGTGACAACATGGCCTTGGAAAACTCGTCCTATATGAAAGACCAACCTCTTTATAAATCACCAACAAAGAAGGAAAAACAGGAAACAAATAAACAAAGCAAAGCTGATTTATCTGGTCTCTGGAAATTGAATACGGCAGCTGTTTTATCAGCAACACCTCGGCACAATATTGTCAGAGAACAAACCTATACTGAGTGAATAGACTGACTCAAGGCACTAGTAAAACTCCTTTACACCTCCCTTCTTACAGTCATAATTTTAATTGTTTTGATTATTTTAATCTAATCTCCTTGATAAATGTTTTGAAGTTTAAACCCAGTCTGAAGTCTATATATTAGATTAAAAAGAAAAAGACAAAAACAACAACAAGCTACCTAGAATTAACGAGCTACAAGAATTAATTGTACCACAGGGTTTTGGAGGCATCCAGCATCCCTTCTGCTAGGAACTGCTGATCTCAAGGATTTCCAGCACTAGGATAAACTATTTATATTTCTTCCAATTCACAACAGCCTGCTTGCAATGCTCTCCTTACACAGTGGCCTTATTAGTAGGATTATGATAAACCAAATTTGTTGATGGAGCTCCAAGTTCCACCCGTCCCCTCCCAAACACCACCTAGCTTGAGTCGAGCTGACTTTCTGCAAGGGGGATGCAGACAGAAGGAGCACCTGGCATGGGAGTGGTGGACCAGGGAAGGAACGCCCCGCAGACCTGCTCCATTCTGCCACTTTCATTAGGACTCCAGGAAAATTTGTGGAGCTTCTGTTGCTGACACAAAGGGTCCCCTGAGCTGGCTGAAGGAGGCTGATAATGAATTTGCACGCAGTAAATTAGCCTGTGGATATTTTTACATCGTTCTGCTCTCCTCGGCTCCAATGGAAACACATTGGGGGCCAAGGGCTTCCTCCTCATTTCCTCCCACAGCCTCCTGCCAAAGGCTGGCATCTGCTCGTGCATGCAGCTCTGCCTCCTGCTGAGCACGCTGGGGACGCCCACAGCACCCCAGGACCCCCCAGTCCTGCCCCACAGAATGGCACTTGGGGGGAAGCAGCCGCTCGCCTCCGCCTCATGCCCTGCTGCAACATGGAGCTCGCTGTCAGCTGGGATATGCTCATTAAATAAAATTAATACCAGAAGACAGAAACAGAATTCCCTTCCAGTGCTGCAGGGCAGGTGTTTAATTTGGCATTTTAGCCCTTTTTCTATTCTTTTTTTGGCTTGACATATTTTTCCATTTCCAAGTAACGTCATGCTGTACAGACTGTCTATTCCCCCTCTGATGGGCTCTCCCTCCATTTAAAGCCATCTTCTTGCTTGCTCCCCTTCACAGCAACTCGCTCTGATTTTATCTTTTCTATTAGGCAGTGATTGTAAAACCTCAGAGGGTTCATTAGGAGCCTGATAATCCCTCCAGATTTATTAGTCTAAATTGCTCACTCCCGTCTTTCATCCCCATTTAAATATTACTAATTTCCTTAAACATCTCGCCCATCTGCCCAGGTTTTGCCCGATGTCACCTTTCTTCTTCAGCAGATCTGCCAAAAATCCAGTTAGCTCAGCTCAGAGCTCATCTCTTGGACAAAGTGGTAAAATAAACCATGCTAAACAGAATAATATCCTGCGAGAGCAAATGACAACCAAATTCATTTCAGTCTTACCTGCCTCATACCCTCGTTGCACTAGATGAATGGGTTTCAAGGGCATATACCACCTCTTGACCTCAAGAAAATGCTTAATAACACTCATGCTCAAAACCGGGGTGGTCTTGAGCTTAATTAAGCAGCGGGGAGCTTAATTTCTATAGCTGCTTCCATTGTCCAAGCATCATCTATGAACACAGACTCCACTGTGCCGGTGATGTACAAATGGAAATCCCTCATCATGTGTACTACAACAGCCCTGACAAGCTCAAATTACAGATTGTGGCCCCACTACGACTGAGACTATCCCAAATTTGTTATATTTTCCAGCACCACTACATGCCTCAAACATGCAGCATGTGCCAGGCAGGTGTTTAGCAAGATGGAGACTCCGTCCCTCACCAGCTCTATCCCTCCAGGTCCATCCTTGCCTGCCCAGTGCTGGCCATGTGCGTGAGGATAAATAGGAGCAGTGCAGCTCTTTCATGTTGGACTGATATTGAGCAAGGCTACGACCTATGGATCAAGTGCTGGGCAGCAGCCAGAACACTATTAGTTCTGCTAGGCACTTGTGGATTTTTCCTTCTTTTGCATTTTTCTCTCTTCTGACATCTCTCCGTATCCCTTCTCCACTCTCCATCCCAATTGCTCCCCGGGCTTTCAGCCCCTGCATTTCTCGCCTTCCCCCTCCCACACATTTGGCTCCATCCGCTGCCGTCTGTCTCCCACCCAAACACAAAGCGTGATTCAGCTCTCGGCTTTCCTGGCACACACACACCCTGGCATAAATATTAATAGAAATTAGAGAATATGACTATCACTGGGAGTTGGAAGGCACCTCCACTAAATCACCCAAGCCTGTCCTGTGTACCCAGGATCCCATCAGTCCCCAGTAAGGGCCCTGCTCCCCCTGGACTGAGCTCTCCCCACACTGCTTGGCAGCCTGCTCAAGCCTACTGCAGCAAGAGAAGTTTCTCTGGTGTTTATTTTGGGTTTCCCCCTGCTGCTGCCTAAGCCCATTACTCCTTGTTTAGCACAGCACTCAGGGATTTAGCCACACGATCCCCACATTAACGTTATTAGTGGCTATAAAGCCAAATCACCAGGGGCTGTGCTGAAGGCATGCCCACTCTGCTTCTCCACATTTATGGCTCCATCCCTCCTCCGCCTTGCTGCCCGCCCTCCTCCCTGTGCATCGAGCAGCCTCTGGTGCTGATACCTCCCTCTGAGAACATCATTAGGAGGCATCCATCTACTTCTTTCCAAGGACTCCAACTCCCATAACATGGGCTCCAACACCAACCACATCTCCAGACTCTGCTTCACAGGATGGAGCAGGGCTGCTGTGCACCAGTTGGCTTTTCCTTCCTGGAAGCCACGGCAAGCCTTGCCTTACCTGATGCTGGAGACTGCAGGAGGACTGCAGGGTGACTGCAGAGGGATTGCAGGTAACCCCCCCCACCCCACACTCGGGCAGCTTTTCCCCAAACTCTCATTAACATGACTAAACACACACAGCCAAGAAAAGCCAAGAAAAATGTCTTACCAGATTAGTGAAGATATATGTGTAATAGGCAGATGCCATTCCCAGCTCGGCTGCCTGTGAAGGAGAGGAAAGAAGATTAGACCTGAGCCTGGCAATCTGCAATCCTAGCCCCAGCAGAGCAGACAGGGCCAGATTTGCTTTCCCACCCTCACTGCCACTGTTGGGAAGGCTGGAACACAACAGCACAACCCGATCCATGGGATTAGAGTCCAGCAGGCCCCAGCCTATTTGGAGGTTCCTGGTTTTATTGCAGGTTTTGAGAGAAGAGAGATTAGATGGGGTTTGTTTCATTGTTAATTGATGCTACTTCTCTCCTCTTCAAGGATCAACATAATGAGGAAAACTTTTGAACATGATTTTTGAACATAATGAGGGAAAGCAGCAGCTGAGAGGGCTCAGTGCTTATCTCCTTTTGCTACAAGCACTGGGATGCAATGAGCAAGGCAGTGAAAGCTCTTGTGGAATTACTGAAAAAGGACAGTCAGTCGTCTCAGTGGTGGCTTCCCCACAGGCATCAGCCAGATTTGGACTCCAGTCCTGAGAATTAACTAGCATGGATGAAACCTAGCAAGTCTGACAGTTCTCCAGAGTTTAACCAGGGTTGTGATGGCCACAAAAATAGAAAAGAAGAGGGTAAAAGTGTATGGGGATGCAGGGAGAAAGAAGATTTTTCTGTGGGATGATCTCTTCTAGAGACCACATACCAGATTACTGAAGTTATTTTCCAAAATTCAAAATTCTTACTAGACCAATATTTGTTTGGTGGAACAGATGCTCAGCATTAATCTGCAAATCCTTCTGAAAGCCTGTGTTTCACTGCCAAGCACAGCTGGTCTCAATTTTGCTCCGGGACCTTGGCAAGGCAGTTTTCCGATCATCCCAACCACCTGGAGGCAGCGAGGGACCAATGGTGGCTTTGGCTACACACAGTCCCCTGTCCCTTGTGCAGGTGCCAAAATGGAATCAGCAAAGCCATTTGGCCAAAAGAGCACCGTGACTCCACAGCAAGCTTTCAAGCAGCTTCCCAGACTACTGCCTCATCTCTGAACCCCCACACAACAAAACGTGGCACTCATGTCTCTCCCTTCTCCCTTCCTGGGGACAGCGATAATGTCAGCTCTCACCCTGACCTACTTTGAAGTCAGAGCCTTCGATTTCAAGGGCAGAAAATCAAAGCAAGCAACTAAGCATCTCCAGCAAGCACTGCTCCCATCGCTCACAGCCGCTCAGTGTGTCCGCTGCCAGGTGGGCAGTGGGACAGGTTGGTAATAGAGGAAGCAACCGTGTGTCTCCACACCATATGCAGAGGGTGAGACACAAGAAATTGCCATTTCTCTCATTGTCCAAAAGGTCTGACATAGCACTCTCAAACTGATGACACATTTCTCCTGCTTTTGGTGACCTTTGGGCAGGATGCACCGATTCACCATGACCTCATCCCCATAAAGAAAACATTTTTTAGCCTCCACAGATGCAAGAGGCAGCTGCATCAGAAACTCATTATTTATTACCTCCCATTCCTACAATCCTCTGGCCAGGAAGACTACATTACATTTTACTGAAGTGTTGAAAAATCATGGCAATCTCTGACATCTCTATCAGTGGAAGGAGAATACTCAAGCACGGAGGAACTGCAGGTCTGCAGGAAGTCACTATAGCAACAGGCAGGGGACAGGCTGCAGCTGCCAAGCTGCATGCTCCTAGTGACACAGGGACTTAGAAAAACCCCAAAGGCATGGAGGAAAAAAACAGCTTCCAAAAAAAAAAGGCAGGAAGGCAGCCCAAAAAATACCCCAAACCTCCAATTTAGTAATGCAAAATTGCAAGCAGAAGAAAAAACATTCCGGAGGGGGAAAAATAACAAAAACAGCTCTAGTGGTTTCTGCTGGCTGTCATCAGGGATAAATCTGAAATGGTGATGAAACTCCCTGATAACATATCCAGGACTCCATGTGTAATGCTGCAACAAGAGCCAAGGGGAGACCCCACTGCTTGGATCCTGCTCTGATCAAAGCACTCCTTGTTCCTTCCAGGACGTGGGAAACTACACCCAACTTCAGGCTCCATCTGGAGCCACTGCTCAGTTCTGAAGTAGGCTATCAAAACAAATGCTAAAAACTGCAGCGAGAGACCATTTAAAAATAAACATGATTAAAATAAAATCTTGGTTAATAAGACAATAAAAATGGAAGTGAAAAGTTAGGAGTGTACTAGGAAAAACAATAAATTGTTGCACCAATTGAGTAATTTCAGAGAGCTCAGCAGCCCCCCAAAGCAATATGACGGCACCAGGAGCCATGGGCATGCACCACCAATCACATCAGCTCAGAGCAATCAAACCTTTGCTTCTGTAGATACAGTCCTGAAAAGAACAAGCAAATTATCTTCCCTAGAAACTCCACCAGTGGCAATTCCCCTCTCAGCAGAAAGCATTTCCAGTGAATTGTTGTGCTCCATTATCACACAACACCTGCATACGCGTGTTCATGCACTCTTCACACTGCACAATGCCCAATGGATGCAGCAGCATTTGCAGGCACCCACCTTCTGCAGGATGGTGTGGGACATGGAGGCGTTGGCATGGACGATGATGGTGGCTGTTTTGTCATCTCTGATCTCTTTGAGGAGAGGCGTAGGGTCCCTGCTGTCATCCAGCATCCGGACTGAGAGCGTGTCCTTAGAAATGAGGAACTGCCGAAGCAACTTCTCTAGGTTTAAAAGGCCTTCATATCACAGGGAGAGAAAATAAATAAATAAATAAAATAAAATAAAATAGACACCTTGATGTTTTACACCTGGTTCAAGAAGCACCTCTCCGGGCCCTGCAGACAGCTCTGGGAACGCTGCAGGTTGGCCCTGGGAGCACTGCAGGATGAGCTCAGGCCTCCCCAGGCCAACTCAGGCCTTTTTCAGGCCTACCTGGGCCTCCCCATGCTTAACCAGGCCTCCTAAGGCCTACTTGGGCCTCCCCATGCTTATCCAGGCCTCCTAAGGCCTACTTGGGCTTCCCCATGCTTATCCAGGCCTCCTAAGGCCTACTTGGGCCTCCCCATGCTTAACCAGGCCTCCTAAGGCCTACTTGGGCCTCCCCATGCTTATCCAGGCCTCTTAAGGCCTACTTGGGCCTCCCCATGCTTAACCAGGCCTCTTAAGGCCTACTTGGGCCAACCCAGGCCACAGCCTCCTCCCTCCCCTCCCCCACTGCTGGCTGAGGCTTCTCCCGGTCAGGGCTCCTTCCAGGCTCTTTTGATATCTAACAAGACCTCCTGCTGCAGCTTCTCTTATTGAAGAAAGACTATTTGATAGATTCTGTCTCTTCTAGGTAGCTGCTGGTTTTCCTCAGGAAATAACCTCCTCTGTCAACTTTGATTGACCAGAGACCACGAGATTTAATGGTTAGCAAAACACAGGCAGCACACGTGGTCATACAGTGCAAAAGAAGGAGTGAAGCTGGGGTGAAGGAGGCTGGAAAAGCACGGCTGGGAGCAGAACCCGAGCCTGGCTGACGTGGGGTCAGAACCAGACTGGGCCTTTAGTGCCACATGGAATGGAGACTGGAGAAAACACACAGAGCGATGTGATTAGCATGAGTCCTGCTTCCAGGGACTGCCAGTGCCTCACAAAGGGAACAAAGCGGTGTTAAAAGGCAAAGATCTGAGATGAGCAGCCTCCCCTTCACAGCGAGAGGCTGCCAGCAAGCTGTGCATTGAACTCCTCACAATGCATTTGCCTCTTGCATTTTATCCAACTCCAGTAGGAACACAGCAACTGCACAACAGCAGCAGCTCAGACCTCACCTGAGAGCTGCTCAGCATGCTGGTTTCAAGTGATCAGTGAATTTGATTCTTTGATTCGCTTTTCATCTCACTCCACATCTGCAAGGATCAGCCAGGTTGCTGTGAAGAGTAGTCTGGTGGACACTTTGCTTGCAGCTTGTCCAAGCAAGATGTGCTGCTGCAGAAGTCAGGAACCGGGCAGACCCAGGTGCTGGGGGCTGCTGTGTCACACCAAATAACAAATCCGCCTTTGCACAGGCTTGTCTGTTCACCAGCTCTGCTTGTGGGGTTTGTGCTGCTGTACTTCTTGACCCTCGTGGTCAGTTCCTATTTCTTCCCTCTGGTAGTCTGATCAATCACACCAGTAATGGTTGCCTTTTCAGGTCAAGGATTCTGTAGAATCCCACAGACCTTCCAGGCTGGAACCTCACAGCAATTCACAAACAAGCTTATTATTCCACACCACAGAGAAACTGAGTCACATAATCTTATTCTAGTCACTGCTGCGTTCCACTTACACTGGCCTAACTCTATTGACTTTGAGGTCATATTTTTCTTCCACCGGAAGAAATGACAATCAGCCCACAGAAGAAGGATGCGACTTCTTCCAATGACAGCACGAGCATGACGGGATAGGACCCAGGAGTCCCATCACACAGCCCTGTACTTAAACCAAAACAGCTATGAGTTTCCCTCCTGGGATCTAAATAATAACATCCTTCAAAACAAGATTTCCTCACTGATGAGCAGACAGCTCATATGCTCCCCTTATTAGCCTCCAGGGAACCTTCTGAAAGCCCTGAGTGCCTCCAGTTAGTTGTCTAAAGCAGTGTGCTTAGGAGCAGTGCTTGCCTTAAGGGAAAACGAGGGCTTGTGCTCCTACACAAAGCTGAATCATGCCTTTCTTGCACTCTGTAACAGTCAGAGCATGGTGTGCCTCAGTCCTAGCTAAATGTAATGTAAGAGACTATTTGCATTATTTTAATTGCATAATTTTGGGTCAGGTCCACAGCAAGGGTAGATCCGAGCATGCCCGCTGAAGGAAATTTAATGACTTACAAACAATCAGGATGTCATCTCCCCAGGGTGCATAAAGCACACGGAAAAGGCAAACACTATGTTATTCCTTCCGACTCTGTGTGGAAATCTGCCACAGCAGTGTGTCACTGGCACAGCTGTGGGGTGAGGTTTGCCCAAGCCTGTTCAGGAAGGATCCTGCCTTTCCTACATGCTCAGCCCCCACCAGACACTGCAGAGCTCTCGCCTGTGTCCCAAAGCTCTCTCTGGACCCATGTGCCTTCACAAAACCTCTTTTCTAGGCTGGTTTGGATGCTTAACTCTAGTGCTAATGAATCTGGCTGCAGGGGAGCAAAAGAAAAGCAGTTTGGGGTACTACACATCAGCTACCTGCCCGCTGCCTTACAAGAACATAGCACACACTTCAAGCACTAGGATGCAGAGCCCGCTCCTGCCATGTGAGAGAGTTATGCAGAGCTGAATATGGGCTCACTGAGGTGAACACTCCAGCATCCAGATGCACAATTACCAGCAGATGTATAGCTGCAGAGCCCAAGAGGGTGTGCAATGTAGTGACTATTAATCAAGTCCTGCTTTTAGGCCACCAACTGCACGTGGGTTTGGGAGAGATATATTTCAAAAAGTGATGCTTGCCTAAAATAATCTCCAGAAACAAGCTTAAGCCTTTTTTTTTCCCCTTCCATTTCAAAAACCCATCTGTGCAAGCAAAACACTCTTCAGATTGTCAAACAGAAGGCAGACAAGCCTCTTCCCCATCCCCATTCCTCCTCCAACAAACTCTGTGGGGCACCAACGTGGGACGACTGCCCTGCAGGGCTGCATTGCTTTGGCTGCTCTGCCCAAAGAGGCCCCATGATACAAACCCCCAAGCAGCGATGTAGCACGGCCCCCAGCTGCCACGCACCAACTATCCTACTCTTTCTGCAGCAAGCACCGAGCATGCAGAGAGAAACAAAAAAGCAACCAGGAGCAGAAGGGCCACTACCCATCCTGGGAATGACTTACATTCAGCTTTGGCACAGATGAGGCAGGCAGTGGTGCAGTTAAAGAAGTTGAGGATTCCTGCCACGGCCACACTGATGTCGGTGTTGCTGGGGTGGAGGTTGAGGGTGGTGAAGCGCTGGAGTTGCAGCTTCAGGAACTCTTCCGGTGCCACTCTGAAGTGAGGAACCTAAGTAGGGAAGAGGACGAAGGAAACGGAATTAAGAGAATAGAAATAAAAACAAGTAAATTTACCATAAAGGACCTTTGGTGTGAAATACACAGCATGCAAAATATGAAACATTCCCATAAAACTGCAGAAGCGTCACTGAAGTGAGGAGAGGAGGGTGGGATCTGTGCAATAGCAGAGGGAAATAATTATCACAGCAACGAGAAGCTGCGGGAAGGAGTAGATCAGGAAAAGTCTTGCTGAGCCACTCAGAGAAAGGCAATGGGGTTTGTGATTACAGCACAGGAAACCATTCTGGATGAGTTCAATGTAATTAGTCTGGGTACTAATTGTAGTCAGGCCCACCCTTCATTTTGGGCTCGCTGCCTGGGTGAATACGAAGGATGCTGTCAGGCAGTTGTACAGCCCGTGCTGCTCTGTGCTGCCCATCCACCTCTGCCTGCAGTCCCCATGTGCCGCCAGGTAATTAGGAAAGATGAAGGGAGGAACAAGATGACCCTGCTCTGGTAAGGCTCAGGAGAGAGAGGAACAGCTGTGGCAGCCAGAAGCTTTGGGCTTTTTTGATCAGCAGAGGCAACAGGTGGTCATACAGCACACAAGCTCCAGTCGAGCCATGGCCCTGAGCTGTAATAACGTTTATCATTAATAAAGCAGAGCAAGAGCACAATGCTGCCTGCCCTGAGCCCTGCTGTAACCCTGCAACGCAGGAACCTGGGCACCAGGGTTCAGCCAAACAACGACAGATAATGGCATCTTCCTTTTGCAGAGTGAATTATTTGGAAGATACTGAAGATAGAAAGGGAAACATCTGCTTCTGTTTCATTAGAGGACTGTCAAGTCCTGTTTTCTTCCATTATTAGCACTTCCAGAAACTATCATCCCATGCCTCCGATCTCTCTCCACTTGGGAAAGGCCATTAGTATGTTGTGATGGCTGCTGTATTGACAGCATAAACTGTTCGGTTAGCGACAGGAAAGTTAAAGAGTAATATGCTGCTCCCTGCCTTGACTTCACCCTGCAGCCCTCATCCCAGGCTTTGTTGCAGGGAGAGGGGCAGCCTGTAAGCAAATTCCTGTAAGCAGGGCAGCTCCAGCACCAGCCTGCTGATCACTCCTGGGAGCCAGATGGAGCCTGAGGCTTGCAGCAACAGCCGCTAACAGGGATGCAGCCACCACCTCGTGCTCAGCCCCGAGCCATCCCTCTTTCCCCAGGGCTCCGTCCCCTGCACCACTCCTCCCTGTGCAGGAGGAAATGAAATCTGGAAGGAAAGGCAGGAGATGCAATGCAGGTGCACCTGCCAGCTTTCCCACGAGCTCCAGGTGAGCACAAGGCCAGGAACCCTTCAGCAGGTGCACCAGCAGCACTACCAGGATGCTCCTTCCATCACCTGGCAGAGGTCTGGAAGCACAATTTCTCTGGCTGTTTGCTATATTGCATTTAACACAACGGCACCAAATGATGCTCCTGTGATATAAATCATAGGGAGTTTCTGCAGGTTTACATCACTAGGAGGGCAGCTGGGATCAAGCTCAAGAATCAAATACCTCAGAAGTGTACTAGCACTCACCTTTCATTTCTGAAAAAGAGACTTAGATCAGAGACTCAGTTTGAATGTGAATTTTAGGGGAAAAACACTTGCAATCTGTTACTGCAGTCTGCCTTTACCTGGAATGGAGCACATGCCTGGGACATTTAACTGCAAGAAGCACTACAAAATACACTCCAGAGACTCATCGTGCTGTAGCCCAGAGCACCAGCACTCACAGACCTCCTCTATCTCCTCAACACTTCTGATTCTCATGGAACAAAGGACAGCACTCATTTGTGAATGCAAGTTATTTCCAGCACTCAGTTCAGGCACTCCCCTCGCTTGGAGGCTCCAGAGAGCATTCACTGAGTGGCTCAGATGTTATCTGGCTTTAAAGGGATGAACTATGAGAAGGGAACTCAATTTCTTCTCCCGTGAGCAGAGCTGGATCAGTGTAAGACAGTTCGAGGCTTATAAAATACTAAATCAGGCACGTAGTCTGGACACAGCTACGAATGGCTTGCATCAGTGCAGCAGCAGCAGAGAGGTGAGCAGCCTTCCAAAGGGATTCCAGGGTCTTTGCAGCCTTGTCAGCAGAGACATGGCTCACACTGGTGCTGCACGTGAGGGAAGCTGAAGGAAAAGGTGACAGAGATGAAAGCAAGGACAAGGAAGGCAGAAATGAGAGAGGAAATGGAAAGAGAAGAAGCTGCAAGAGTGCGAGCAATAAGGGAAGAGGTGATAAACCAAGCTGTCAGCTCTGATCATTAGGAGGCACAGAGGATCACAGGGAGGACTGTGCAGCAAACAGATGACTCCAGCAAGGCACCTCTGCCAGAGATATCCTGGAGTGCTGCAGGCAGGTTGCTGCCCCCAGCTAAGGCAGGCAGCATCCCTGCTGCTGGGACACAGGACAGGGGACACGGGATAGAGGGCACATGGAGTTGCAGAGGGTTTGGGTAGCGTGAAGGAAAGGAGGGGGATATGGCAAAGACCCACCCAATGTGGGACGTGTTCACTCACCTCTTTCTCCCCACAGATATTGCTGATAATGGAACTGGAGGCCGGGCTGGAGGAAGGCCCCAGGACGCCCACCACCCCTTTAGGAAGGATCTGGCACACTGTGGGCACAGAGAGAAGAAATTGCATTAGAATTCGCCCTGTTCCAACTGACAGAGATGCCAGCAGCACCTGCTTCACTTTGCTATATATGTACACAATATACTTATTCCCTGCCTTCACGTTCCCCCAAATCCGTCTGCTCCCTCTGACACCCAGCCTGTGACACCATCCTTCCCCAGCATCTCCGTACCCCATCTCAACACTCCCCATGTCCCATATCCTCCTCTCCAGCTCAGAACAAGGGTCTCTCTCTCAGAACTTTCCTTTTCCAGCCCCACCTATTGCACTCCAACGGCAAAGTTTATGGAAGGCACTAAATGCAGCAGTGACCCAGCTACAAAGCACCATCCAGCAGCAAACAAACTTGTCTGAATTTCTTTCCTCATCTTCTGCAGAGCTCAGTGGCAATAATAAGGAATCACATTACTGTTTTTCATTTCTGTTTTTTTCTAGCAGCAGTTAATCTTCTGGCTCCACGCCACCAAGGTTAGCAGAAAAATAAAAAGGCCCTGACAAAATGAAGAAGTTAAATCTCTTTCCTCAAGCTTCCCGGGTTAAACCGCAACCTTTTGTCCTTTTAATTCCCAGCACAAATTCAGCTGAATGGCATTCCCCCAGCTGCCCCAGCTGCAATCCCTGCCACTGCATCACCCAGAAATGCAGCTTGAGAGTGCTTGGCAGCACATTTTCCTATAAAAGCTAAACCAATGTCTCCAAAAGCTGAGATTGTGAAGATACTGCTTCTTTAGTATTGCACTGCTGGTCCGCCTCAGAGCGGTTCTTCCTCCAGGCTGACATGCTGGACAAGATTTTGTAGTGGCTGTAGAAAGTTAGATAGGTTCAATGGCTGGGAAAAGATACAGGGAAACTTCAAACCAGGACATGTGTTTTGTAGCAAAGAGAATTTATCACCAGGACTGCCACACTACAGAACAGAGCAGGTTTTCTGTCAATTTCAGGTCTCTAAATCAAGGCTGGATGTGAGATGAGAGCTCATCATGTGCTCAGGATTTTCTGAACCAGCAAGCTACAAGGCCGAGTGCAGCACTCAGTGAGAGAACACCTGCAGCTGTTTTCTGCAGGAGATCAGATCACTGAGGTGGCATTAGATGTCAGAAGTGTTCACGGCCTCATGGCTGGAATATGGAGCCACAAGCTGAGGATTTCATTTATGACTCTGAAGACTTTCCACAGAATCATAGAATGGATTGGAAATGACTCTTAAAGGGCATCTGGTCCCACTCCCTGCAATGAACAGGGACACCCACAGCTCCATCAGGTGCTCAGAGCCCCATCCCCTGACCCTGAGTGTCTCCAGCAATGGGGCACCACTGCCCTGACTTCCTACAGAAAGTGCCAATGACATGCAAACACCTTCTCTGCGGTTTTCCTTCCCCCCATGCTCTCCCTCCACCATCTCAATCTCCTACAGCACACAGACAGTACTTTTCTGTGGCATCTTCAAAGGAACGCAGCACTCACTTTTGCTCCCTGCTTAAAATTTTATGAGCACTTATCCCTCTTCAAGAAGATCCTTTCAGATGAGAATTGCAGAGACCTGCAAGCCCTGCACACTGTCTCAGCAACATGCACAGCCCTCTTGGGTGCTCTGAATTCAGTGCTTGGGCAGAAGGGGATGAGTGCTGCTCAACCACAAGTCATCATGGCCAGAGTCCTGGGGTGGATTTGGTTGTGGGTGCAGGACAAAATTTCGCGAGCGCTTGTCTTCTCATCTCGCCCGTTGAGAACAAAAATCAGGTTAAGTAGCCATGGCAATGGAGTTGCAACAACTGCCAGAAGAAAAAGAACCTGCTCAGGCCCTCTGAGGCTGAGGCGTTCAGTGGAATTAAAGGAAATGAATGGAAATAAAGTGGAGATGCCCAAGGCAAAGGCCTTGACCATACTGAGAGAGCTCTTGTAATCCAAACACATTTCCCATTTCAAACATCACCTGATACTGTTAGCCTCCCCAGGGAGATGAGGCAGAACCCTGCTGCCGTGCAGCACCCAGACACATCCGTCCAAGATCCTGCCTGGTTTTCATGGATCAAACAGCTCAAAACCCCACCAGACACTGGGCACCAAGATGACTTCTTGTGCATGTGAAAGCTGAAAGCCAACCACGTGGTGCACTTCCATACTCCCTGAGCATTACTCATTTCTTGTGCTTTTCCACGGTCAAAGATCAACGTGTGCACACACACCCATTTGGTCACAGCCACCTCCAGGGCACTCCAGAAGTATTTACCCAAAGTCTCCCTGAACAAATCCTGGCTGTGTGCAGAGCACAGCATCTCCCTCCCTGCACTGATCCAGAGGCTCGCAACGGCACGTACAGACTTCTGCTTCTAATTGAAAATAAACGAGCAGGGAAGGCATGTGATTACCTCAACATTTCCATGATTGCAAAACATATCAGAGGATCATGAATGGCCAGGATGGGCTTCTCATACAAAAAATGCCAACTGCATAAACAGGCAATGCTATGGAGCACCATTCATCCATCCTACCAGCAACCTGCAACCAGTCCCAGAGCTGGAACTGGCTTATAGGTGAAATCCAACAGGATCACACAACTGCTGGGACCAGCACATCTGGGCCAGCATCACTGGGAGGACATGGAAACATTGGTGTGAATACACAGAACTAAGAACCACCTGGTTGCTCGCTAACTGCTGACCCGCCCCCAGGATCATAGAATCATTGGAAAAGATCACTGAAGATCATCAAATCCGACCATAATGACGTTTGGATAAACAATAGAATGATGCTTAAAAGATGAACACTGGCTGCCCTCCCTGGGCACTGAAAGCAACAGAGTGTTTTAGATAAAGACTTAATGAGCTGGTTTGGGTCTCCATAAAAGGAGCTGAAACGTCAAACACAGACTGAAAGCAAGCTCTGCTTCTAATGGGAAAACAGCTTTCACTACAAACTCATTTCAAAACAGAGGACTTTACAGATGTCACTTATGGGAACAGTCAGTGTTTGTCTTCATTCACATCCAAAACTGAAATAGCAAACCATGCATGAATGCGATTAAGACTGACTCATGCTGTACCTGCTGCAGGGAGCATGATGCTGCAGTCCCTCACAGTGAGATGCACTGAGTCAGTCCAGGGAACAGGGAAGGGAAATGGCTCAGTGCTACGCTAAAAGCCTTTCTCACAGCCCTAATTGCACACAGGATCACTGATGGGACGTCATAGCTTTGCTCCTGGAGTGGTCAGCAAGGCATGCAGGCTGCGATAGTCAGGGATGAGCTCAGAGAGTGAGCTTGGAGAACAGTATGATTAAACAGCTAACTGCTCTGCAGTCATAGGTTGAAACATCTAAACTGCTTTTATTAATGTGACGTGTGCTACCAAATATCAGTGGCATGTTAAAGCTGTGAGGTCAGATACTGGAGAGCTATGGAAGTCCTGAAATCTCCACTAAGGGAGGGGACTCTCCTCCTCTGGCAGTATAAATTAGGAGTAACTCCTGTGACATTAATAGCAGAGTCACACAGAATCCAGATTTTTCTTTTCGTAAGAAACGCTCCAAGATGTTTTTCCCTCTGAAAGAAAGGCAAATAACACATTGCAAAATTCTGTGAATCCTCACTTTACCAAAATCAAATTGTTTTGCTCCACTTTCTACTCCTTATACACTTTAATCAAAGTAAAGAAAACAAAGAAAATCACCTCGAGGTAGAAATTCAGAATGGAAAATTGCCTCTTCCACGTTTATCCCATTATCCACCTTCTCCCCAAACACCACACTTGCTGCAAACAACCATTTCTTGCAGAATACTTCCCCTCAGCAAATGGGTATTCTTCTGCTTGAAAAACGCTCCGCCAGAGCAATTCCTGAGTGATGGCACAAAGCAATCCGGCTGCTGCTTCCTGCAATCCCTCAGCCAAGATAATCGCAACACCGCGACGAGAAGAAAGGGAAAAGAATGGACTCCTTCGAAGGCACAGCGGGGTATGGCAACCTGGCAGTGCTCTGCTTTCCTAGGGGGGTGCTGGGATGGCTTTGGGGGTAAACTGGAGACAGCCTGGGAAACACAGACTGTCCCCATCCCTCCTGCAATCCTACAGGTGACCCTGCAGCGAGATGGGGTTTGCGCTGATTTGAGCAGACGGGAAACTGACACAAAGAGATGTGGGATCAGAAAGGATGGAGAGCTGCTTGTTTTAAGCAGTGCTGCATGTGGCGGTTCCATCCAGGCTGCCTCACAGGCTCTATAAATAGGTGCACAGGTACTTGCTGAAATGCACTTTATTAACCGAACGCGTCTATAAATAATGCAAACACTAATTGAGGAAATGGAAGCGCAGCCTTCCCGGGATGCTCTGCGGGTTACACAGCCCCGGAACCAAGAGCTGCAGGGAAACACATCTAAAATCCCTGTTATTTAAATGATTCCTCCAGCTTCTCCAAGACCACTGGTAGTTAAAAAATACATAGTCCTCCTCTGAACTCAATGTTGTCTCACAACTGATCCTAAAAGGAAACTATCATATCCCAAAGCATTTTTCCCTCTTAAGGAAAAAGCTACTACAGATCCTTGTGGCTTCTGTCGCTCCCAGTCGCTCTGTGGGATGGAACCCATCGAGGATGCTTTACTCATCATTGTGCTGTTAACACATCGGGCATCTCCGGGATCACCGACCGCAGCGACCTGCTTGCATGGAGGGATGTTACTGCAACATGGGAGGCGGCTGCTATTCAGAAATAGCTCTTTCCAATCCACGGGACTTCAAACACCGCTTGAAAATTCCATTTTGTGTAAACAAATCCACTGCCAATCTACAGCACCGAGAAAGCCATCATGTTAGCTGACACATGGCGTTCCGCAGGGCTTTAAAAATAACTTAATTGCACGGAACTTGCCCAGAGTCTCTTATTTGCACGCCATCAAGGAGCATCACCTCCCATATCGTTGCTTCTGCTTATTGACACACAGATTAAAGAAAATAACTCGTCCCAGGCTGCTGAGCCAAGTGATGGCAATGCTGGTGGGGGACCTGGTGCCAAGCCTACAGCAGAATGACACTCTGTAGCCTAAGCAGCAGTGGGTGGCAGAGCCCCATGGGGCAGGAGCAGCCCTGCAGGGTACTCACTGGTTTCCGCCGTCTCATACTCGCTGTCCCGCAGCAGCTCGAAGATGTCCACCTCCACCTTGGCCTTCCCCAGGCGCTCGGGCGCGCGGTTGATGCGGTTCTTGGCCAGGGTGATGGAGAGCCGCTCCCCCCGGCTGCACTCCATGGGGTCATCCAGGATGGCAGCTGCGGGGGCAGAGCACAGCGGTTAGGCTTGGTGGGGCACCCCACATCCCATCACCTCCACAAACCCCGCACTGCAGCAGCACCATGCTCCTTCCACATCCTCCCTCCCGCAGCTTCGCCCACCTCCAGCTCTCGCCAGACACGTGGGTGTGAAGTCTGCAGCAGCGCTGTGCTACTCACGTTGTGCTGCCCATGCTGCAGCCATCCCAGAGCACAGCACCCAGCTGCGCCCTGCAGCACCCGCCTGAGTGCTGCCCCCCATCCCAGCACACAAATAATGAAACAACATCCCCAAACAGCCTCGTTTTATTCATGAGGAAGCGTTGGTACGGTGCCGAAATTGGCGCTGATAGCAGGAGTATTTTGGGAAGCACGTGGGCAGCCGTGGGTGGGAAGGGACAAATATTTTTCAAACAGAAAGCACTCGACTCCTGAACTCAGCTCCTGGGCCCACCCACTGAAAGCTGCGTTAGGCAGAGGGAGATGGAGAGTGGGATTATTTTTATTTCCGTGACGGAAGGCAAAAAGCGATCGGAGCTGAGCGTAAATCACAGTGCTGGCACTGCCCCCACAGCTCCGGGTATGGGGAGGTCTCCTCCAGGACACTGCTTTTCCCTATGGGCTGTGCTGGGGGTGTTAGAAAGGCACCCACGGCCACATCCCCCTTCCTAACATCACTCCAAAGGGAGCAAATGCCATTCAGAAGTGCAGTGAGAACAAAGCACAGATTAGTGGGGCTCTGCTGGTCTGTGTGCTTGTTAACGCCTTGAAATGCACCAGTGCTGTTTTCTCCCCATTTTCTTCTTACACTTCTTTACCCACCTCTGCATTTTTCAAACTCAGGAGCACACAGAGCTCATTAGAAAAAGCAGGAGGGACTGCAGCACAGCCATAGGTAAAAGGAAAACTATCTGCCTTGTGGGGACAGATGTACCTGGACTCCAGGATGGCATCTGAGCAGTCCTATTATCCAGACAACTTAAGGGACAGCTGAGAAATTCACCCTTCTAGAAAACATCATGGATGGTCGCCAGGTACCAACAATGCTGGCGAGGCCCACACCATCCCAACTGCAGCCCAATGCCTTTCTCCCTGCTTTATGGGAACAGGGCCGAACTAAGAGCCAAGAAAGGATGCAGCAATGCTTCTTGTGGAGGACGTGCAGATGTCTGGGTGAGCACCACGTAACACCACCGCTATCTGCAGAGCTGGGGCTGTTAATCTTGGTCTCATTATGCAGAAAGGTTGTGCTTTTCCTCTGAGGCTGGGAGCATGGATGGCCAGATTTCAGATGTTGATACGGTCGGTGACCATTTCCAATTACAAAGAAGTTGGGAAAGGAAGGTGCCCCAGCAAGCAGCTCGCTTTCCAGGAAAGGGTAAAGCAAAGCTCTCGTGCTGCTGAGCATCACAATGCCTCCAGCTGCCAGGAGCTGACCCAGCAGAATGGAGGGGAGCGGCGTCAGCGCTCTCGCACTCATTATTCTGCACGTTAGAGGCTCAGAAATCACAACGCCGGACAACGCCTCCAAGCGCACGCTTCAATCACCAGTTTCCAAAGCTGTCTTCAACAGATGCATAGTTAACTGTATTTTAAAAGAGTCGAAGCTGAAGCATTTCAAATAATTTCCCCAGGTCACCAAAGCACGAATGTTTGCACAACGATATGATGTCTCTATTCAGAGTGTGTGGTTGTTATTGGGTGGTGGGTTTTTTTTTTTTCAGTTTTCCTTTTGGAAATATGGAAAATTCCTTTTAAGATGAAAAAAAAAAAAACCCAACCCCACCCAACCTGTTCAATTCTGGTTGGATCTGAGCTTTGCAGCTCACGTTGTGGGCAAACCTCACAATGTCACCATGGATGGTGGCAACGCCCCAACAAGCTGACCCTATGGCAGCATCATTTTGGGAGCCTGTTAGTGTTAACTAAACCTTAAACCAGCCCCCAGGATGGACTGAGTAATGAGATGAAGCTAATCTTTATGCATTAGACCTCGTGGATAGAAAAGGTCGTTTAAAGTTTGAAAAAGGTTGGTTTTAAAACTTCATGTCTTGGGACACAGCACATCTAATAGCGGCATCATTAAGTATGAACGAAAATCTTTACATAAATTCCCTTTCATCTATTCCTGTCTATTAAATATGGGAAGCGGCATCAAGTACGTCTTTAATCCTGAAAACGTACAGCAAAGTCTTTGAACTTTGTTGGCCTCAAAAATCATTTCTCTGTTCCCCGTCATAATAACATCCCCAAATCTCGACTGCCTTCTCTATGAATGATGGGGAAAATATTGGGAGGATGGGGGGGGGGGCAGAGGGGATTGTGGTGGATGCCTGATGAGGGCGGTGGGATCCCACAGGGATGGGGAAGCAGCGCCAGGTGGGGGCAGTGGGGAGTGAGGTGCTGAGATCTCCCAGGAGGAGATGGCTGGAGATGTCTTCACAGAATGGCCAGGGTTGGAAGAGACCTCAAGGATCATGAATCTCCAACCCCCCTGCCACATCCAGGGCCACCAACCTCCCCATTTAATACTAGACCAGGTTGTCCAGGGCCCCATGCAGTCTGGCCTTGAAAACTTCCAGGGATGGACGTGGCATCCACAGCCTCTCTGGGCAGCTGTTCCAGCATCTTGTGTCTTATCCCATGGGATGTTCCATTTCCTTGTTATAGTAACAACTCCTATCCTAGAGCACATGCCCAGGTTTTCCTTGCAGCTAACACAAAGCCCACCAATGCTAGAGGCTATAGACCAGAAGAGTTCATTGCCTTGGACAGGCACTGAAAGGTTACAGTTGCTCAGGATTCGAGCGCGAGCAACTTCTCAATTATAAATCCCATCAAGCAGAGATTTCAAATTAAACACTCCAAGTGAAGGACTGAACAAGAACCAGAACAAGGAAAGTGTTACTGGGTACAGATACACACAGGTGGTGCCCTCTGAAAGCAGATCCATCACCTCTCTCACCACGCACCTGCCCTGTCCCCAGCCCTCATGGACACACGGACAGCAGAGGGGCACGAAGCAGTAATGCAACTCCTTAACCCCACAGCACGGCATGCTTGGCTGCCCTGCTGGGTGTGAACGGCACCAGGCATCTCATTGCCCTTCAGCAGAGCGCAGCACGATGAGAGCCCAGTGCTCTCCAGGAGGACGAAGGACACGTATTCTGCTGAGCAGCTCAGCCCCATTCCTCAGCACAGAGCTGACGGCGGACAGGCAGTGCTGTCAGCGGTGCTCTCAGTGATGCAGACAGCTGTCTTCTGCAGCCGGGCTCTGACACAGCAGCTCGCCCTATTAGATGCAGCAGCCAGCTCACAGACACCCAGATCCAAGCTTTCCCCCCCCAGCTGGCTCTCAAGCAGTGCTACAGGAGCACAGAGCTCCCTTCCCCCCGTGCAGCAGCGCTCCGTCCATCTCCCACCACCACCCAAGGAAGCAGCATTCATGTGGCTGCTCCACGGGGCAGATGTTACAAAGCACTCTGTGTGCTGCCACAGCAACCTGTGCTCAGCTGACCTTTCCCTATTAACTTCATTAAGCGTGGTTACATTTCCTCAGATGCTTTTCACGCCATTAAGATGTAAAGCAATGCTCAGAAACGCAGCTGCCTTCTTGCTCTGGTGTAGGTTTAGCAAAGCCCTGGTTTGGCAGACTCAGCCCACAGCCTGTCCCTCCGAGGCAAAAAGCCACAAAGTCACCTACAGAATTTCTCAGGTCTCTCTTCTGACAGGTTAAAATCACACCTTCAGTCTCTCCCACTTGATACTGCAAGCACAGACTTCAAGCTCACAATATTCTGTTCCCATCAGCCAGACACACACACAGCCCAGTCCCAAACCCATGAACCTCCAGACCCAAACTGACCACTGACAACTGCAGAACGGCCTCGTTTTGCTCTGCTCAGCACCAACCCTTTGGGATGCCACTACAGGGAGCGATAAGAAATGTGCAATTCCCCATCATGGGGTGCCAAGCTCGGCTCCAGCACTGGAATGGGTGGGATTATGTTTCTGTTATCAGCTCTGAAGTGCTGTTTAAAAACAAAATCAGGAGTCGTCAATATGCTGTCCCTGAAAGGAAGGAGGATCTCACTGAGGAAAACTAAAAACATAAACTCTCTCCTTCACAGACAAAGGGACCTGATAACGTCTGTCTGATCAGGGGACCAGAGGGCTATTTATTGCTCTTGGCCAACATTGGAAATCTGCATTTAAATGGAGCTTCCCTCTCATTTCTACTATCCAGAGAGAGTGAATTCAGGAGAGAAGGGGAAGGGAGATGTGATAAAAACAGCTCAGGGCTTTAGTTCCTCCTGCTTGAAATGCAGCCTCTATTCTCTTCTTTAATAATTGCTTTGTGTACACAATATCAGAATGGCATTCTGTAGGATGGCAGCTTCCTGCAAGACAGATGCTGCTCTCTTTTCCCTTCCCCAGCGTGGGGACAGCTTGCTTTGCATCCCAGTTGGCACTGTCCCTCACAGGATGGGCCTCCTCTCCTTCGGCACCTTATTGAGGAGATGGGAGCAGAGGGATGAGGAGGGCACGAAATGGAAGTGCCATATCCAGATGTGAAGCTCTTGCACAGGAGTCCCTGGCAAAGCACCCAGTGCTCCTGCTGGTTTCTGCAGAGTCAGGTTGGAGGCACGTGCAGCTGTGGATAAAGTCCTGAGCTGCGGATTCCAATCATGCCTTTGTGCCCTGCTAAGTCCTATTTAATCCCTTAAAAAGCCTGTCAAGAGACTTCCCACGAACGGGGAGAAAAAAGCAGAGAGAAGTAAAGATGACTGATTTCACCTTCCTGAGACATAGGTGAGGCTGGGGCAGGGGATGAACAGTCGGGGCCGTGGGGGAGTGGGGATGCTGGAGGCTGCGGATGGGTCAGGTGGCAGCACCACCAAGATGGGCTCCAACCTCCTGGGCACCCATTTCCTCCACATCTTTCCAACAGAATTCCAGCTCCTGGATGGACATTTCCCCATACCCACACACAATTGCTAGTAGTACCTACATCTTGTTGCCTTAGGAAACCAGCCCAAAACCACTGACGTTTGGAACGTGGTTTTCTGCCTGTCTTCTGCTTCAGTAACGCCAAGCTGAGTTGTGCTTCAAGAAGAAGAATTTCAGCCCGTTTCTGTGGTCCCCAGTGACCAGCTGCAGCTGTGGTTTTCAGGAGGAGAGCAATGGGAAGCCCTGGTGGGGCCAGCATGCTCAGCAAGCCCAGGAAAGGAGAAAGATCTTAATTAAGTCAGTGGAGAGCATCAATACAAGAAAAACAACTACACAACCCCCAAGTGCCACTGCCAGGCAAACAAAAAGAACGACAAAGGAAGAAACAATGTGTAAAATCCTAAGCTTAAATATATAAAGAAAATAAGAATAATAAATCCAACAAACAAATGGGAAAAATCCACCTGGATTTACGGCTATCATCACAGAGAGATGGCAACACACAACGTAGCCATGGGGCTCTGTGGGACAGAGGCTGCAGACCCCCCAGTGACACAGGATGCTTTCCTGGTCACATACACACCATAAAGCATGTCCTGTACCTACAGACAGATCATCACAGCAGCACAGGGCTCCGTCCCGGGGGTGGCTGTATTTCAGTGGCAGCCAAGGCTATTCCAGTGTGCACACAGCTCTGCAGCACTCTGGGATTTACTGATTGACAGTGACGGAAGGAGAGCAACATTTCCAACACTGACACTTTGTGGATAGAGCCATTTCTCCGATCTCCAGCACGCTTTGGGATGACAGGGATTTGAGGCCCCTCTAGAGCCAATGGATTTCCATTCATAGCAGCGGGATGGAAAAGGCCCTTCATGAGCATTCACCTGTTAACCCTTCCTAGGATCTTTGTACTGTCAATTTCCTCTTTTTTCTGCATCTCCCTCATTTGTAGGATGCTGGGTTTTGGCAGTGCTTTCTGATTTCTCCCCAGTTGGCAAGCATGAGTACACTGCAGAGGATGCACAGCTCAGATCCAATGCTGGAGCACAAAAGTGCCAGCCTTAGCCCTGGACTCCCCCAGCCAGCTGATTAACACTCATTAACGGCATACACTGGGACAGCAAACAGCCTTGGATGGAACCCCAACATCAAAGAGAGAACCAGAAAAAAAACTGCAGTAGCTGAGAGATCTGGGGTTTTGCTTTCACCAGCATGGAGAGCTCGTAGACATTTTGCACCACTTCTGCTCCTGTTACAAACCATTACCCACTGCTGCTGTTACAAATCTCTAAGACATATATCCAAGGACAAGGACCCACCACGCGGGGTGCAGATATCAGACATGACAGTGCCTTTAAAGACAGCAGACAGACAAATGATGGGTGCGATGACTTTCATTCTCTTGTGATGGATGGAGAACAGAGGCACCAAGAGATAAAGTGTCTCCCCAAGGTTTTGCAAGACCACACGGCAAATAATCACAGTTAATGTGCCGGAAGACTTCAGAAGCTCTTCTCTAGCACCTTTTTATTTAGTGCCACCGCAACTTGGCACTTCTGCTTCAATGCACAGGTGTCCAAATGCATCCCTACAGCCAAGTGAGTGCTGTTAGAGGAGCTTCTGGGAGAGGGAAGCTCCAGGAGACTCGGCACATTAAGAGGAATGTGTGAAGATAAGGAGCAGGGTCAGGGGCTGGCCTCAGCCTGGATGGAAGATGCAAACTGCCCAGATGTCGGTGTGCAGATGAGCAAGGGAAGAGTGCAGCCTACAAGCAGGAGATGATCACAGAAACGGGCAATAGTGGGAAAAGGCAGCACTGGAGACCTCACCCCGACTGCAGACGGCCCAGATGCATTAAGCTCCATGGAAGAACTCAATCCAATTACAACTCGACACTGGAGCCCTTCAGGAGAGTTTTCATCTCTTTGTTTTACTGTCGAAAAAACAACTTTTCCTGCTGAGTCACAGCAAAATGAGATGCTAAAGAGCTGCCACACCAGATGTGGAAGCCCTTCAGATCCAATTTCCATCAATCCACACAGACTCTATTTATTTATTTTTTGCCACTCAGCCCTCGCCAATTTAATAGGTTACTTTAATGTCTTCCTGCCTTTCCCCTCTGGTGTGCTCTGCTCAGTGCATTTTCCCCCCGGCTTCTGGATAGGAGAACCAGGCAGGGATTCTCTTTCCCTGCACTCCGACAGCTTTCCCTCCCTCTTAAGAGCAAATTGCTGCTTCGTCTAATACTTGCTTGCTAAGAAAATTATGATATGTTAATGCAAAACTGCTTTTTCTCTCTTTGCTCGTGCACAGCATCTCCTGCCTGACCCCACATCAGCACCTGTGCCCATTGAACCACTGACTCAGGATACCCCACGAAGCCAACAACCACAGCCAAGCACGCTTTGAAGAGGCCAAGAAGCACACGGATATGCAGTAGGTTCAAACAAACAGGGATCTGCAGGTAACGTGCATCACTTACAGTGCATTTCACTCTCATGTGGATGCTCTCATTCAGAAAAAAAGCAACTCCACTTTGTTGCAAGATTACTTGTTGGGATCTACAGACCTGAGGTTTCTGATCCTGGAGTGGTGCACACTAATCCCTGCTGGAGACCTTATGTGGGGTGACAAGAGCTGCCTGGAGAACCACAACAGGAAATAACCACAATATCCTTAAACATTACTCAGTGTACCCCAAAGAATCTCTGAGGTTTCCATACAGTGCTCTTCAGCTGTAGGAAAAGAACAACTTTTAGGCAAACATCTTTTGCTTTTGGCTTGGGAGCTCATTACAGATTCCCCTGCATCTGCGCAGCATGGAAAAGTTTTAAACACGACGCACAAAAGCAGGAAAGGGTGAAGAGAAAGGAAGGAATTCAAAAGGCAGAGATAAAGCAGAGCTGCACAGGCTGAATGAAATCAGACCCAGCAATTCTTAGTAAGCAAATGACAGAAACCCAATGGCAAGGCTGCCCAGGTTCCCACCAGATGTGATGGAAGCAGCCCCATGCTAACGAAGGAGCAGAAGGATATCACCACCCAACAGTGGGTCATGGATGAGACACACCAGCACCAGCCACACTCATCTTGTAAAGCAGAGTGAATTACATCCCCTGCAGTTCGTTATGATGCTTCTTAGAGAGGGTACTGAATTAGTTACATTAACGCAGCAAGGAGCTGGATCAGGTTCCCAGTGATAAGCTTAATTAAACAACACAGTTATCCATAGGCTGTGGTTTACGTTATAAATAAGCAACATTCATGTTGATTAATTAAATCAAGTCATGGTTCAGATCATTAAATCCTCCTACTTCTAACTACCTTAGTGAAGAGCTGAACCCTACAGAACATCTTGACATCAGCAGGGCTGGCCATGGCCTGGAACAGGGGCAGAGCTGAAGGGAAAACCCGAGTCCTAATGAAACCCAGGGGAAAACTTCACCTTGCGAAAGGAATCACGACTGACCCCTTCTTTCCCACTGTCTATCAATGATGCTGTGATGGGACCCACCTGACACGTCCACCAATGAGCCCATCCAATGGACCCATCCAATCCTGCAAGAATGATGATCAGCCCCTTCAGCTCTCCCAGCCTTTTCCCATTTTTTCTTAACGCAATCTGACCAGATTGAAAACTGACTAATAACAATAATAATAAAACAAACCTCATTTACAACCAGCTGCAGGATTGGAGCTATTTCCTCCATCTATTCACTATCCCAGAAATTGCCTTTTAAATGGATAACAACGATTGTGAGGGTCCAGTTATTACCTTGAAACCTCACATTTTGATACATCCAATGTTGTTCTCTTCTATAAATAACAGTTATTACTGTAAAGTGATTTTTTCCCCCTCTGTATTTCCCAAGAGTTCCTGCAGGAGATGGCAAAGAAAATGGGTTCCATTAATACTACACTTAGGCCCTGTTGCTTTTATACTTTAACTCCCATCATTAATCTTCTAATGTGTCTTTAAACAAATGCCATCTATCCCACAACTCTGGCAGCTCTCCCTCCCTGTTTTCTCCCATCCCTTTCCCACTATCCTGCACTGCTCCCATCTTCCTCCCCTGACTCATCAGTGGGTGTTCTGCTCCTGCCAGGCAGGGAGAAGCATCTCAGCTCTTTTGCAGGCAGTTTGCTGGCAATTACAAGAGAAACAGGAGAGCCCACCATCAGGAAACGCACATCTGAAGGAGCTGTGCTGGGAGGGATGGCTGTGCTCCCCGGAGCCCTGCAGGAAGGATCACAGGATGACTTTGCCACGAGGTTATTCTGCACTAATCCTGGGTGCAGCTCACGGAGCTGGTCCTTGGGCAGGCTCTGAGCACAGGGAAACATTGCCTCTGGCACGCAGCATCCTCCTTTGAGCACACTACAAATGCAATTGCCAGATGCCACTTTTATCTGATTTGAGGACGATAAACAAGGCTGCTCTTTTCGTTACACAGTCACAGGCCAACCAAGCGTGCACCTATTGCTCAGGTCCCTTTGGAACAGCCCATAGCCCTGGTGGCACGTGTGGCAGGACCCCATTCACCATTTGCCAGCAGTGAGAGGAGCTTATTGCCAGTGAGCCCTGTTCAAAGAGAAGTTCATGGGCACAAATCCAGGAGATACGCTGTGTCCTGCTTGCAAGGTCTGCATAAAGACACAGCACCCACAAAGCCTTCCCCTCCCCATCCTCACTCACAAGGAATAATTAGCAATGGCCCCTCATCAAGCAGCCCCTCCATACACTGCTGCAACAGTGGTGGGTCCCCCACTAAAAAATTCATTATCATAAACGGGTTAACAGCAAAACCAAGCCACAGAGAACATCACCTTTGTAGGCTGCCCACCTTACAGTCACCAATCTTCCCTTGTAGCTATCAGCCCCGGCACCAGAAACAGCAAAGATTAATGTCTCGAGTTACCTTGTGTAACTTCTGGACATTTGGACTTGTCTGTTTTCTCTTCCTCCTGAGAGTTATGACATTCCTCCAACCCTTTCTCAGCTACAGCCTCTTCTTCATTATCATCTGTCAAGTCCAATTAACATGTGCAGCAGCATGCAGGAAGACCATTTGAGAGGCCTCCTGACAGCAGCCCGCACCCTGGAGAAGCACAGGCAGCCCTGGCACATGGCCCCTCCCCAGGGACCCTCATCACGGTGCAGAACACATATCCTACAGCATCTGCCTTTGGTGATGGTGGAGGACGTTTTGCATGCTGGAGAACATCCACCTGACTGCTTTTTGACCCCACAAACCCATGATCTCAGAGACGTATCGTCTGGGTACCAATCAGTCAATGGGTTTTGCAGGGATCTGGAGGGTTATTGAGTGTGTGAGCAGCAAGCAGGGTGTCTCACGGCTCACCGTGGCTTCAGGATGGATTAACCCCTGGGTGGAGAGGTCAATGAGACATCCGTGTGCTGCTCCAGCTCTTCAAACAGGGCTTAATGACAATAAGTTGTGCTGAGACCCAACGCTAAGCTCCTGCCAAGCACTGTGGATAACAAATGTTTTCCATTTAAGCAGTTGCCCCCAAGTTCTTGCTCTTATCAAACCATCAATCCAACCTACAAACCACCCCTCTACCCTTTATCCTGCTGATGGGGGATTGACTTACACCAAACCATCCCAGACTTCAGGAGCCCTCCAAATTCAACACGCCTCTCCCAAAAAAATGCATGGCCTTGTTTTTTTGTGTTCTCAACCAAGCAATTCATGGGGAAACTGCATAGAGCAAAATAACAGGAAATTAGGGCCATGTGCCACTGTCTCCTACTTTAAAGAAGAGAAAAAATGTATGGAAAATTATAACCCCAAATATTTCCCTTAATCAGAGTGGCAGAAAACGACAAGGAAGAGGAGAAGTGTGAAGGACACCACTGATCCTGGGGAACACACCATGTGTCTCACACCACAGCCCCATGAGTGTGTTAATGACCACCGATATCATTTGGCATTGAGTAACAGCCCAGGGTCACCCGGGTTTGTTGTACAATCGGTTCTGACTCTGTCACTCATGCAAGAGGTCACTTTTTGCTGTTCCTTTGGTGGACTACTTTGCTGCAAAGTAGTTTCCTGTGTCATTATTTCCACTAGAAAAAAGGTCATATAAAAAATAAAGAAAAAGAGAGACAGACTCAGATACTTTTTTTTTTTTTTTTTTTTTTTGCATGAAAACCTGACATTTTTCAGGTCAAAAATTGGCTCATTTCAAACCATGAAAAAAGGTTATAATTTCTGATGAAAACAAGCCCAGAAGTAGTTCTGTGGTTTTTCCAAAGGCACACAGTTTGCTCTCATTGCATTGGAAGCTCTGAAATGCCCATTTTGTTGCGTGTGTCCGTATTTTTGTAGGAGCTGCTGTGATCCAGATGAGAATTATGGGATGCTACTACAGTGCAGCAGATAACATTTAGCATCTCAATCTACAGCCATCACTTGGACATCGCTTTATTTTTTCCTATGACCAAAATGTAATGCATACACATGTAAACATGAATAACACATGAGATCAGTACGAACTTCTTTACAATCAACCAACAGGCTGATGGGATGCCAGCACTACCAAGAGCACCAAAGTCCCCTCCCTTTGCTCACAGAGCTCAGAGGCAGCAGCCCCATCTCCCCTCTCTGCCCAGAGCTCCATCCTACCTTCTTCCTACACACCCTGCATTTCCCACCTCTGATATTACAAACCACCACACACCTAGGCTGAGGAGATTTGCCAGTACCCATGGCTCAGCATTCAGAGCTTCAATTAAACCAATTAGCATCCCCATCCCTGGCTAATATTGCAGAGCACGGAGATGTCGTACCATCCAAGTAGCAGACCAGCCTGCATGTCCAGATGGTCACTGGAGGTGCCTGGACTGCCATCCCATCCCATTGGGCCTGTTTCAATGGCACCAGCCCCATCTGTCTGTCTGGAGGAGAACTGGGAAAGCTGGGCTGGTGGGGCTTCTTGCCTTCTGGCACCAATGGGAGAAACACAGCTCCCCAGTTCCTAACATCAGTTCTGAAAAGGGGGGAGAGAGATTGGAAAGGGGAAAGCATGATGAGCTCTACCATCATGGATGCATAGAAGCTCTTCGTTTCCTCGTATGATAACGAAGGAAGGGATGCTCAGAGCAGTGAGGGCTGTAAGTCCCTTTGAAATCCCCTATTAGCCTCCTGATGTCGTTTCCCTGTCTGAACGAGAGCAGATAACGCTCTGTTCTCACCCACCCTGAGCCCAACCTGTTGGCAGCTCTCCCCTCATTCTGCACCTCCGTGTTCAACACGTGGGCACACACTGACTGCAGCACGGCTATTAAAAACAGAGGCAGCAACAACACCAAGACACTTGCCCATACAAGCAAAGAAAATATTCATAAAGGAGCTCATTATTAGGGAGAAGACGGGAAGAATCTTGTAAGGCGGAGTGGTTCTGCACAAAGCAGCCTGGAAACGGCAGCATCGTTCCCTCCTGACATGACATCACCTCAGTGAAGTTTTCCTATTGAGGTAACCCAGAGCTGGCACAGCGTGGTGACAGATGGAAGGAGCCTGGGGGAAGGATGGGGCTTTCCTGACTGAGTTACGTGCAGCAATTGATTGGGCTTTCTTTCCTCCTGCCCTTAATGCTTCTGATGGGGTCATTGCAGAGGGAAGAGAGGAAGCCCGGATTCTGATTCAGATTTTGCACATCAGTGGGGAAAGAGACAAATTGAACAAGCGATGGGAGCGGGGAAGTGGGAAACCGTGCCTTTTCTCACCTCCAACCCTGCTCCTTTATTTTCTTTAAAACTACTGCATTAATATCATTTTTAAGGAAAAAAGAAAAAGAAAAGAAAGCTCTTTTACACCTCTCAGAGCCGTGCTCTGCTGGCTCCTACCCACAGGCTGTATGTCAGGAAACACCACTTCTCCAAAGAGCAGTGAGGGGACAGCTGGGACAGCTGCCAGGTGGGGTTCACCATCCTTAGAGGTGCTCCAGAACCGTGGCGATGTGGCACTGAGGGTCAGTGGGCATGGAGGGGTGGGCTGGGGACCTGAGAGGGCTTCTCCAAACTTTGAGGTTCCGTGATTCTACGATGACAGTCACAACCCCAAAACCACTTCAGAACTTCCTGCTGTCCCTACGCTTTGCATTTGACGTGAAATTAATCAGCGGCGATAGAAATTTGAATCCCTGCCTTTAAGTTGCTGAGCTCGATCCCTCTCAGGATTTTCCTTTCCAAAATGCTTATTTAACCCAATGTTCCCCAGTCCACGTGCCTGGGAGACAACAGCAGAGATGTGCACAGCTTTCCCAGGCCCCAGGGAAGCAAGCACAGTGCTCTGCTTGTCCTGGAGGAGCTCACAGTCTCGGGGGTCTCATCCCCTACCTCCACCCCCTGGCCTTTCATTAGCAGCTGGAAGCACACTGATACACCAAACAGGGATTTTAGGGACATCCCTCTGTTCAGAACCTATCAGCTCATTCCTCCAGACAGAGCTGGAGATCATCTCATAGCAGAGCCTTTGACAGCGGCCGCCCAGCTCCTTTCACAGTGATAATCCTACACCCAGGGCTGAGCCAGATGTTAGGGAAATCCAAGGGATGGAGCAGAGCCTCAGTGCAGCTGACACACTAATGCCTTCAGAGCCATCCTCTCACTCAGCCATCCCTCCTGTGTCTTCTCTGCCCCATCCCAAAGCCCCTGAGCTGGGAGTAGAACCGTGTGCTGGGACACAAGCAGGTTCCCTGCCAGGCAGCAGCAATGCTGGCCATTTCATTTCCTGAGTATCTTTAATTTTAGTCTTGAATATATATTGCTTACTTAAAAAAAAAAAAAAAAAAAAAAAAAAAAAAAGAAAGAAAGAAAGAAAGAAAAATGAACAACCCACAAAAAACCCAACAAGATAAATCGCCCACGGGCTGCCTGTGTCCATGGAAGCTGTCAGTGACAGCAGCTCTGGGTACACATCCACATGGGCACGGTGAGCCCAGGAGGTGTCCCAGCTGCTGCAGACCACAGCATCCCTCCGGCAACCCCCCTCCCCCTCCCAGCTACTATTTTTCATAAAGCCCTTTTCTGTTTTGTTTCACACAAACTTTATGATCCCTTCAGCCAAGCTCTGTACCAGGCTGTATTTTGCAATAACTGAGACAAATAGCATTACAATAACTCAGACTCCAGCGTGGCTATCGTTAACGCTCCTGCGTTCACTGCAAGAGTGTGATACTGGCACAAGGGGTTTTAAAGAGCCTTATAGGGGATGGAGCAGCCCTGGCTGACCCCTGGCAGGGATGGAGGAGGAGAACAGAGGTTTCCAGCTCAGCTTTCTCCCCAGCCCTTTGCATTGGATTCATACGCAGAGCTTCCAGCCTCTTGCTCTACATTTTCACCAATTCCCTTAGCTTATCCATTTGCATTCTGGACCGTTCTGTTCTTTGAGGTTCCTGAGCCTCCCAGAACAACAGCCCTGATCCGGGGCAGTTATGAACCCCACAGCCTCAAGTGTGCTCCGCACATGGCAGCACCCACTGGACCCCAAAGGGAAAATTGGGTCCATCGAGCTGCCAGGTGAACAGGCAGCAACCAATGTGCACAGAAAGGGAACAGCAAAGCCTACAAACACCAACGACTGCTGCATTGCGCATTTCATCGCAATGGCTGGAATAAAAGTGAGCACACAAGCCACGATCCCCGTGGGGTTGGTTCATTTTGGAGCCCACAGTTCAATGTTGAGGACTCCCACCACTCTCCCTGCTGCATCCATCCAGCACCCAGGAGAAAGCTGGCTTACCCACGTGCTGCAACAGCAGCCATAAAGAGCAGCAATTTACCAACACGTCCAAACAAGGGCGACGTGGATTGATAAAAATCAACAGTTAAACCAGAGCAGCATCTGTTACCCGTGTAGGAGCTTGGCTGAAGTGCACTTCCCAGAGATTCACTGCCTTTTCCCTCTGAGTCCCTGTGCTGAACTCCCATCACAATGCTCACAATGCTCCATCCATCTCCAGCCACGCCACCAAAACCATTCTGGGAGGAATAACGATAACACTGAAAGCGAGCATTAGCCAAACACTTGGCTCCATATTTTTCTCACCCTTTTAAGCTGTCTCACTTGAGAACAGACAGTGAGCTTTATCCTGCGTTTCTGCACCAGCGACCTCCAGATGCTCCTGCCAGCATTGCAGGCAGCGAGGGAAAAACCTGTGTGCACCCTTCATCCCCTCCCACCTCCAAAACATCCTTCAGGATTTCTCCAGGAAACTGCTGCAGTCTCAATTACCCTTAAAGCACCACCACCATAAATCACACGAAAACAAACCGTGCTAAAGTGCTCAAACCACAAGAGCTGAAGGGGGCCTTGTACAATGGCCAATTATTGCAGGAGAGTGAATTAATAACATAAATATAAGTGACGAGGGCCATTTTCTGAGTACACCATCCAATTCCCTGAAACACTCTTCTCCCCATCTATCGTGCTGCAGGGTGCACACACCACAGCTGGGCATGGAAACATGCAGGAGCTGCTGGGACCACAACCCAGGGAAAGACAGAGGCAGGGCCAGATGTCAGGGGGCCACGTTTGATGTCACAGCAGCACCAAACTGGGAGCACTAAGAGCCACATAAGGTTTGCTTATTATGACCAGAACAGGCAAATTCAAATGGGTCTCAGTGGTTCATGGGATCACGGAATGGTTTGGGTTGGAAGGGACCCTCAAAGGCCATCTGGTTTAACCCTCCTGCAATGAACAGGGACACCCACAGCTCCACCAGGTGCTCAGAGCCCCGTTCAGCCTGACCCACTGCACCTACAGGGAGCCCAACACCTCACTAAGACCTTCCAGAAAGGAACCAAATCTCGACCTGAGAGCATCAAAAGGCACTTCTGACAGCTCATTCCAATGGCCAAAGCTGTGCTCAGCAAGGACCGAGCCCGAGGACCGGCTCTATTTCATACCAGCTCCCTCTGACAGAAGATGAAGCACTGCTTTCCTCAGCCAATTACTGATGCTTTTATAACAAAGCTGCACACCTGGGGTGAGATTCAGCAGTACGGATTATTAAGCAGGTGCAAAAAGGGCCAGAATCTACCTTTCACATTCCATGTAAACACCGGGCTTTGAAGACAGATGATCTATTACAACCAAGTTCTGCAGGTTACTTTTAAGCACGGCTTCATAGCAATGTGCTTATCATCACTGACTGTATGGACCACCCAGGCACGTAACTTGGGGCCATTCATTAACTCTCAAGACTAGAAACCTGCACAGGGCTTTGGGAGGTGCTGACATCCAGCTGGGGGAAATGAGAACGTTGTGTACAGGGTTGGATGGAGCCTGAACCAGAGAGCTCTGCTTTGCCATCACGGAATGTTTGAAAAGAGCTGTACAAACATCACTGTATTGTATTGAGTCTGGCCATGCAAAAATCCAAAGATTAAATTATGCATTTGTCCCACGGGTGTTAAAGAAAGAAACTGAATATATTTCTCTCACAGGTGGGGCAAATTTTTAAACAAAGATTTATTTGCCTGATTATTACTTTTCTTTTCTTTTTTTAAATATTAAAACTTCGGATTTCCATTCCTAGCTGCTGAATACATTATTAAGAGGGGATTTTCAACCCCCACTGGTCAGCCTGTGGATGGCAGAGCAGAGCTCCTTTTATTATTCATTTCCAATTGCTTGGGGTTGGTTTCCTTTGATGTTAACCATTCTTATTTTTGCTCTGTGTGCTCACAGCCAACCTGCTCCATACGCTCATCACAGGGAGATGCCCACACCCAGCCCTGTGGTTTCCACATTCGCAGACTCATTAGGGTTGGAGAAGACCTCTCAGATCCCCAATCCCAATCCCAACCCATTCCACCATGCCCACTGACCACATCCATCCCTCAGTGCCACATCCCCACAGTTCTGGAACACCTCCAGACCCCACCACCTCCCTGGGCAGCCTTCCTCATCCCACCCCATGGGAAGAAGAATCCATTGCAAACTACAGTAGAAATGTTGACACGATAAATTACACAGGATGGCAGCCTGAATTCAATCAATAATACTTTGCATTACTAAAATAAGAGTTTCCAATCCCACTTTATCTGAAAACTGGTTAATCTCATCAGCAAACACAATGCTGGTTCTCGGTTTTCAATCTGCACTGGAAATATCTGGCATCTTCCTCCCATTCCCAGCTCCCAAAAGTTGGTGATGGCTATTGCACTGCACAGCAAGCATTGGGAGCATCCACCATTAAGTGCTAAGATTGAAACCCTGCCTGATCTGAACACAACCAGATGAGTTGCAGGGCTGAAGGTGCCCAATTTCTGCAGAGCTAATTCCTGAATGGAGCAGATGCAGTGAAACAGAAAGAGAAAGCACAATGCACCAATGTTGGCTGCCAGGGGAGCTCAGCCCAGGCAGCAATGCTGCTGGGTTAAAGAGCTCATTGCTTTGCTGTCCCCCTACAGTGGGACCTGCTGTGATAGGAAGGCTTTGCTGCAGGACACAATCGAGAGCCCCAAGGAAAGGTGGGCATCCAAGCATTTATATGTAGCACCAGCCTTTGGCCCATGTTCCCGAGCTGCCTGTAACACAGCTCTGCCAGCATTAACACCGCTGCCCTCAAAATGAACAGTTTATAACTCGCTCTTGTTTATCTGTGTCTCTATTGCTGCTATTAATATTTAATGTCCCTGGAGTAAAGGTTCCTTTCCAGCACAACGAGCCCTGCTGCAGCATTAATCAGCATGGCAGCACCCGGGGCTCAGCGCGGTGCTCCTGGCTCCCAAATGTGGGCAGAGCATCCCATGGCTTCTTGGTGCTGCTGCCACTAAAGGCTCGGATGGCTGTGGGCAGCTCCAGTCCCCATCCTGACCCAAGCCTGAGGCAGCTGGGACATGAAGCCAGGCTCCATGTCCTCATCATGAACTCCCCTCTCCATGCTGACAAGAGGATGCTCATCTGAAAACCACATGTGCTCCACAGACCTTTACAAGAGCCCCATGTGGCAGTTGCTAAGGGACAAAGCTGGCCCTTGCTGAGCTGCTATTAACGAGCCTCATCTCCTGCACCCACCCAGACATCCTCAGGGCTAAAAGCCCCGGGGAACAAAGGTCAGAAGCTGATGTTCGATGGCATCCAATTTACAGCAGCCAATTTGTCCTGGTCTTAAGCAACCTGGGGGTCACTGACTTGGCCGACTGGAGCTCTGCACTTTGATTTAACCCCGAGGAAAAGGCGCTGCTGAAGAACAGAGAGGATGAGACAGACAAAGGGAACAAGAAGATGGGATTGTTACTTTACACAACCCTGCTCTTCCCCACATCCCAATTAGGGACTATAACAAAGCCAGCCCATCACCAAGGGACTCCCAGCTCACCTACCCCACCTGGGTGCAGGACATGGCATAACCCAGCTCTCAGGAAAGCACCCACAGACAAGCAAGCATTGCTGTGCATGATAAACTCTAGAAACCCTCACGTTTACACTGGGGATTGCCCGAGGCCTGCATTATTTAATGGCTGTAACAGCACAAAAAGGGAAACAAATCCTATTTACATGGGATCGCACCCGCAGGGATGCGGAAAGTCCCCTGCAGCCCTACAGAGCTCTATAGGTTAACAACCAGGGCTGGTTGCTACAAGCAGCCTCGGTGAGGTTGTGCTTGTTCTGCTTGTCTACAGAACACAGATTTTTGACCCAGCCCTTCACGCTGTATTCAATTAAGTGAAAGACAGCCTGAAGAATTATTTCATTTCCTTAAAACACATAAAGCAAGCGTTCCCTTTTCCAATCTCAGCTGCCAAATCTTGGCCCTGAACTTCAGGAACAATTTCTCCTGTATTTACTGAAAGCTCACTCTAAATCTTCTCCTACTCCAAACGCCGGTCCTCCAAACAATTGCCTGCAACATTACTCATTTGCTACATTTTCCATAAGCATTACTCATTTGATGGCATTCCATGCTTGCTATAACAGAATGCAGGCCATCTCTTTGCTGTCCCACCCTCTTCAGTGCTTTCCTACCCACGGCCTCCCAGATTTCATCTCCTCCTGATGATCAGGAGACCACTGCACTACAGGAAGCCACCCGTACAGCTCAGACCCAGGTTGGCCAAGAACTGGGCTTATCCAGAGGTGCCTTTTTATCCCAGGTTTTCTCCCCTCCCTCATAGAATGCTTTGATAGGAAACTTAAGGCTAAAAATGGAGCATTCCATTTTCTGCCATGCCAGAAAGAACAAACTGGTGCTCTCTTGCTGCATACATATGTTTGATGTCAACAAGGCAGAGCAGGTCATTCTTAAAAAAGGCACTTCAAATACCAGTGCTCCCTGTCATCTCAGCTTTCCATCAGAAAATGACAGTCTCCCACTTCAAAACAAGATCTAATGAAACCCCATTTATTCCCATCTTGCTGTAATGACATTAGACAGCTCTACCAATTCCCCTTTATTGGTTGCTTAACTGCCTGAACTAACCACCCACATCCCAGCCCTCCACATGTCACTGTGCTGGAACAGCCACCCGCAGCGCCCTCCTCAACACAGCATCCCAAGGCCAACAGAGCCTCCTGTTGGGTTGGACATCCTGTGAACATCTCATTTTCTTTAAGAGACCTGTGCAGCTTTCGAGCACATCAGGTTAGGTTTAAGCACCTGCTTGGCAGCTACTGGCACAACAGATGACAGGCTCATCAGCGTGTGAATGCTCACCCATGGGAGAGCTTGGGTGGGAACGTGGGGAAGGGCTTTGCTGCAAGCTGCTGCCCACACCTCCATGGTGGGCAGGGATGTGTGCACCCAGGGCAGAGGCTACTGCAGCAGCAGGGATTCTGTTTTGCAGTCATTTTTCATCTCCAGATGCTCGTTTGCAGTAGCACACCAGCTTGGATGCAAGTTCCCTTTGTAACAACCCTACAACCAAGCCAGTCCCATTTCTCAGGTCCCTAGAGAAGCAGTAAATGTCTCCCAGAGAAAGAATTGAATAACTGACTCACAATGGCCACCAGTTCGTTGCTGCCCAGGTAAAAACCTCAGCTGGACTCCATTGCACCTCTTCCCCTTCTCCCACAGCCGACATTGCACTACGAGGTGCATGTACCAACAGGTGGCATCTTTTGGGAGACACTAGGAGCAATTTAGTGGGGCTGCGAAGGCTCCTTCCTGCTTGTGGGCAGGGAACCAGCAAGGTAAGTGCTCCCTTTACAGCTGGAGATGCCACGTCCTATTCTCAGCTGGGTTGGTTATCAGTAACGTCAGCTCCCACCTCCATGAGCATATTTAGCCAAAACACAGACACCTCCTGCTCACCACAGGGTGTTTGAGCACACAGTGCTGCACAGTGGGCAAAAGCCAGCAGGAGAAGTGCTCCTAATCAGCCAGAACGTGAAACAGAAAGCTCAACGAGCCCGTGTTTTCATACCACCAAATTAGGCTCATCAGGTTACCCACTATGGGCACAATAATTTTTTTAAGTGTTCCTTTGAGGCAGATAAAAGATAACAGAAATGGTTTCAGGAGAGCACTTGGGGCTATTTGGCTAAAAGCAGCTTTTGTCTCTTTCATACCTGATGCAGATGGAAAGCAGGCAGCCCCCGCATCCCAAAACCCAGGGGTGATGGGGGCCTGGGCAGCCCACAAGGGCCATGGGGGCTTGGAGCACAGCACCCTACACACTGTGCTGGCCCCCACGAGCCCAAAGTTCAGCACAGAACCCAAACACAGCTCTTAGCACATGCACACATCAACGCAAGAGCACTTATAAAGGAGCTGCGGTGCTCAGGGTAAGGATGCAAGTCTGTGCCCTCAGCTCAAGCTACTTCTCTTCCAAACCACTGCACACCCCATCAGCAGAAGTCTTCTGACCCACACATAATTTAAGATGTTGAGAGAGGTTTAAAGCAGCAAATCAGTTTTGTCTATTCCGCTTAGGTCAGCACTGGATCTTCGCTCCATCTGCTCCCTGAACATGACATGACAAGAGAAACGTCCTTGGAGACCATCAGGAAATGGGGACAACTCTTTCCTTCTGCTCAGCAGTGCTTTTTGTGGAGAATTACAGTGAGAAGCTATTAGTGGTACACCAGCATTATTTCTTCCACTGGAATGGGCCAAACCATGGGTGTGCCATGAGGCCAACCCTACAGGCACAGCTGTCTTCCTTCTACAACATGAGAGGCCAAGCAAGAAGCAAAGAACATCATTCTGCTGCTTCCCCAGGCCAGCAAGCTGAGCCCTGCTTTCCAACCCATCCCTGGCTTAGATAGGACTCACAGCAACACATAATGGTCAAAGTTCAGAGCAGCAAAAACACAAAAAATTAGAAATCATAAAAATCAACAGAGGGGAGAGAAATTCTTCCAGCACAGCAACAGCACACACTGCCAGCCCAAGGCAACAAAGGTTTGGAAGGCAATGGGCTTCAACAGGTGCCCATGTCAGCTCCCAGTTCCCCACGCACCCAACCCTTTGACTGCACTCTCCTCACAGAAAAACAGACAACGAAAAAAGGTAGCTTCCTTTGCAATGCTAATTACCTCTGTTTGCCTTTAATAAGACAGACTGGTATCTATTAGAGGACAAAACCATTAGAGGCAATTTGTTTACTGACAATCACTGACAAGCCTGTGTCAAAACAGTGCTCCCTGCAGCCCTGATCTCAGGAGGGGCTTGGAAGCACAACTGATGGAGCTCCCTGGCCCCCATTGCCTGCAGCAGCCTTAGGCTGGTGTGCTCCCAAAGCCATCTCAGCCTTCCAGGGCTGTCTGACTCCCTGCACCACACAGGAACAAGGCTCTCAGCTCCTTGGAGCTGGGCAGACCCCAATTAAAGGCTCCCCAAGATGCTTCATTTCTGTAGGATGCTCAGCACTCACCCAGCCACGAAAGCAGCACTTCCCCTGCTGCGTGCCTGAAACATTCCAAGCTACTTCAAAAGGATTTGGGTAAGGACCTCCGCTGCTCCTTTTCTGTACCCAGTTCTCAGGGCTCCTGCACACACCGCTGCGCAGCAACAGTGCCACGCTCCCAGCTCCCAGGGTTAATTGGCCCTTTGCATCTCTGGGGCTGCTTCCTCCTTTAATAGCCAATTAGGCCTTATTAGCGACGTTGCCATTTCCACCCAAGGCTCGCAGCGGCAGTCTGGAAGCTACAAATTCCTCTCAGTAACCCTTCTCACAAGGCTGCGTGGCCTTTTGCATTACAAGCTGACCACTGTGCTCAGCACATGGCCCTGCTGCTGCTCAGGGTGAGCTGACATGGGAAATACATGCGAGCAGCCCTACAGATGGCCCAAGGATGGTCCGAGCCATCAGAAGAGACCAACATGCTCCATGCATCTTCCAATCTTCAGCACAACCACACATGGATACACCAGGAGGAGCAAGGTCTGCTCCCAGCACACGTTGACACACTGCAGCACGGATCAATAGAAAGGGAGCTAGATAATGGCAATTGATTTTACACGTGTAATAAAGTTGTGGAGTCCCTGTTTCGTGCATTAGTTAGTGCTCATTTTATTGACCCGAAGGGCAAGGGGACTGAGAAGTTGCGTTGTTTCCTTCTAAAAAGCAAACAGCATTTGCTAATGAGAGACGGGCCGGGTCCCTCCTCATCACTCTGCTTCATCATCCCCATTTCTGCTCTCCCCACACCTACAGCTCAGTACGAGCAGCTCCCAGCACTTCTCTGGGAGATGGACCCACCCCAAATTGGCTGCCTCCTCTCTACCACTTTTTTCCCCCTTTGAACACACACAGCAGACTTGTTCTGATCTACCCCATTTCAGAGTGGCCCTTCTGGTCTGAATGCAGCCTGCCATTCTTCTGCAAAGCACAAAACCCTCCAGCACTCACACTGTGCCACAAAAGCTGACCCTTGCCACTGCACAGTGATGAGTTACAATGATGGAGTCTTCTCCCTCATGCAAAGCATCATGGCAGCAAAGGGATGACGAATCTGTACTCAGAAGGACACACATTAGCCAGCAGGCAGGCTATAAGATCCTCCTGAGCTCAATACACACAAAGAGGATGACTCCATCCATTGCACAAGCCACCTGCAAACACGTGGTAGAGCTGCATCGTACTTGGGGCAGGAGCTGATGAAGCCCTTGTGATTGAAAAATGCAAAGAAAGTCCTTCTGACAGCAAGCCTGGGCATCCCAGCCAACATTCCAAGGCAGTGCCACCAGAAGGCTCCTATTTTGAAAAACAAGGCTGAAGAGAGACTGAATTGCAAAAGGACATGCAACAAGGAATGATTCAAAGGCTTATCACAGGAAAGATTGGGCCAGGACATAACTCCTCCTAATGGAGTCTCGCTCAGGTTGTGCTCACAGCGCTGTGTGTATACACAGGAAGATAAAGCCAGGCACCCACAACCATAAACCAGGTGTCTAAATTAGTAGGGATCCAAGGGAGGCGAATAAAATGCTGGAAAGAATTATGTATCACCATCTACATAGAGGCTGAAGGAGCATAACAGCATTCCTAGAAAAGTGGCAACTAAATGCGACGCAGGGAGGGATGGGGAGAGCAAGATAGCTGCACTGTAAAGTGCAAAAGAAAATCACTTAGAGATGAAGAAGATATTTAAGGATGGCATTAAAAGCAAGAAATGAACATGGAACTGCAGAAACAGGAGAAGAATGTTTTTTCACATATACAAACACACACACAAAAAAAACCCAGCCACTACCTAAAATTCAGTTTAAAGCAATTCTACTTCCACAACACCTGGGAATGATTTCCTGGGAGTGCAGCCACGCATCCACTGCACCCAATGATTCCTGCCCAGCCCTTTGCTCCAGCACTGCAGACACAGCTTGGTGGGGACCGCAGCCCCTCCCTGCCATAATGGACAGTACACCAGTCCAGGACTTGGGAGATGCAGGTGTTAATTTGAGAGCTTGCCACAGGCAATTCCTTTCATTTTCTCTGTGCCTCCACTTCACATCCAGGCCGTGAGAACAAATGTTACCGTCAAACCCAAAGTCCATCCAATAACTCCTGCTAATAGCTTCCCAGCCTTCAGCTACTTTCAGGTTAGGGAATTTCTGAAACCGGTGTTGGTTAGATACTTAATAACTCCTTAAGTGGTTTTCTCTTCTCTGTGCTTGCCCAGTGCCTTCAAACATAAAAACTTTTTGCGCACAGAACATCCTTTGAGCTCAACGTGTCAGCCCCCTGGCGAATGAAACCATCATAGGAGCACATGGCCTGGAAAAGACTCACGGGATCATTAAGTCCAATCGTCACACAACACTCCAACTCCAACCATTACATTACCAAGTCCACCACTGAACCACGTCCCTAAGCATCCCGTCCCAATCTCCTGCAAATGCCTGCAGGGATGGGGAATCCAGCATTCTGCAAGGACAGATGCTCACCACGACATGGGGTTGGCTCAGGGCTTTTTAGGACACAGATTGCCTTCTCCCCAGAGCTGAGCCCAGCCCTGCCTGAAAGCTGCAACCCCATCCCAAGCAGACAAATTGCTTTATGCTCTCATGCTCAACTCTCTGTTGGGTTATCTGTGTGGAAACATCATTTGTTTGCTGCTATCAAAATGCTGCCACTCACCTGTGGGATTAACATTGTGACAACATCATTAGAAACCCGATGGAGTTTGGAAACTTTCAGAGTTTGCAGAAAATTCATTTCTCAGCCCAACAAACACGGCCTTCCTTCAAGCACAACTGCACTGCTTCTGCTGCACGGACCCCAGCAGAGCAGCCAGGAATGGCAGATCCCCTCTGGGACCAACCAAAGGGCACACGATGCCCAAATCCCATCAGCCACAACGAATCATAGAATCACAAGGTCAGAAACGACCTGTAAGATCATCTAGTCCAACTGTCTCCTCGTTACCATTGATACCACAAACCAAACCATAAGCTCCCACCAACCAACAGCACAGCACACGAAGCAAACCCAAAGACGAGCAGAGCTCAGACTGCCTCTCCACTCCCACCTCTTCCCTTAATAAAAGGGAATTATCTCACACCCCAGGCACATTTCAACAGGAGACAAAACACAGCTCTCATCCCTCCTGCCATCACCGCACCCTCATGATGCTGGCACTGAGTCACTGCACAGCTGGGGTGCAGGGACAGAAGCAACCTCACCTGCACCAACACAGCACTGCCCTGCATCAGGGCGACACAACCAAACAGCTCTTCCCAACACAGCGACACACGTGTTTGCATTTCCATTTCAATTCATTCTTATGGTTGAAATGAACTCCGGTAATGCGGCGGCGCTGCCTCGCTCCCCATGTACACACGTATATATTTTTAGCCTTGATCCCCACATTAGAGAAAAGTCACCCTTTTAGAAGAGCCGTTTTATTGCCAAACGATATTAGCACAATGAAGAAAATCGCTCCTAATTTTTATAAATTATCTCATCATCTGCAACTAATTAGCAGCTGCTGAAAACTGGGAAATCGCTTTTCGCTCTGCAGAGACCTGCTGGGAGCGATGCAGAAACCATCCATCCCTGATGGTCAGAGCTTTGTGTGCAGAATGCAGCCGGACCTGGAGCTCATCCTGCTGCCATCCCACCAGGTCGGAGCATCATTGCCTCAAGACACGACCGTGATGCAGCTCAGCTGCAAACTTTATTAGAATCCAATCTAATCAAGGCACTGCAGCTCTCCGTTCTCCTTACCCTTGCTCCTAGCGCTGGTGCCTCTGTCTGTGCTGCTGTAAATGTGTCTATAAAAGTAAAATGAGCAAGCAGCCAGTGGCTAAATGGCACTTAATCAGAAGAAAATGTATACCCTGGTGGGTAGTAAACTGCTATTAAGTTGGGGGGGGGGGGCAGATAGAAGAAAATAATAAGCTATAAATGGACAACCGAATAAATCTCCTGCCATACCAAGTGGGAGCACAGCTGGTTAGGTGCCACCTCCAGTGAGTAGTGAGCAAAATATTTATTGGCTGCCGAGCACCTGGCAGCAGGAGGGGAAGCGACGGGAGCCTCAGAGCAGCACTGCTTCCACTGCACACCATCAGCTGCCTATGGCACCCTCAAAGCTTCTGACCATGCACAGGGCCTTAGGGAGCAGTGCCAAGCCGTGATGGTGCCCAGGGCTGCAGGGCAGATCCAGTTGGTGCTCTCTGCTGTGAGGATGCAGCCCTAAGTTTGAAAACCCATCTCCAGCATCCCTACCCCGAGCCTCAGAGGGTCAACCAGGCAGCAGAGCAGACAGCTGAGCTACAACCACAGCAAAGCTACACACATCGAAGGACTTGCAGACCTCCAGCCCTTGAGAGAGCTTTAATTTAATATAGAGAAAATATGATTTGGGACCTGTGAGACCCTGAGGAAAGTTCCTCAGAGAGGGGCACCATGGTGAAGGGGATTATCACCAAAGCCACGAGAATGGAATCATCCCAGCTTGTAAGAGAGGCACTGCCTTCTGCAGGATGGAGCTTCCTCCAGCTTTCATGGGAATACAGCACAAAGTGGGATCAGAGGGGCTCTGAGGAATGATATGGGGAAAGGGGAACTTGGTTCAGCAGTTCTGTGCTCATAGTCCCGTTCAGGGCTCCCACACAGTGCAGAACCCAGCCTCACCAAATTAAAAGACAATGTGACAGAGAAAATAAAATAAAATAATCCTCCTTCACTAATCACCTAGGCTGGCTGTTCTAATGAAGCTCTTGCGCAGCTGAATTGCACCAAGTAAGTAAATAATTACTTGCTATTTCCACCGTAGCTCAGACAGCACATTAGGTGGCTGAGGCTGAAATCCAAACCAGGCGTGTGTCATGCCCAGGCTTATAGGGAAAAGGCACAAAGGAGCTCAGCCCTATGCCCTCTCACAGCAGCCAGCCCCCACTGCTCTCCAATACAATCTCTGTTACAGCAAGGAACAACCTGGTCTCAGTGCTCACACCTCCATTTCCTGGCTAGAAAAACACATAAAAGCAATGCTATTTTATTATTTTTTTTCTTTACACTTCCAAGCCCTCAGCTGTTAACTGAATGCCTTCAGATTTATCACCCAGGGAAAGATTTTCTGTACAGGGAAAGACCAGGTCCTGTATTTCTTCTGAAAGTGGTTGTATGTTACAGCCAATCCAAAGGGCCCAGAACCCATGGCTGGAGATTGCTGTTAGAATCAGAAGGAAAATAATAATAATAATAATAATGAAATAAATGAGAGGTGCAAGAAAAAGTAATGCCTGCACTTCACTGCACCACATTTTGCATTGATGATGCATCTGAAGTTCTGCACTGACCTGAGCAAGCAAAAGCAAGTGCAGATGTCCCTCTGGGACCACGCACTGCCATACAGAGTGCTCTGCTCTCCCTTACAGCTGCAAAATAATAATAATAATAATAATAATAAAATAAAGCAGGCAGACAGCAACCTGTTGCACCATCCCCGCAGGTGCCGGCTGCAGCCTGGGCACACAGAGCCAGTTCTGCCTTTTCAAGCATGAATAATGTTTCCAGATGAGGGGGAGGGGAGAGAGCAAAGAGCGGAGCCAGGATATTTAAAGTCAGAGCTATATTCAGCAAATGGCTGCTTTTCCAACGGGCTCTGGGTGTTAGTCACTCAGATGCTCTTTCTGGCAATTCTTCTGGAGTTTTGTTTTGCTTTATTTCCTATTTGCTCTCAGTTTTACCTTCTCATGTTAGAAAGCATCCCTGCTCCACGCTCCTTCTGGCAGCAGCAGTGGAAACTCATGGACCGAGTGCTTCTCTGAGCCACCCAACCTTGTGGATGTGAAGTGATCCCCAGATGCTGGGCATGCATCCCACACCTGCATTTAGTGGCACCAACCTCTACTCAAAGCCACCACCTGAAGCTGCCCCCCACATCCCTGCAGTGCTATCTGCACTCCCAGCAGCCCCCATCCCTTGCACTTTTCCACTAAAACCCAAAGGTTTGGGGCCATGGGGTGGAGAAGAGAATGCAGTAGGAGTGTGGGCAGCTTCACATTCCATCACCCCACAGAGCCTGGGGTGCTACAGCTCCTGCTGCTCTGCTATGGCAGAGGTGGCCAAGGGGCTGCTACCTGCTCAGCACTGCCTGCTCCTCCACAGCTATTACAGACTATCAAGTAAATGAGACATGTTATAGGAGAAAAACGATAGCGAAGAGCCTGTATTTACACAGGAGCCTGTAATGAGTCCGTTGCTGTGTCAGCTCTGCATGCCTGACAAGGCAGACGAGATGAACTTTGGGTCTCCTGCCTTCATTTCATTTCCTTTTCATAAAGCCAAGCACAGTGGCCACAGATGAATTTTTCTCTCTCCTTTTCTACCCTGAGATGCCTTGATATCACCCAAGTGCACAGAGAGGCTGGGGCTGCTTCTGTGCCAACCCAGAGCCATCCCAGCCAGCACAGACACCTTCTCCCCATCGTGTTCTCTGGGCAGATCCCCTTCCACATGTCCCCTTTACACACAGCTGGTCCCTTCCATTCATTTTGCTCCCACTATCAACAGCTCCTCCAGCAGTGTCTGCAGGGCTGGTAGGACTGAAACCACACAGAAATAGAAAACAGTAACCTAGAGACAGGGAAGGGAGGGAGTTCAAAGCACTTTCCTGCTGAAAGACAACCCAAGCCTCCTGCAAATAAAACTCTGGAGCTCATCAAGCAACTCTGACCGCTGAGGGTACTTAATAAAGATTACTTTTCTACAGCTCCACTTGCCTGAGGCATCATTTGTTTCTAATGAGATGCTCCATGGGATTTAAACGCATGAGAGCAGAGCAAGCATCAAACCACAGCCATTACTATGATAACAAGCTTTCTGCTCCAAAACCCAATTGCTCAGCCCCATATCCCACCCTGGTGATGCTCTTCAGCCATGCTAAGCTGGGCAAAATAGTGCTTGCAGCTATCCCATAGTATCACCCCAAATGCTCTGTTGGGAGCTGCTGGTCCCCAAAACCCAGCATCAGCTCCTGCCATGGACCTGCACAGCTGGGGTGGCTCTTCCATGGGACAGCAAAGATTTTGCACAAGTGCCGTGATATCTTGGTGCCAATGCAACCATTCTTGTGGGATGGCTGATATATTTTGGAGTACGTCAGGAAAAATAAAGCGCTTCTTTCCACTGTACCAGGGCCCCAATGCAACAAGCTTGCCAAAATATTCCACGTGCCACCAAAATGGGTAGAAACACAGCAGACAATAAATGCTAAAGGGCTGCAACTGCCAAACTATTTCTGTGCAAGGGATGCGGAACAAAAGGTTCTGAGATGCAGGAGCCAAACAACACAGCAGACTTTTGCCGACAGTCGGATGGGAAGAAGTGCAGAGCAGCTGGGCATGGCCCGACAACAGCCCTGCAGCAAAAAAGGTAGGGTAACCCTGCCACAGTGCAATGAAACGCTTGTGAACCAGCCCTGGTGCAAAGCAAATGCTATCTGTTGAACACCAGGGAGGGCACACACACGTTCCTGAGCACAAATCCTGTACAATACTCACGTCTACAAAGCAGCGAGATGGGGCAGCTTTTGAGCACAGGTTGGTGGGTTTGTCTTGCCCAAGCATAACCACAAATTGGGGCTGGGAAGGAGGTCCTCAGACAAACCCAAACTGCCACTACACTGCGACTTTTCAGTCTGTGTTATCCCCTGGGGTTGGCAGGAACATCACAGAAGACTTAAGCTCATGTGGGATGAGGGCGAGATCCCAGGCATTCATCCTGACTGCACCTCTATGATATGAAAGCAGGAATAATCCCAGAGGACACAGCACATGCCAATCAGCCCCAGCATCTGCCATGTGCTGCAGCAATCCCCCAGCAAGGACAAATGTGCAAATAGAGCCCCTTCCCTCCATCCCTGCTCTAGCTCCCTCCCTGAACGCAAGTGCAGCAGCACAGGATGCACGAGCTCCCAGCATTAGCAGACAGCAGGCGTTCCAATAGGTTTCCCCTTGTCCATCTGACCTCTGTACCTCTCATCCTGACCCTCCCTGTCTGCCCTGCTGCATGCTGCAAGCTCTCGTGCCCAGGTTCCAGCTCCAGCAGCACACAGCAGAGTCCTACAGCGCTGAGAGCTGATGGCTTGGGCTGAGATCAGATCCTTCCCTCCACAGACAATTCAGGAACATCTGGAGCAGTTATGCTTTCATGACTATTGCTGAAGAGAGATGGGTCAGAAACACATGTGAGGTGACAGGTGACATCTGCATTGAGGCCAGCTACAGTTAGCTGGGAGCACCTGGCTGCTCTTTTGCAGTAGACCTGCTCTTGCAGAAGGAGATCATCAGGGCCCATTAATAATTACTAGATTCCCTTCATAACGAAATTGCAGCCCTCAAGGTTTGCAGCACTCTCTCTTCCCCTCCTCCTGACAACAGAGAGGTTCTTTCCCAATGCTCCTACATATTGCTCAAGAGGAGATCTGACTCCATCCACGCCAGGAAGCACAATGCACTGCATGGCCCTGTGCTGGAACAGGGACACTCAGTACCCAGAGGAGACATTGCCTTAGCCATCCTTCTATTCTAACCAGGAAAAGAAATACCCAAGAAGCTTGAAGAAAGGCCACAGCACGTACCAAGCAGTAAACAAGATCCTCACAAAAGTACAAAGCACTCGTGGGCAAACTTTGCTCTCATGGATGCAACTCTGGAGGACAGTGGCACAGATGATCCCTTCCCTTCACCCTGTGCACATAGGCTGAGCTTCTCCTCCAGCTGATAAAAACTCAGTTTATTAAATAAGGCAGGACTCCAACAAGGGTAAATCCACAGATAATTTCACTCATTTAAACCTTATTTCATCTCTACCAAGTAGACCTATTTCCATTTAACTATCTTAATTCTTTTAGCACTATCCAGCTCCCGAATTGGTTTCCAAGCAGAATTGACATTCAGCCATCATTCTCACATCAAGTCCCATTTAGTTTCTCCAAACTTCTACAGCGTCTGGAGGTGCACAGGGAATTCATTAGCAGTGTCTTTGGGAGAACTCACCTGCCCTCCTGCAGCCCCAGTGCCACCTCTGAGCTGATCCACGAGCATCTGCCTCTCTGCTTTGTGGAGATGAGTGCTCCTGGGCAA